>NC_045612.1:66639072-66942102 GCF_009762305.2 Zalophus californianus
GAAATCCAGTTTTTTTTTTTCTTTTGTTGCATTGTACTTTTGGTGTTGTATTCAAGAAATCATCATGAAATACAATGTCATGAAATTTTTTTCCTATGTTTTCTTCCAGTAATTTAATAGTTTTTAGCTACTATGTTTAGTTCTTTGATGCATTTTGTGTTACTTTTTATATGTGATGTCAGGCAAGGGTCCAGCTTCATTCTTTGGCATATGGCTATGTAGTTTTCCCAGCACTATTTGTTGAAAGAGCTGCCCTTTTTTTTTTTTAAAGATTTTATTTATTTATTTGAGACAGAGAGAATGAGAGAGAGAGAGCACATGAGAGGGGGAAGGGTCAGAGGGAGAAGCAGACTCCCCGCTGAGCAGGGAGCCTGATGTGGGACTCGATCTGGGGACTCCAGGATCATGACCTGAGCCGAAGGCAGTTGCTTAACCAACTGAGCCACCCAGGCGCCCAGAGCTGCCCTTTCTTGATTAATCTTGCTGTCTTGTTAAAAAATCATTGACCATATCTACACAAGGGTTTAGTTTTGAGTTTTCTATTCCATTGGTCTATATGTTGTTTGTCCTTATATCGATACCACACTGTTTCAATTATTTTAGCTCTGGTGTTAGTTTTGAAATCATGAGGTGTGAGTTCTCTGACTTTCTTCTTTTTCATGATTGTTACGGTTTTTTGGGATTCCATGAGCTTCTCCATGAATTTTAGGATGGGTTTTTCTATTTTTGCAAAAAATGCTGTTGGGATTTTGATACGAGTTGAAATGAATCTCTAGCTTGTTTGTGGAGTATTATTTTAACAATATTAACTTTTTCTAATCCATCAACACAGGGTATCTTTCCATTTATTTGTGTCTTTAATTTTTTTCAGCAGTGAAAACAGTGCTGTTTTGCAATTTTCAGTGCATAAATCTTTTGCCTCCTTGGTTAAATTAATTCTAAAATATTTTATTGTTTTCAGTGCTATTGTAAGTGGAATTGTTTTCTTAATTTCCATTTTGGACTGTTCATTGTTAGTGTATAGAAATGCAACTGGTTTTTGTGTGTTGATTTTTTTTTTTAAAGATTTTATTTATCTATTTGACAGAGAGAGAGACAGCGAGAGAGGGGACACAAGCAGGGGGAGTGGGAGAGGGAGAAGCAGGCTTCCCGCGGAGCAGGGAGCCCAGTGTGGGGCTCGATCCCAGGACCCCGGGATCATGACCTGAGCCGAAGGCAGACACTTAACGACTAAGCCACCCAGGCGCCCCTGTGTGTTGATTTTGTATCCACTAACTTTACTGAATTTGTTTATTAGCTGTCTCAGAAATTTTTTGTGATCTATAAGGTTTTCTACATGGAAGATGCCATCTTGTGAATAGAGATAATGTAACTCCCGTTTGGATAATAATATTTTTATCAGTGCTATTTTAAACAATCATGATGTGAACAAAAATTTTAAATTACTTACTGTTCATTTTTCCATTTAAAAAAACCATTTTGGTCAGTGTGATCATACCCATGATCATATAACCAAATTTCAGAGAATGTGTTGTCCATTGTGTCTTAAACACAGGTAGATGAATGAGTTGAAAGTGAAAAATAGTTTTGTAAGACATTATCATTGAAGAAAAGTGGGTAATGAATACACAGAATCTTTCTTAAAATTGCATGTGAATCTACATTTATCTCATAATAAAAAATTCAGTTTAAAAAGTGGCTAGTTCTCTATGCATAAACATCTCCAAAATAATAGTACAAAAGAAAACACATAAAATATTTGGAATTCCACAGTTCCTCCTGGAAAAAAAAATAAAGCAGTAACATTCAAGGGAAAGAACACAGCCTGTAGTTAAGAATATTGACATTAGGACTCAAAATTTGTCTAAAATCTAGTCATTCATGATATGGTTAGTTTACAGGAAGAATTAAATTTTTTTTAGATCCACTTGCAGATAGATCAGATTTCACTAGTCATCTGCATCAAGCCACTATTGAAATTGTGTGACTGTAAGCATGAAATTGTGTGACTGTAAACATTGTTCCTCAGTGGAGATTTTTAACCACTTTTAAAGGATGGTTTTAAGGACTTATTTAGCATGTACAGTTAAGTAATGTATATAGTACTGGTTGAGTCAGCTTCACATTTTGGTAGAGACGGGAAGAGTGACAACCATGTCTAGATTTAATAAAATATATCATTTGCAATAGTTCACAGTTATAAAACTGGTAAGTTAATGTGTGTGGTTTTGCTTTAGGAAGATTGTTCACTTCACAAAAGGATTGATAAATGTTGCCTTTTTAAATAGTTGATTTTGGTGTGTTTAAAATACCATTTCCACAAATGAGACTTACACAATTACAAGGATCATCTCTGAAAGTGTGATTCTAAAAATGAGGCAGATTTAAAAAACTGACATCAGAGCTTTTATATGCAGATTAGTATTTCCCTTCTAAGTATTCACTGTAGGAGGCCATGCTGATATCAGTGATGTCATTCCTTAGGACATTTTGAGAACTCTCCTTTTGTAACCCATTTAGAATGCATGCAAGAAAATAAATCTTAAGGAATACTTCAGATTTTGGCAAAAACGAATTTTACCCAACTTGATAACTCACCACATTTGATTCTAAATGACATTTGGCTATTTCTAAAAATCACATCCACCCTTCAACGAGAGAAGATTTTTCAAATAAATGGGCAAAACATTTTAAGTATCAAATTTTTTTTTCTTTTACCACTTGGCTTCTACCTGGTCTCATAATTTATAATATAACACAAACATGTTTATGCCTAAAAGTGCTATCCTTCACAGAAGGAAAGATTTCTACTGATTGTATCCAATTGTTTTAATTTTTGCATTTCGTGATACTAATATTAAAGGGTTATGCTGATTTATCCATAGTCCTGACCTTGGCCAGCTACAGCATGAATTCATGTGATCACTGGCTTTGTGGTTGGATTTCTGTGAATTCTAGGAATGAGTGAGAAAATCGTTATTCTGCCAGTTTGCTATATGCTCTTTTCTAAAGAACAACTTTTTTGCTCTTTGTAATCTGTTGATGGGACAAGATGTAGAATGACATCATTCATTCTTTTTTTTGAATTTTGGTTGCAAGGAGTTTTGTGTGCCATTGGTAGACATGTAGCATCTTTTTCTCTGGTTCCATTTTCTGATTAAAGATTAAGGACTCTGAGTCACTCGACAATTTTTCGAAAGCAAGGTTATGGCAAAAAGTAGAAATTATACCAAGTCTTGGTACCTTTATTCTAGAGGCAAGTTTGTTGCAGAATTTTGTTAAACAAACAAACCAAAAAAAGAAAAAAACCAAAACAAAAACCCTCTTCATCAAAACAAAACCACCAAAATTCCACACAGTAATATGTCTGTTATATCTCATTTCTTTTTCCTTCCCTTAATATCCTGGGTTCTCTCTAGCCAAACATAAGAAAATGGTGCAGAGGGGACTATTGGTCTTGGGGTGGGCCCAGTGCACTGCTTGAATGGGGATGATGCCTCGCCCAGGAAGCACCAACACAGCTGTTACCCGATTCAGTGTTTTAATTTGCATTTTGTTGATTCTTAGTGAGGTTGCAGTGCTTTTTCTCCCAATTTTTTGTTACCCAGTTGTATTCCCTTTTTAAAAATTGTTTCTGTCTTTTATTCATTTATCTACTAAGACTTGAGTATTTTTAAAAAATAGGATGTTTTTATCTCCTTTTTTTCAAATTATTTGCCTTTTACATTTTGGTTATGGATATCTTTGGAAGTGTATGCACAAGTTTTTTTTATGTAAATACATAGGTATGTTCTTGAATTTCTTCCTCTGCATTTTTTATTGAGAAAATTTACATAAAATTCACTATTTAAACCAATTTAGTTTATAAGTCAGTTTATTTTTTTTTGAAAATTTACAGTATTGTGCAGCTGTCACACTTTGTAATTCTAGAACATTTTCATTGACCCCAAAAGTAGCCCATACCTCCCAATACCCCACTTCTGCTGTCTCCTGGCAATCACTGATCTTAATGTCTCTATAGAATTGCCTATTCTGGACATTTCATATATATATACAGGGAATCATCCAATATGTGGCATTTTGCATTTGCCTTTTTTAGCATAATGTTTCCAAGTGTCATCCATGTTTTAGCATGGGTGTATATTTTATTCCTTTTTATTGGGACCTAATATTCCGTTGTTTATTTAACAGTTGGTAGACATTTGGGTACTTTCTACTTTTTTAGCTGTTACGAATATTGCTGCTATGAACATTTGTGTACAGTATTTGTGTGGATATATGATATCATTGTTTTGGATATATATCTAGGAATGGAATTACTGAGTCATTTGGTAACTTTTTAACTTTTTGAGTTACTACTAAACTTTTTCACAATGACTGCATCATTTTACATCTCCATCAGCAATATATGTGGATTCCAGTTTCTCTACACTCTTGCCAACCCTTATTTTTCATTTAAAGAATTATATCCACCCTAATGAGTGTAAAATAATATCTTGTGGTTTTGATTTGTGTTTTCCTAATGACTAATAATCTTGAACATTTTTCATGTTTTACTGGCGCTTTGTATATCTTCTATGGAGAAGTGTATATCTATGTCCTTTGCCCATTTTATTTTTAGATTTTATTTATTTGAGAGAGAATGAAAGAAAGAGAGCATGAGAGGGTGGAAGGTCAGAGGGAGAAGCAGACTCCTGGCTGATCAGGGAGCCTGACGCGGGATTCAATTCTGGGACTCCAGGATCGTGACCTGAGCTGAAGGCAGTTGCCTAACCGACTGAGCCACCTAGACATCCATGTCCTTTGCCCATTTTTAAATTGGGTCCTTTCTCTTTTTATTGTTAAATTATAAGAATTTTGTATTAAAAGGTTAAACATCCTTTAAAGGAGAAATATCATCTTATTTGAAGGATATATATTATGCAAAAGGATATTAATACCTTTTCAGATATATGATTTGAAAATACTTTTCTTTAGTTGTATGGTTCATCTCTTCACTTTCTTGATGGTATCTTTTGATACACAAAAGTTTTGAATTCCAGTCAAGTCAGTTTTATCTATTTTCCCTTTTTTAAGTTTAGGAAATCCTGTATTAGAAATGGGATATATGTTTATTTGGTACATTCTTTTAAGGTTTTAACTTTTATAAATCTGTTGGATTACAGATGTACCTATTATATAACTTAGCAGGATATGCTGTAACAATTTGGTTATATAAATATTTCCCTGGGAATCTGTGAGCTCTTCTAAGTCCTGTTTTAGATTTTCTTCATCTTTTTGTCATTTATACAATTATTCTGTGACAAGCAGAAGATAGAGTGATTAAAAAAATACAGAGGCCTTCCAGAGAGTGTTTGGTAAATATATTTGATACATTAGTCAATTGTTATTTTAAATGATGTAAAGCAAAATCACTCAGCATTTTACTCGTGTTTTCAAATCCTCAATGAAATAATGAAAATTCATTTTCTTTTACTTTTATTTTGAATATTCATTCTTTCAGACAACTTACAGTATAGATATGTTTTCAGTTTGTTAGAAGTTTACATTTGATTAAATATGTGACAGGCTAATTAAAGAAGTTCTTTAAATTTTTGTTTTGATAGTGAAAGCAAGTTGAATACATTGGTGCAGAAGCTTCATGACTTCCTGGCACACTCATCAGAAGAATCTGAAGAAACAAGTTCTCCTCCAAGACTTGTGATGAACCAAAGCACAGGTAAATTGAGAAATAATGTGCAATATCGTCTAGTCTATTTTCCATTTAGTTTTGGGAGGGAGCAACTATTGAAGGCTTTATTAGCCCTTCTGAATCTAGTGTTTAGCTAATATTTGATATTGGAAATTTTAATTTAGATAAGTAAAATGTAAGTTGTATGGTTATAGGTGCTTAGAGAAGGATGCACTATGGTTTTATGCGTAATGGAGATATCTTATAGCATGGGTGATAAATGTTCATTATGAAAAATAGGTAATATTAGAAGAGGTGGGAGCAGTATAGAAATGTATTATTTTATTTATTTGCATATTATGAGTTAATTTTTTACATCGTTTGATAACTTCTCTGAGTAGAATTGGTGAATTTTTTAAATAAAAAAGACTCAATACCTCCTTTCTACCTCCTTTTCTCCTTTTTAAAAGTGTCCTGTATCATGTGATGATCACTTTTGAGGTTTTCAAGGTTAGCTACATATATAAGAGCTGAATACACACACACACACACACACACACACACACACACACACGTGCATGTGCACCACAAATACAGTATGTACAAAAAGTTTAAGAGTGGTAGACCACAGTGAGAAGTTCAATCATATATGTAATTAGAATCCCATAAGGGGAGAAAAGATAGAATGGGTCAGAAACCTTACTGAGCATTTTCTGGAAGTGATGAAAGGCATCAAGCCATAGATTCATGAAACTCTGTGAACCTCAAGCAGGATAAATATAAAGAAAACTATAACTAGATATATCATAATTAAACTCCTAAAGGACAAAAAGCCAAGAGAAAAACTTACAAGCAGAGGAAAAATATCATTGCTTTCAAAGGAACAGCAATAACAATGATAGCACAGTTAACAACATGAATGATAGAAACTACATGATAATGAAATGATTTCTTTAAAGTACCAAATGAAAATAATTGCAACTTGGAACTGTATATTCAGTGAAAGCATCTTTCAAAGGTGAAGGTAGAATTAATATAGACAAAAAGTGAGAACTCCATCATGTCAGTAGACCTACAATAGATGAAATATTAAAGGGTTTTCTTAAATCAGAAGGAAAATAATCTGAAATGGCAACACCAAAATATAGGAAGTATTGAATAATGGGAAGGGTAAGTAGGTGGGTGAAACTAAATATATAGTGTTATCTAATCCATAGTCCTTATTCTTAATTCAAAAATTGCCCCAACAGTTTTTTTATAGGTAAATTTTTCCTCCCAAGTCAAGTATCCACTTGAAGATAACATATATAGATAGCATATGGTTGCCTTGTCTCTTTAGTCTTTTTATTTTTTAAAAGATTTTATTTATTTGAGAGAGTGCACACTCTAGAGCAGAGTGGGAGGGAGAGGAAGGGGGAGAGAGTCTCAAGCAGACTCTGTGCTGATGGATTATGGGCTTGGCTCGATCTCACCACCCATGAGATCATGGCCTGGGCTGAAACCAAGAGTTGGATGCTTAACTGACTCAGCTACCCAGGTGCCCCTCTTTAGTCCTTTTAAATCTAAAACCATTTCTTTGTCTGTTGGGGCCATGATACTTTTGAAATGTACAGGTCTATAGTGACCGTTGATATGAATTTGTCTGATGAGTTATAATTAGATTCAGGTTATTTATTTTTGTTGGGGTTAATATGTGGTGTTGTGTTCTTGTCAGTACATCATATCACAAGGCACATGATGTAATTTTTTTAAAGCTTTATTTTTTTTAAAGATTTTACTTATTTGACAGAGAGTGCACATAAGTGCACAAGCAGGGGGAGCAGCAGGCAGAGGGTGAGGGAGAAGCAGGCTCCCCACTTAGTAGAGAGCGCGACTTGGGGCTCAGTCCCAGGACCCTGGAATGATGGATGACCTGAACTGAAGGCAGACGCTTAACCGACTGAGCCCACCCATGTACCCCTGTAATTTTTTCTTTTATTGGTGATGTTAACTTAGCTTACTTGACTGGTTGTTATGCTAGATTAATCCACTATAAACTTATGATTTATTCCTTTGTAACTAATAAGTAATTTGTAGGGTATTACTGTGAAACTATTTAGGTATTCTTTTTCATTATCAAAAGTTAACTTACGTGTTTTCTATCGCACATAACCACAAACATGGCATCTTATAATAATCCAAATGTATTATTTCACAGTTCTGTAGGTAAGGAATCCAGTGAGCCTTTCTGGGCTTTTCTCAGGGTATCACAGGGCTAAAGTGAAAGTGTCTTTGAGACTATATTCCTTTCTGAAAGCTCTGTGGAAAAATCCATTTCTGTGCTCATTTAGGTTGATCGCAGAATTCAAGTCCTTGTGGTTATAGGTCTAAGGTTCCCATTTCTTGCTGGCTGTTGGTCAGGATCCTCTCTCTTAGCTTAAGGCTGTTTGTATTTCTTCTCACATGGCCCCCTCCATATTCAAAGTCAGCACGTTGAGTCTTTCTCATGCTTTGAATCTCTTTTGCTTGCTTCTTCAGCCATCATCTGGAGAAATTTACCTACTGTTAAGGACTTGTGTGATTACGCTAGCCAAATCCCTTTTACCCCTTCCTCCAATTTTTAAGGTCAGTGGTGCTGTTTTACATAGTACAGTCATGGAAGTGGCATTTCCTCACATTCATAGGTTCTGGAGATTAGGGAGCGTGAAATCTTGGGGGCCATCTGTAGAAATTCTGCGTACTGCAGTAACCATTCATGATTCTTGGCTAAATGATATATTACATTGATGGGTTCCAAATGCTGAATAATCTATTATTACTTACCTCTTTTAGTTGATATATTAATGTAAGTATATGGGAGGGCTTTACATTCTCTTCTCTCTTCATTTGTTTAATTTGAATATACTAATATTCTTTCTTTATTCATTAATAACTCTATATTTATTTCAGTGTTCTTTTGTATCACTGGTGGCAAGTGGGAGCCCCTTCTATATGGCTCCTGCTGACCTTTTTACAAATCATCATCCTAGAGCACTTCATTACTTTTCTGCCCTCACAAGATGTTGAATGTGTATTTTGCACTGTCCTTTACCTGGCCCAGAAATCAGTTATTTCTCCAAGGAGTTCCACTTGGTTTTAGTGAGATGCTGTATTTAGAAACCAAGATCTGGTTGTACAGTGTTCTCATTGCAACCAGGACATCTTTGGTTACATGCCCTTACACAGAGAAAATGGATATATGTGTTAATATTTTCATGAGTTGATATTGATACTTTTATTTTTAAATTCCAGTATAACTAACCTTACAGTTTTATATTATTTTCAGGTGTACAATATAGTGATTCAACAATTCTATACATTAAGAGTACTCTTAGTCCCCTTTACTTACTTCACCTGCCCTCTGGTAACCACCAGTTTGTTCTCTTTTGTTTATTACTTTTTTCTTTGTTTTGTTTCTTAAATTCCACATATGAGTAAAATCATGTTGTATCTGTCTTTATCTGACTGGCTTATTCTGCTTAGCACTGTATCCTTTAGATCTATCCATGTTATTGCAAATGGTAAGATTTCATTCTTTTTTATGGCTGAGTAATATTCCATTGTATATACATACCACATTGTCTTTATTCATCTATTGATGGACACTTGGGTTGCTTCCATATATTGGCTATTGTAAATAATACTTCAGTAAACAGGTGTGCACATATCTTTTCAAATTAGTGTTTTTGTATTTTTGGGATAAATATCCAGTAGTTGAATTACTGGATCTTATGGTAATTCTATTTTTAATTTTTTGAGGAACCTTTATATGGTTTTCAACAGTGGCTGTACAGTTTGCATTCCTGGCAACAGTGCACAAGGGTTCCTTTTTCTTCACATCCTTGCCAATACTTGTGGTTTCTTGTGCTTTAAATTTCATCCATTCTGACAGGTGTGAGTTGATAATCTCATTGTGGTTTTGATTTGCATTTCCTTGACAAGTGATGTTGAGCATCTTTTCATGTTGGCCATCTGTATGTATTTTTCGGAAAAAATGTCTTTTGATGTCTTTTGCCCATTTTAAAATTGGATTATCTGTGGGTTTTTTTGGTGTTGAGTTGTATAAGTTCTTTATATATTTTGGATACTAACCCATTATTGGATATGTCATTTGCAAATATCTTTTCCCACTCAGTAGGTTATCTTTTAGTTGTGTTGTTTCCTTTGCTGTGCAGAAGCATTGTATTTTGATGTAGTTCCAGTAGTTTATTTTTGCTTTTGTTTCCCTTGCCTCAGAAGACACATCTAGAAAAATGTTGCTATGGTGGATGTCAGAGAAATTACTGTCTGTGCTCTCTTCTAGGATTTTTATGGTTTCAGGTCTCACATTTAGGTCTTTAATGCATTTTGAGTTTATTTCTGTGTATGGTGTCAGAAAGTGGTCCAGTTTCATTCATCTCAAATTTTTATTTGCATGTTGCTGTCCAGTTTTCCCAGTATTTGTTGAAGAGACTTTTTCCCATTGCATATTCTTGCCTCCTTTGTTGAAAATTAATCAACCATATAATCTTGGATTTCTAGGCTATTTTATTCCATTGATCTATGTGTCTGTTACTGTGCCAGTACCATACTGTTTTGATCACTACAGCTTTGTAGTATATCTTGAAATCTGGGATTGTGATACCTTCAGTTTTGTTCTTCCTTTTCAAGATTGCTTTGGTTATTTGGGGACTTCTGTGATTCTATACATATTTTAGGATTGTTTGTTCTAGTTCTGTGAAAAATGCTGTTGGTATTTTGATAGGGATTGCATTAAATGTGTAGATTGCTTTGGTTAGTATAGACATTTTTACAATATATGTTCTTCCAATCCATGAGCTTGGAATGTTTTCCATTTCTTTGTGTCCTGTTCAGTTTCTTTCACAAGTGTTCTTTAGTTTTCAGAGTACATATCTTTGGCTTCTTTGGTTAGGTTTCTTCCTAGGTATCTTCTTGGTTTTGGTAAAATTATAAATGGGATTATTTTCTCAATTTTTTCTGGTACTTCATTATTAGTACATAAAAATTCAACAGATTTCTCTAGATTGCTTTTGTATCCTGCAACTTTACTGAATTTGTGTATCAGTTCTACTAGTTTTTTGTTGAAGTCTTGAGGGTTTCCTCTATATAGTATCATGTCATCTGCAAATAGTAAAAGTTTGTGTTCTTCCTTACGAATTTGGATGCTTTTTATTTTCTGATTCCTGTGGCTAAGATTTGCAGTACTATATTGTATAACAGTGGTGAGGGTGGATATCCCATGTTTTGTTCCTCACCTTAGGGGAAAAACTCCCAGTTCTTTCCCCATTAAGGATGATGGTAGCTGTGGGTTTTTTATAAATGGCCTTTATTATTTTGAAGTATGTTCCCACTAAACCTACTATGAGTGTTTTTGTCATGAAAGGATGTGATACTTTGTCAAATCCTTTTTCTGCATCTTTTGAAATTATCATAAGGTTTTTATCCTTTCTATATTGAATGAGATGTATCTCATTGGCTGTTTTTGTGAATATTGACTCACTTTACATTCCAGGAATAAATCCTGGATCTTGGTAAATGATTCCTTAATGTATTGTTGGATTCACTTTGCTAATATTTTGCTGAGGAATTTTGCATCTCTGTTCACCAGGGATATTGCCATGTGGTTCTCTTTTTTTTAGTGGAGTCTTTATCTGGTTTTGGTATCAGGGTTACACTGGCCTGATTGAATGAATTTGAAAGCTTTCTTTCCTCTTCTATTTTTTGGCACAGTTTGAGAAGAATAGGTATTAACTCTTTAAATGTTTGGTAGAATTCACCTGTGAAACCATCTGGTCATGGATTTTTGTTGGTTGTTACTGAATACAGATTCAATCTTATTGCTGGTAATAGTCTGCTCAGATCATCTATTTCTTACTGATTCAGTTTTGGGAGGTTATGTTTCTAGGAATTTATCCATTTTTTATAGGTTGTCCAGTTTGTTGGTATATACTTTTTCATAATATTCTCTTATAATCGTTTGTATTTCTGTGTTGTTGGTTGTTATTTCTCCTTTTTATTTCTAGTTTTGTTTGAGTTCTATTTTTGATGAGTCTGGATAAGATTTCAATTTTGTTTCTATTTTGTTTATTTCTGCTCTTATTTTTTTTAAAGATTTATTTGAGAGAGAGAGCACATGCGTATGAATAGGAGGAAGGGCAGAGGGGAAGCAGACCCCCCACTGAGTGGGGAGCCTGATGTAGGTCTTGACCTCCCAACTGGGAATATCATGACCTGAGCCTAAACCAGGAGTTGGACCATCAACTGGGTGAGCCACCCAGGTGCCCCTATTTCTGCTCTTATTTTTATTACTTCTTTCTGCTGTTTTTGGGTTTCATTTGTTATTCTTTTTCTAGTTCCTTTAGGTATAAGTTTAAGTTATTTATTTGAGGTTTTTCATACTGCGCCTGTTTTGCTATAAACTTCCTTCTTGGAACAGCTTTGGCTGCATCTGAAAGATTTGGACCATTGTTTTTTTGTTTTCACTTGTTTACATTTAGTTTTATTTCCTCCTTGATTTCTTGGTTGTCCCATTTATTGTTTATTAGCACGTTATTTAATCTTCATGTGTTTATGTGCTCTCCAGATTTTTTCTTGTGGTTGATTTTAGTTTCATTGTGCTAGTGTTGGAAAAGATGCATGGTATCACTTCCATCTTTGTTAATTTTTGGAGACTTGTTTTGTGGCCTAACATATGATCTGTTGTGGGGAATATTCCATGTGTATGTGAAAAGAATGGGTATTCTGCTGTTTTAGGATGGAATGTTCTGAATATATCTATTGGATTCATGTGTTCCAATGTGTCCTTCAAAGCCACTGTTTACTTTTTGATTTTTTGTTTGGATGATCTGTTGATGTAAGTTAAGTCCCCTACTATTACTGAGTTACTGTCAATTACTTTATGCTTGTTACTAACTGCTTTGTTTTTGTGTGTGCTCCCATGTTGGGTTCATACATATTTGCAATTGTTACATTTTCTTTTTGGATTATTCCCTTTATGATTATGTAGTCTCCTTTTTTGTCTCTTGTTACAGACGATGTTTTAAAGTCTTACTTTGTCCTATATAAATATTGTACCCCATCTTTCTTTTCACTTCCTTTCACATGATAAATGTTTTTCCATCCCTTTACTTTCAATATGCATGTGTCTTTGGGTCTGAAATGAGTCTTTTGTAGGTAGCACATAGATGGATCTTTCTTTATTATCCCTTCCTTCACCCTATGTCTTTTGATTGGAGTATTTAGTCCATATACATTCAAAGTAATTATTAATAGGTATGTATTTATTGCCATTTTGTTATCTATTTTATGGTTGTTTTTGTAGTACTTCTGTCTCACTTCTCTTGCTCTGTTCTCATTGTTTGCTTCCGTTCATTAGTGATATGCTTGGATTCCTTTCTCTTTATGTTTTGCATATCTCTTACCAGTTTTTGACTTGTGGTTACCATTATGCTTATATATATCATCTTCTGCATATAGCAGTCTATGTTAAGCTGATGGTTGATTAAGTTCAAACCCATTCCGAACATACTAAAGTTTTACTCCCCCCCCCCCACCGTGTTTTCATATATGGTGTCTTATTTTTCATCCTTGTATTTTGTGAATTCTTTTATTTCTTAGGTATACTTAATTTTACTGCTTTTGTGCTTCCTATTCTTCTTACTCCTTATGGTGTAACCTTCCCACTCAGATTATCCCTCTTAACATTTCTTGTAAGGCTGGTTTAATAGTTATGAATTATTTTAAGTTTTATTTGTCTGGGAGCTCTTTCTCTATCCTGTGAATGATAGCATTGTTGGTAGAATACTCATTTTGTTCAAATTTTTATTTAAATTCTGGTTAGTTACCATATAGTGTAATACTGGTTTCAGGAGTAGAATTTAGTGATTCATCACTTACTTATAACACCCAGTGCTCATTACAACAAGTATCCTCCTAAATACCCATGACCTATTTAGCCCATCCCCCATCCACCTCCCTTCATCAACCCTCAGTTTGTTCTCTATCATTAAGAGTCTCCATGGTTTATTTTCCTCTCCCATTTTTCCCCCTGCCCATATGTTCATCTGTTTTGTTCTTTAAATTCCACATATGAGTGAAATCATATGGTATTTGTCTTTCTCTGACTTAACTTATTTCACTTAGCATAACACACTTAGATCCATCCACGTCAATGAAATGGCAAGATTTCATTCTTTTTGATGGCTGAGTAATATTCCATTGTATATATACCACATCTTCTTTATCCATTCATCAGTGGATCAACCTTTGGGCTGTCCCTGTAGTTTGGCTATTGTTGATAATGCTGCTGTAAACATTGGGGTACATGAACCCTTTGGAATAATTTTGTATACTTTCGGTAAATACCTAGTAGGGTAGTTTTTGGGTCATAGGGTAGGTCTATTTTCTCTTTTTGAAGACCCTTCATACTGTTTTCCAGAGTGGCTATTCCAGTTTGCATTCCCACGAACAGTGTAAGAGTGTTACCCTTTCTCTGCATCCTCACACCATCTATTGTTTCCTGTATTGTTAATTTTAGCCATTCTGACAGGTGTGAGGTGGTATCTCATCATGGTTTTGATTTGTATTTCCCTGATGATGAGGGATGTTGAGCATATTTTCTTATGTCTGTTAGCCATCTATCTGGATGTCTTCTTTGAGAAAATGTCTATTCATGCCTTCTGCCCATTTCTTAACTGGGTTTTTTTTTTCATTTGGGTGATGAATTTTATAAGTTCTTTATAGATTTTGGATAATGACCCTTTATCAGATATGTCATTTGCAAATATCTTCTCTTATTCCATAGGCTGCCTTTTAATTTTGTTGATTGTTTCCTTTGCTGTGCAGAAGTTTTTTTATCTTGATGAAGTCCCAGTAGTTCATTTTTGCTTTTGTTTCCTTTGCCTCTAGGCAACATGTCTAGTAAGAAGTTGCTACGGCCAAGGTCAAAGAGGTTTCTGCTTGTGTTCTCCACTAGGATTTTGTTGGTTTCCTGTCTCATGTTTAGGTCTTTCATCCATTTTGAATTTATTTGTGTATATTGTGTAGGAAAGTGGTCCAGTTTTATTCTTCAGAATGTTGCTGTCCAGTTTTCCCAACACCTTTTGTTGAAGAGACTGTCTTTTTTTCCACTGGATATTCTTTCCTGCTTTGTCAAAGATTAGTTGACCGTAGAGTTGAGGGTCCATTTCTGGGCTCTCTATTCTCTTTCATTGAATCTATGTGCCTGTTTTTGTGCCAGTACCATACTGTCTTGATCAATACAGCTTTGTAATACAGCTTGACATCTGGAATTGTGTTGCCACCAGCTTTAGATTTCTTTTTGAACATTACTTTGGATTTTCAGGGTCTTTTCTGGTTGCATACAAATTTTAGGATTGTTTTTTCTAGCTCTTTGAGAACTGCTGGTGGTATTTTGGTAAGGAGTACTTAAATGTGTAGATGCTTTAGGTAATAAATATATTTTAACAATGTATGTTCTTCCAGTCCTTGAGCATGGACTGTTTTTCCATTTCTTTGTTTCCTTTTTAGTTTCTTTCATCAGTGTTTTATAGTTTAGAGAGTACAGATCTTTTACTTCTTTGGTTAGGTTTATTTCTAGGTAGCTTATGGGTTTTGGTACAGTTGTAAATGGGAACGATTCCTTGATTTTTTTTTTTTCTCCTGCTTCATTATTAGTGTATAGAAATGCAACCGATTTCTGTACATTGATTTTGCTGAATTCATGTATTCTAGCATTTTTTTTGTGTGTGGAATCTTTCTGATTTTCTACATAGAGTATCATTTCATCTACAAATAGTGAAAGTTTGACTTCTTTCTTGCTGATTTGGATGTCTTTTCTTTCTTTTTGTTTGATTGCTGAGACTAAGACTTCCAGTAGTATGTTAAATAGTAATGATGAGAGTGGATATCCCTGTCTCGTTCCTGACTGTAGAGGAAAAGCTGTCCTTTTTTTCTGCATTGAAGATATCAGCTGTGGGTCTTTCATATATGGCGTTTATGATGTTGAGGTATGTTCTATTTATACCTTCTTTGTTGAGCAAGAATGGATGCTGTATTTTGTGAAATGCTTTTTCTGCATCTATTGAGAGGATCATATGATTCTTATCCTTTCTTTTATTAATGTGGTTTATCACATTGATTGATTTGTGTATATTGAACCACCCCTGCCGCCCAGAAATAAATCCCACTTGATCATGGTGAATAATCCTTTTAATGTACTGTTTGATTCGATTTGCTAGTTTCTTGTTGAGAATTTTTGCATCCTTGTTCATCAGGGATGTTGTCCAGTAATTCTCCTTTGTAGTGGGGTCTTAGTGTGGTTTTGGAATCAAAGTAATCCTGGCTTTGTAGGGGGATCTTGGATGTTTTCCTTCCCTTTCTACTTTTTTAGCATTTTGAGAAGACTAGGCATTAACTCTTACTTAAATGTCTGTTAAGGGGCACCTGGGTGCCTCGGTCGGTTAAGCGTCTGCCTTCGGCTCAGGTCATGATCCTGGGGTCCTGGGATCGAGCCCTGCATCAGGCTTCCTGCTCAGCAAGAAGCCTGCTTCTCCCTCTCCTCCTCTCTTCTCTCTATCTCTGTCACTACCTCTGTCTCTCTCTCTCAAATAAATAAATAAAATCTTAAAAAAAAAATAAATGTCTGTTAAATTCCCCTGGGAAGCCATTTGGCCCTGAACTTTTGTTTGTTGGGAGATTTTTTTTTAAGGTTTATTTATTTATGAGAGAGAGAGAGAGAGAGAGAGAGAAAACAAGTTGTGAGGAGGGGCAGAGGGAGAAGTAAACTCCCTGCTGAGCAGGGAGTCTGTCATGGGGCCTGATCTCAGGACCCTGGGATCATGACCTGGGCCAAAGGCAGATGCTTAACTAACTGAGCCACCCAGGCACCCCTGTTGGGAGATTTTTGATTACTGATGCAGTTTCTTTGCTGATTCTCAGTTTGTTTAAATTTTCTATTCCTGTTTCAGTTTGGTAATTTGTATGTTTCTAGGAATTTATCCATTTCTTCCGGTTTGCGCTACTGGCAAGTAATTTTTCATAATATTCTCTTATAGTTGTATGTATTTCTGTGCAGTTGTCATTTCTCCTCTTTCATTTGACATTTCATTTATTTGGGTCTTTTCTCTCTCTCTTTTTAGGTCTGGCTAGTGGTTCATCAATTTTATTAATTCTTTCAGTGAATGAGCTCTCAGTTTCATTGGTCTGTTCTGCTGGTTTTTGTTGTTGTTTATCCTTTTTTTCTGCTTTAATCTTTATTATTTCCCTTCTTCTGGCTTTAGGCTTTATTTGCTATTCCTTTTCTAGGTGTACGTTTAGGTTTTTATTTGAGCCTTTTCTTCTTGAGGTAGGCCTGTATTTCACTGTACTTCCCTCTTAGGACTGCCTCTGCTGCATCCCAAAGGTTTTTGACTGTTGTGTTTTCATTTTCATTTGTTTCCATGTATTTTTGAAATTTCTTCTTTGGTTTCCTCGTTAACGCTTTTATTCTTTAGTAGGATGTTCTTTAACCTCCATGTATTTGTGGTCTTTCCAAATTTTTTCTTGTGGTTGACTTAAAGATTCATACTGTTGTAGTCTGAAAATATGCATAGTCTCATCTCCATCTTTTTGTACTTTTTTAGGGCTGATTTGTGACCCAGTATGTGATCTATTCTGGAGAATGTCCATGTGCATTTAAAAAGAATGTGTATTCTGCTGCTTTAGGATAAAATGTTCTGTAATTTTAATATCCTCTCTTTATTACTATTTTTTGCCATTTTAATTACTATGTGTCTTGGTGTGCACCTCCTTGGGTTGATTTTTTGGGGGAGACTCTTTGTACCTCATTGTAGATCTGGGTTTCTGTTTCCTTCTCTTATCCTCTCTTTATTTACTATTTTTTGCCATTTTAATTACTATGTGTCTTGGTGTGGACCTCCGTGGGTTGATTTTTTTGGGGGAGACTCTTTGTACCTTGTTGTAGATCTGGATTTCTGTTTCCTTCTCTAGATTTGGTAATTTTTCAGGTCTTATTTCTGCAAATAAACTTTCTGACCCATTTTGTCTTTCTTCTCTTTCGGGGATCCCTAATATATATATGTTCCTATGCTTGATGGTGTTGCTGTGTTCCTTTAATCTGTTCTCATTTTTTATTGTTTTTTTTAAAGATTTTATTTATTCATTTGAGACACAGAGATACAGAGATAGAAAGCATGAGCAGGGAGAGAGGCAGAGGGAGAAGCAGTCTCCTCGCTGAGCCAGGAGCCCGATGTGGGGCTTGATCCCATGACCCTGGGATCATGACCTGAGCCGAAGGCAGAGGCTTAACCATCTGAGCCACCCAGGCGCCCAATCTGTTCTTTCTCTTGTGTAGCTTGATTACCTTCTAGTACTCTGTCTTCAAGGTCACCGATATGTTTTTGTGCTTCCTCTAGTCTACTACTTATTCCTTCTAGTATATTTTTAATTTCATTTATAGTGTTCTTCATCTGTACTTGGTTCTTTTTTTTATATTTTATACCTCTTTGTTGAGGTTCTCAGTGAGATCCTCCACTCTTCTCAGTTCTAGTGAGTATCTCTAGGACCATTATGTTGAATTTTCTCTCAGGCATATTGCTGATCTGTTTTGCTTACTTCTCTTCCTGTCATTTTTTGTTTTTTAATTTGATGCATATTCTTCTTTCTCCTTATTTTGTCTCACTCTCTGTGTCTATTTATATGTATTAGGAAAGTCATCTATGTCTTCTACACTTGTAAGTAGTGGTCCTATGAGGACGATGTCCTGTAGTTCCCTGCAGTGCAAGGTTCCCTGTTCACCAGAACCTTGCACTTCAGGGGTGTCTCCTGTATGTGTTGTGTGCATTGTACCATTGTGGCTGAGCCACAGTTCTCTTCAACGCAGTTGGATCCAATGGCTCCCTTTGCCTATTATGGGCAGAGTTTGGTCCCTGCATTGTTAATAGGCCAGTCTGGGGACGGCTCGTTCTTGAGTTGGCTTATATGAGACATTTGCAGGGTGCGCTCTTAACTGAACTGCAGGGTACTCTCTGTGTGTTGTCCCCTGAGACTTGTATAAGTTAGTGGGGCCTGCCATCATACTGTTTGTCTGCCCTCAGCCTTCTGCAGGGCTGCAGTTGAACTGGTCTGTGTGCTTATTTTTCTGTTTCCCCAGGTCATGAGTCACTTTGTATTGGTTCTGGCCACTTTCAGGTCTGCTTGCACAATGCCAGTTTTTTGGTTCCTCTTTAGGTGGACCTTTGCTGTTGTTGGGTTCAGTGGGGCAGATTGGAAGGAGAGGTGGGGGTGTGGGCAGGGCCCATGATAATTTGCAAGGTATGCACTAATCTGCTCTGGAGGGGACCTGGAGATACTTTGGAGAACTCTTATGGAGGGCATGGTGTGCTGTTTGCAGGCTAGGTGGAGAGTGTTCACTGGTTCCCAAAAGTGCCCTGCTATCTGGACTGGGGGTTGGGGAGGTAAGTGGCACCTGCCCACTCTTTTGTTCTTGGAGTAGTCTCCTGAAGTTCCCTTCCCCTCATGTGCAGGTTCTGAGATTAGTAAGTACATCAGTTTCCTTACGGTATATCCCTGGTGGTTTTCAAATTGCTGCTTCTATGTGGTATCTCACTGGGGTTGTTTCTCATGCTGGCTCTTTAAGGGCAGGGACTCAGTTTCCTCTTGCCCTGTGGTTTTCCCAGAGCCCAGCCTGCTGATTTTTAAAGTTCAAAGTGTTGAACTGATTATGAAAATTTTCAGTGTTGAGTTTCTCTCATTTTCAAAGCCAAATGTTACAGGGACACATCTTTCCAGTGCAGGCCCCTCATGCCTGGGGAGCCTGGTGTGGGGTCTGCTTTTCTCCCTTCTCTGTGCTTGTGCTTTCCCTTCCCCTTTCAGACAGTCTCTTGGGTCAATTTTGTTCTTAACCATGTCTGTGCCCTCTCTACCATTTTTGATGTGGCCTCTTCTCTATGATTGCTGTGGAGAATCTGTTTTGTCAGTCTTGGGTTGTTTTCTGTGTTATTTACACTGATGC
The DNA here is from genome assembly GCF_009762305.2 of Zalophus californianus. Lineage (NCBI taxonomy): Eukaryota > Metazoa > Chordata > Mammalia > Carnivora > Otariidae > Zalophus > Zalophus californianus. The sequence goes on from NC_045612.1 coordinate 66,658,773, forward strand.
AGGTGTTTCCATGAATGGATGGGAGCTTAGGACCCTTCTACTTTATCATCCTCTCCTAAAGTTGATATTGATACTTTTAATTCTTTTTTTAAAATTTTTTAAAAGATTTTATTTATTTATTTGACAGAGAGACACAGCCAGAGAGGGAACACAAGCAGAGGGAGTGGGAGAGGGAGAAGCAGGCCTCCCTTGGAGCAGGGAGCCCAATGCGGGGCTCGATCCCAGGACCCTGGGATCATGACCCGAGCGGAAGGCAGACACTTAACGACTGAGCCACCCAGTCGCCCCGATACTTTTCATTCTAATTTGTTACCACAGATTTCATTGTAATCTTCCTCTTTTGTATTTTAACTTCTTTCTGTAACAGAGAAATCTGGCCCTACTATTCCTCAATTTTTGTACTCATTTGCTCAGTCCTCATGTTATCCACCTAGTTGCAAATTTGCTAACCATACCATCACAACAGAGAAACCTAACCAGCATTAAGTATTTGTTTTAAATTCTCTTTGTCTTTAGAATGACATTATATTGTCAGAGTTCTATGTTTAGTAGGTAGTTGGGGAGTTCAGCCTCTGGTGGTGGCAAACTAGCTTCATTTGCACAAGCAGATTATTTCCCACAGATACCAGTTACAAACTCTGGCCAAAATACTGAAAATAATTATGTGAAGGAACTGGAAAGTGACAAAAAGCAGACACAAATGGGAGGGGAGTGAACACATGGAAGAAGGAAATACTATTAGTGAATTCCCAATTGTTAAGCCTTTTTTTGTTAAGGAAAGTGCCAGTTAGCTCAGTCGGGGGCAGTTAAGACTTGGATAGAAATCTGTATTCATATTGGATGAGGTATGAAGAAATTTAGGGGGACACTAGCAGCTTTTGTAAAATGAAGGGGGAGGATTCCATTCAGAAGAGAGCTACAAATTGGGAACTCCAAAAGCTGCAAAAACTCCAACCATACCTGCGATTGAATTGTTCAAGTGCAGCCCAGATTCCAGGCAGCTCAGTTAGGGGTAAAAAGAACAGTAGAAAACTTTTAGTTGCTTCCAGTACAGGGTAAACAGTTTGGGGTTTGATTTCAGCTAAGTTAACTACCTCCTCATAACAGAAATATCAGCTCTTTGGAGGAACATAATGGGCTGCAGTGTCTTCACTTTATCTTTCCAAATGACTGGTACCAATCCAAAATACTAGATAGATGAAGAAAGAAGAAATGTGACCCATGCTCAAAAGGAAGGACAGTCAGCAGAGACCAATCTACAGATGACTCAAGCGTTGAGATTAGCAGACAAGAACATTAAAGCAGCAATTACAACTAAGCTCAAGCACAAAAAGGCAAATACATTTATGATTAACAGAGAGATAGGAAATCTTAGCATAGACATAAAAACTGTAAAAACCTATTTTGAAGTTCTAGAACTAAAAAATACAATTTTGAATAACAAATCATTGTACTTGACAGGAGATTAAAGGTAGTAGTATAAGTATCAGTGAATTTGATGACAGACTAAGGGAATTTATCCATCTGAGAATAGGAAACATTAAAAAAGAAAGTGTGTGGAGTACTTGCTCTTCAAAACCTTTCCCCAGTAAAACTGTATAGTTATCAATCAAACACATGCAAAGAATAAGAATGTGTAATCCATGCTCAGGAAAAAAGTCAATAGAAATTCTCAGTGGGCCCAGCGTTTTATAGTTACCTGTATACTACTCTTGCACATATTTTGTTAGATTTTTACGTAAGTATTTCAGGTATTTGGTATGCTATTTTAAATTCTGTTTGTTATTTGTAATTTAGATTTTATTTGTTCATTGCAGGTATGTAGGAATTTTATTCTCTTTTTATGTTGTCCTTGAATCCTGTGAACTTGCTGTAGGGAGGGTTTTTGTTTGTTTTATTTTTTTTTGCCTTGTAGATTCCTTGGAATTTTCTACATAATCTTGTCTGAAAATAGGGACAGTTTTTTTTTTTTTTAAAGATTTTATTTATTTGGCAGAGACAGTGAGAGAGGGAACACAAGCAGGGGGAGTGGGAGAGGGAGAAACAGGCTTCCTGCGGAGCAGGGAGCCCAATGTGGGGCTCGATCCCAGGACCCTGGGACCATGACCTGAGCCAAAGGCAGACGCTTAACGACTGAGCCACCCAGGTGCCCCTGAAAATAGGGACAGTTTTATTTCTTTGTTTCGTCTGTGTGCATTTTAATTCCGTTTCTTGCCTCATTATGCTGGGTAGGAGTTTTTGTATTTTCCATTATTATCTTGAAGAAGAATAGTGATGGCAGACATTCTCTTGGTGTTTCTGATCTTGGTGGTAAAGCATTCAGTCTTTCACCATTAAGTGTGACGGTTCCTGTATAAATGGTTTTTGTAAATACTCTATCAAGTTGAGGATGTTTCCCTCTATTCCTAGTTTTCTGACAGTTTTTTACAGTGACATTTATATTCAGATAATTATAGATTCACATGCAGTTGTAACAACTACTAGAGAGGTCTTATATACACTTTGTCTATTTTCCCCATAATGGAAACATTTTCTAAAACTATAATATATTATTATAGCCAGGTTATTGATATCCACTGATCTAGTTCAGATTTCCTAAGTTTTCCTTGTACTTGTGTGGGTTTATTGAGTTTTATACAATTTTATTACTTGGGTTGATTCATATCTCCACCCCTATGGTCATATATCCACCCTCACAGATTACTCATCCTGCCTTTCGTAATCATGCTTACTTCCCTAGCCTGACTCCTACCCAGCCTAACACCTGGCAATCACTAATCTGTCCTCCATTTCTAAAGTTCTGTCATTTCAAACATGTTACATAAATGGAATCATATGAATGTATGTATTGGGGATTTGGTTTTTTCACTTAGCATAATTCCCTAGAGAGTCATCTGAGTTTTTAGCACATACCAGTAATTATTTCCTTTTTAATTGCAGTGTAGTAGTGTTCCATGGTATACCACAGTTTGTTTAACCATTCACCTGTTAAAGGACATCTGGACTGATTCCATATTTGAGCTATTACAAATACAACTGCTGATGAACATTTGTGTGAACTACGTTTTCATTTCTCTGGGATAAATGCCTGGGAGTGCAGTTGGTGGGTCATATGATGGTTGCTTGTTTATTTTAAGATACTCCTAAACTGTAAACTGAGTTCCAGAGGGGCCACACCATTTTGTATTCCCAAAGCAATGTATGAGTGACTCAGTTTCTCTGTATCTATACCAGCATTTGGTGTTACCACTATTTCCTTTTTAATTTTATGTATTCTGATAGATACTTAGTGATATCTTGTGGTTTTAATTGGCATTTCCCTAATGACTAATAATAACATTTTTAACATTGTTATTGGGATATAATTTGTATAGCATAAAATTCACTCATTTAAAGTATACAATTTAGTAGTTTTTGTATTTCACAGATGTGTGTAACCATCACCATAGTTAATTTTATAACCTTTTTATCACCTCAAAAGAAACGTTCCCATCCCCTTACTAATCTACCAAGCAACCTCACTAATCTACTTTCTTGGCTTTATGGATTTCCCTATTTTGGACTTTTCTTATGAGTGGCATTGTGTAATATGTGGTCCTGTGTGACTGGCTTCTTTCACTTAGTGTAATGGGTTAAAGTTTTATCTGTGTTGTAGCATGTTTTAATACTTCATTCCTTTTTATGGCCAAATAGCATTCTTTTATATGACATTTGATCTGTTCATGGATACTTGTCTTGTTTATACCTTTTGGCTATTATGAATAATGCTGCTATAAACATTTGTGAACAAGTTTGTGTATGGCAGTGTATTTTCATTTTTCTTGGGTATACACTTAGGAGTAGAATTGCTAGGTTATATGGTAACTATGTTAAATCCTTTGAGGAAATGCCAAAATGTTTTCTAAAGTGGCTGCACCTTTTTACATTCCTACCAGCAGTGTATGAGGATTCTGACTTCTTTGCATCCATGCCAACAATTATTATCTGACTTTTTTGATTTTAGCCTTTCTAGTGCTTGTGAAGTAGTGTCTTATTTTGGATTTGATTTTCATTTACCTAATGGCTAAGGATACTGAGCATCTTTTTATGTGCTTGTTGGTAATTTGTATATGTTTTCCTTGGAGAATTGTCTGTTCAGACCCTTTGCCCAATTTTTAATTGGGTATTTGTTTTTGTTATTGTTTTTTAGCATTCTTTATATCTTCTGAACTTTTTATTATGATAAAATTTACCATTTTAACCAATTTTAAGTATACAATTCTCTGGCATTAAATACATTCACATAGTTGTGTAAACATCACTACCACCTATCTCCAGAAATTTTCATCTTCAAATGAAACTCCGCACCCATTAAGGACTAACTTTTCCAATCCTCTCTTCCCTAGCCCCTGGCAACCACCATTCTACATTCTGTCTCTATAATCTTGACTATTTTAGGATCCTCATATAAGAGGGAGGGCTTATACAGTTTTTGTCCTCTTGTGTCTGGCTTATTTTACTTAGCATAACGCCTTCGAGATTCATCAGTGTTGCAGCATGTATCAAAATGTCCTTCCTTTTTAAGGCTGAATAGCATTCCATTGTGTGTATATGGCATATTTAGTCATTCATCTGTCAGTGGGAACTTAGGTCAGATATATGATTTGCAAATATTTTCTCCCATTTTGTTGGTTGTCTTTCATCTTCTTGATGGTGTCCTTTGAAGCACAAAAGCTTTTAATTTTGATAAAGTATAGTTAATCTAATTTTCTTTTTATTGCTCATGTTTTTGGTGTCATATCTAAGAATTCCTAGTACTAAATCTGAGGTCACAACGATTTACCCCTATATTTTCTTCTAAGAGTTTTATAGTTTTAACTCTTTAGGTCTTTTATGCATTTGGAGTTCTTTTGTGTGTGGTGTGAGGCTCCAAGTTCACTTTTTGCATGTGGATACATAGTTATGTTAACGTCATTTGTTGAAAAGACTATTTCCCCACTGAATGAATGGTCTTGGCATCCTTATTGAAAATCAGTTGGGGGGGCTGGAAGAAAACCAGTCAAATGCAGATATGTGGTTTTATTTCTGGACTTTCAGTCTTTTTTTGAATCATCTGTATGTCTATCCTTTTGCCAGTACTATACTATATTAATTATAATTGTTTTATAGTAAGTTTTGAAATTGTGAAGTGTGAATCTTCCTATTTTGTTTTTTATTTTGAAGGCTATTTTGGCTATTCCTGTTTATACAAATTTTAGAATGAGCTTGTCAGTTTCTAGAAAAAAGTCAGCTGGGATTCTGACAGGGATTGCATTGTATTGGTAGATCAGTTTGGGGACTATTGCCATCTTACTGTTAGATTGTTTTCTTTATTTTCAGGTCATTCATTACAAGTGAGTAGAAATACAATTGATTTTTTTATATTGTTCTTGTATTTTTCAATCTTTCTTTACTCTTTTACTAGTTCTAATAGTTTTTTGGTGGATTCCATAGATTTTCTATATATAAGATAATGTCATCTCCAAAGAGAGATAGTTTTACTTCTTTCTTTTCAATCTTGATGCCTTTTATTTCTCTTGATTATTTGCTACGGCTAGAATCTTCATTACAATATTGAATAGAAGTAGCAAGAGGGGATTTCCTTTCTTGTTTCTGATCTTAGGAAAGCATTCAGTCTTTCACCATTTAGTATAATGTTAACCTGTGGGTATTTTGTAGATAGTTGAGGATGTTCCATTTTTTAAGGGTCTTTTAAAATAGATTTTACTTTTTAGAGCCATTTTATTGTTTTCCTGAGATATTTATTTAAGAGAGAGAATATGAGAGAGAGAGAGAGAGAATGCATGAACCCGGGGCAGGGCAGAGAAGCAGACTCCCTGCTGAGAAGGAAGCCCAATGCGGGACTTGATCCCAGGACTCTGGGATCATGACCTGAGCCAAAGGCAGACAGTTAACCAACTGAGTCACCCAGGCGCCCTGGAGGAGTTCTAGGTTCACAGTGTTTATAAGCATCTGTGTGCAGGTTTTTGAGTGGATTTAGTTTTCATCTTATTTGGGTAATTATCAAGGAGTGTGATTGCTGGATCATATGGTAAGAGAATGGTTAATTTTGTAAGAAACTGCCCAGGGGCGCCTGGGTGGCTCAGTTGTTAAGTGTCTGCATTCCTCTCTCTGTCAAATAAATAAATAAAATCTTAAAAAAAAAAAAAAAAAAGAAACTGCCCAAATGTCTTCCAAAGTGGTTGTACCGTTTTCCATTCCCAACAGCAATTGAATGAGACTTCTTTCTGTTGCTTCACATCCTCACCATCATTTGGTGTTGTCAGTGTTCTGCATTTATCCATTGATTGTGTAGTATTATCTGATTGTTTTAATTTCCAATTCCATCATGACATATGATGTGGAGCATTTTTTCATATGCTTATTTGTCACCTGTGTATCTTTGGTAAGATATTTTCAGATCTTTTGCCCATTTTTTTCTTTTTTTAATTTAATTTTTTTTTTTTAAGGATCTTTATTTATTTGACAGTGAGAGAGGGAACACAAGCAGGGGGAGTGGGAGAGGGAGAAGCAGGTTTCGTGCCGAGCAGGGAACCCGACATGGGGCTCGATCCCAGGATCCTGGGACCATGACCTGAGCCAAAGGCAGACGCTTAACGACTGAGCCACCTATGCACTACTTTTTGCCCATTTCTAATCATGTTGTTTATTATTATTGAGTTCTTTGTATCTTTGATTTTTATTATTATTATTTTTTAATATTTATTTGACAGAGAGAGAGAGCACAAGTAGGGGGAGCAGCAGGCAGAGGGAGAGGGAGAAGCAGTCTCCTCATGCGGGGCTTGATCCCAGGACTCTGGGACCATGACCTGAGCCAAAGGCAGATGCTTTAAGCGACTGAGCCACCCAGGTGTGGCTTTTAGATAATAGTTCTTTATCAGATACGTCTTTCGGCAGATATTTTCTCCCAGTCTGTGGGAGAAAGACTTGTCTTCTGTTGAAGTTTGCCAGTATTTTGTTGAGGAGTATTCTGTCTATATTTGTGATAGTGTTCTGTAGATTTCTCTTTTTTTGGTACCTTTACTGGTTTTGGTATGATACTGGTCTCATAAACATTAATTAGGAAGTATTGCTACTTTTTATATTGGAAGAGTTTGTGAAGACTCTTTTTGAATGTGTGGTATATTTCAGTGGTGAAGCCATCTGGACCTTTGCTTTTTTTTGTGGGTAGTTTTTTGATTACTAATTCAATCTCTTCAGTTATAGGTCTATTCACATTGTATATATATTTTTTTAGCCAGTTTTGTTAGTTTGTGTGTGTTTAGGAATTTGTCCATATTTTGTTATCTGATATTTTGGCATACAATTGTTCATAGTAGTCCTTTATAATCTGTTTATTTCTTTAAGGTAGATAGTAATGTCCCCTTTTTAAATTCTGATTCTGGTAATTTGAGTCTTGCTCTTTTGTTCTTGGTCAGTCTAGCGTAAGGTTGGTCAGTTTCATTCATCCTTCCAAAGAACTTTTGATTTCAGTGATTTTTCTTTATTTTTCTATTCTGTTTCATTAAATTTAGCTCTAATCTTTATTTTTTCTTTCCCTCTGCTTTCTTTAGGTTTAGTTTGCTGTTATTTTTCCAGTGTCTTAGGTGAAGGGAAATAAAATTTATTAATAGTATGATTGTATTGTTAGTAAAAGATGGAGGTTAAATTTTCTTTTAAGAGAAAATACCTTAGAAAATTGCGGTAGGAAATGTTTTGATACCAAACTGCTATTTTTAGAAACTTAGTGCTTTTATTTATTTTTATTTATTTTTAAGGATTTTATTTGTTTATTTGTCAGAGAGCACAAGCAAGGGGAGTGGCAGGCAGAGGGAGAAGCAGACTCCTTGCCGAGCAAGGAGCCTGATGCTGGACTCGTTCCCAGGACCCTGGGATCATGACCTGAGTTGAAGGCAGATGCTTAACCGATGGAGCCACCCAAGCATCCCTAGAAACTTAGTGCTTTTAAAGAAGGGGTTAATATGTCAAGTGAGTGATTATAGTGAGAAAATTCTTCTAGGAATATTTTAATGTGAGTAATGTATTACCAGTACTGTTATACTTCATAGATTGAAAAATGGGTTCATGGAGTTGTAGTTTTGGTGCTCTGTTTGATAATGCTTTGAAGAGATAAAGTTTTTATTTCTTCTCTTTTAAGAAAAAGTCAGTGGTTCTGGAAATAACTCAGATATGATGGAAAACAGCAAGGAAGAGGTAAGACTAATTTGAAGCATTTAAAAGATACTTATTAATTGCTAATAACCAACCAGAGTATATGTTATCAGATTGCTTCTTTTTTTTTTTAAAGATTTATTTATTTATTTTAGAGCGAGCATAGTGGGGAGGGGCAGAGGGAGAGGGAAACTCATGCAGACTCCACACTAAGCATGGAGCCCAATGTGGGGCTCAATCTCATGACCCTGAAAGCATGACCTGAGCTGAAACCAGGAGTTGGACACTCAACCAACTGTGCCACCCGGGCACCCCAGATTGCTTCTTTTTAATACATGCATGTGTTTAAGTTTACTGTTATGTATTATGATACTTCATTTTGGGTAGTTGTTTATTTTTAGAAGGTGTTCTTTGTTTTTATTATTGTGTGGTTCACTTTAGCAGTATACCTAAAGTCAGGCAACTGAAGGCTTGCTAACAGATAGGTAGTTGGACATTATTATATTGCAGTAGTGGTGCTCAGGGTGGTTGTTATGGGCATGACTCCATGGTTCTGACATCTCTCAAAACTGGATAGAGTATCTTAAGCATTATTATAGGAACCATCCTGAAATCCTTCACTCATGATACCCAAGCTTATGCTATAGTTTTGGGATTCTTCCCATCTAGTATAGAAATTTCAATCCAAAAAAATATATTGATTATATTGGCAAAATGAGGATAAATTTAGTATCTCAAACCAAATTGTAGAAGATACTTTGTGCCATATGTTAGGATAGAGAAAATGACACATTTTTTAGATCCTCAAAACTCCCTACATCCACTGGGATCTGATTACTTCTGTACCTTTGTTTCGTCTTTGTTGACTTGGGTCAAGATCATGATAGAGTAGTGCATCCTCACCTACACCACACAATTCAATAGAAACAATTCAATTAAAAAAAAAACCAGGAAATTAATCTTAAATCAAGGAAGCCTGAGAATAAATGCGAATTAGTTTTTGAAGTTCCTTTTAAAAAAATATTTTAGACAAAAAAGTAATATCCCATTATGTTACTGTATCAGAGTTCTTGGTATAGGGAAATAGTTAATTGTAGGGATGTTCTTTGAACGTTGTATTCACTTTTTTATTTATTTCTCACATTTAGGGAGCTAGCTCTTCAGAAAAATCCAAATCGTCAGGATCATCACGATCAAAAAGGTTGGTTGATATTGAAGGGAAAACATTTTCAGATTATTTTCTTTTTCTAAGAATAATAATCTTTTCTAAACTTCAAGCACCCTTGTTCTAACCGAATAAACTATTTTATACAAACATACACATTAAAAACTGGACAGTATAGTATAATGAATTCTCTTGTATCCATCAATTAATTTCAACAATTATTGAATTTTACTGGAATTTTCCAAGGAGGATTTATTATGCCTTAGTGGCCCTTACAATATAGAGATCATTTCTTTTAGATCATATATGTGCTCAAAAAGAGGACAGAGGGAAAATGAAATGAATGCCTCATGAAGCCTAAAAAACCTCATGGGTTTTTAAGAATTATGTCAAATTGTCCAGAGTGATGGGGAGGGGTAGCCATTATACTTATGAGGAAGTTATAATGAGATCAAAAAGTGGTAAAAATACTTTTCTGTGTTAAATTGTCAAAACGAATTGTACATATAAGGACTGAAACTACTTCTAATCATACTATAAAGTGTAATATTTTATTAGAAGTTTGCAGTTATTGGGCATTTGTGTGTGTGTGTGTGTGTGTTAAGAAGGCTCCACGCCCAATGTGGAGCTTGAACTCACAACCTGAGATCAAGAGTCAGATGCTTTATCGACTGAGCCAGCCAGGTGCCCTGGGCATTCATTGTTTCTTACCAGTGGGAATGTCTCTTAATAAAAACACAGTTTAACTTATTCTCTAAAGTGGTGATTCTTAAAGAGGAGATCCCTTTATGATCTCCCCCGGTAGCTTTTTCAGAGTGAACATATCCTGGGCCTACCCCAGGCCTACTGAATCATAATTTTCAGTAATATGGTACAGAGATGTGTGCTTCCATAGGTGAGTCTGATGTGTATCTCTGGTTAAGAGCCACCATTCAATCTAAACATGTTCTTTGGTTATTATTCCAATTGTCAGAAATGTCCATAATTCTATGGACTTAATTCTTTCATAGGAAACCTTCAATTGTAACAAAGTATGTTGAATCTGATGATGAAAAACCTTTGGATGAAACTGTAAATGAAGATACTTCTAATGAAAATTCAGAAAATGATATTACTATGCAAAGCTTGCCAAAAGGTAATGTGTATTAATTTTTCATATGAAGTTGAAGTTGAAATGTATTTTTAAATGTCATTATAAAATTGGAACTTGATTACTGTTAGCTGTGTGTAAAGGAACAAAACTAGCATTTTAATAGTGGTTGTCTGGAAATGTATTAGAATGGTAATGAAAATGTGTGTTACTGAGGTTAAAAACTTAGAATATTTGCAGTCAGCTTTGAAAAAGAACAAAACTTATTTTCTCTTTCTTTTGGGTTTTAGAAAAGGGATTTTAGTTTGTAAATTGTATTTGAGTGTGGAAGTTAGTTTAAACGTTTATATGAAGTTTTGGTTCAGCAAATTTAAACATGCTTGCTTTATAGGAAAACATGAATATTCTTAAAACTTTAAAAAACATTTAAAAATCTGGTTAATCTTACTTCATTCTTCAATTCTCTAAGACTAAAAGCTGAAGTTAATTATCAAAGATAGATTTAGTTGTATTTCTTGTAATTATCTCTTTAAAACGCCTTGTCACATGCCTTTCAACTGTTGCAGTTCTAACCTTAAAACCTCATTAATTAGATTGGGGGAAAAAAGCCAAATGAAAATCTTGGACGTTTCATAGCCCAAGTCTGAGAGCAGTATGATTATATGATAAGAGTAATGACAAAGGTCTTGGTAATTTCATGGTGTTTCAGAGTCAAAACTTGAGATTTTTTCTTTATTAATAATATATGGAAATATCTTAGCAGATTTTTCAAATTTATCCTCACAGATCATTTATAGCAGTGTTTACTATAAACTTTGTTCTCTGTCTACATTTATATTTTCGTGACACATTTTTTGATTATGAAAGTTTAAAAAAATGGTGGGAAGGAGCCTAAGACATTGCTTGACTAGGACAGATTAGGAGTTACAGTAGATGAAATATGTAATGAGGAAAAGGAATGAATGAGAGAAAGCAGAAAGAAGGAAAATTGATGGGCCTACCATTTATTTGGCTTTGCAAATCATCTGTGACAATTTTATGTAATGGTTGGTGGCCGAGGGCAGAAACAGCCACTGAGGGAGTGTGAGTCCCATAGGCAGTGACTCACTTTAGATTGTAACATTCTCAGTGGTTGTCACTGGGAGTCCTTATGATGGTCACTGGGTGAGCTCAGAAATAGGAATTCAAATCTTTCTTTTAATGATACTGTGGAAAAACGTTAGTATGGGATGTTTCTAACCTGAATTAATCATAATTCTCTCCCACCAAACCAAAAATAGACCCATTTCATAAGGTAGAATTTGAGTGATGACAATTATTATTATAATACTATATTGAGTATATATAGTTACCAGACTCTTACAGAACTAACTCATTTAATCCTCAAACCAATACTATAAGGTAGTTACTGTTTCTACTTGTAGAAATAAAGGAACAAATTCAGAGCTCCAAGGAACTTTTTCAGGCTTTAAATTGAGAAACTTAGGTCTGCTTGAATCCAAAGCTAGTGAGTGCTTTCTCCACTCTACTGCTTTGCTTCCATTTAGAGAAGAATCTACAGAAATAATTTTGTTTTTTTGTTAATTATAAATCTTGAGGTTTTTCAAATGCTTTGGCTTCTCTGAGAGTATATATGTGAAATGGTTGTTGTAAATAAAATTTTTTTTTGTGTGTAGATTATTTAAATTTGCCAGTTTGTAAAAACTCAATCCTCTATGCCTGCTTTCCCCTCCTTTTTTTTCAGAGACTCAGAAACACATATAACTAGATGCTATACCTTGCCAAAATCTGCTTGCTGAATAACATAGGCCCATGTTTCAGGGAGGCCGCCCCTGACAACTTACCAGGTTTTACTTTCTTAAATGTTGCCAAAATGCCCAATCACTAAGCCCAGCAATGTAGGTAAATGTGAGACCTGGACCCTTTTTACTATGCTGCTGCTTTATTTGCTCTTGAGAGATTATAATGGAAACTTAAATTAACAACTTGTCTTCTCAGTTCACATGTTCTTTAAGAAAGTACGTTCTTTCTAAAATATTTCCCTAGAGACCAATAATTGATCTCATTCTACAGTTTATTGTTAGAGCAGTTGAGCTTAAATATCTTAAGTCAATCTTCTGTTTTAAGACTCTTTAAGGACTTTTCAGGGTGCTAAATGTTTGATACACTAGTTGGGAAATGCGTCAGAATAGGTATAGCAGTAATAGCAGAATTAACTCCTCACATTGCCTCCCACTATCCTCCCCCAAAACAATATAAAAAAAACCCTTAAAATTTTTTTCCGAGTTTGTGATTTAGATTATGAGAAGAATACGATGTCTTTTTAAAATTTTCCTTCTGGTCCTTCTATTTTATAAACTTTATTGGAGCTTAGCATGGGTGTTTATACTCAAAACAGTTTTTGTGATAGGCAGTATAAAAATTCAGAACTGGGCTGAGGCTTTCTACTTTATTCACACATTTCTGTTATAATCAGTTTATAATACCCACACCCTACTTTTATTAATTATATTCCAACAAGTAATCTTATTGCTGATGCCTGGCCCTTTTACTATTTCCCTGTTTTATTTACTCTTGAAGAGGTCCTTATACAAGTATTGAAAGCTTAAAAGAAACAAAATTATGTACCAGCAATGTTGGCTTTATCTGAACTGAAGTCTTGTACTTCATTTGCACATTTAATATGTGTAATGGTTTTTTAAATGAAATCATTCTAGGTACAGTGATTGTACAACCAGAGCCAGTGCTGAATGAAGACAAAGATGATTTTAAAGGGCCTGAATTTAGAAGCAGAAGTAAAATGAAAACTGAAAATCTCAAAAAACGCGGAGGTAAATACAAGTGAAAATGAAAACATGAGTTTAAATTGCTGTTTATGACCATATTGGAAAATCTGATGTGCTTATTAAAAATACCTCCACTTTTCTGCCCATTGTTTATTAAAAGCACTACTTAAAAATAACTTCTGTTTCTCTCTGAGCTCTGAAGCAGAAAAGGTTAAACATTTATCAAAATACCTTTGCCTTCAGTGGCTATAAAGTTATTTCAAGAAGCTTAGCATTCCCTTCTTGAATATTAGTTCTGTAATGCCTATATGCCAAAATACCATGTGTTCCCTCTCACCCTGAAAGAATTTCAGATTTGGACAAAACCTTGCCTGTGGCCTTGGGTAACTTTATATATATATAATATATTGTATCATAGAGTTACCTGTGCCTTAGTATTATTTGGGGTGCTTGTTAAAAATTCAAGTCCCTTAACTCCACTAACAAATTAGAATTTCTGGGGATGATGTTAAGAATGAGCCCCATTTTGTTCTTTTGTATATTAAAGTTGGAGATCTGCTGTAAGGATAATAATGTAGAGATGAGTAGGAAGGAGAAGGGAGCTAGAGCTAGTAACCTTCCTTCTACCTGTCTGAGCCGTCTCTTCCTTTGTCTGTCTACCCCTACTTATACACACACCATGTTGGCTAATCATCTGTAAAAAGTTAGCTTAAGGAGGATTCATTTAGAAATTTGACAATGGAGTATGTTTCCCATTTGCTTGTGTGTGATTTTTAAATAGTGCCTGTATATTTTTTGGGCAGATTTACAGAGCCATGATCCATGACCATAAAGGGAACGAATCTCTAAGAAATAGAACAAGACACCAAATTTCCAAGTAGAAGTGTAATGGAAGCATGTCTGTTTAATATTTATCATGTTACTTGTGAAATTATAGCATAGTACTTATATTGGTGAAATTTGTGCAGATTTTTATTTCAGTGCTATATGATTATCTTGATGGAATTAGTAAAATATATCTGTATTTGTTATATATATTTTCGGATTAAATAACTCATTAGGTTGTTGGAGAAAATCAAAGAAATGTTGTTTCGTCTGTTGTCCACAAGGGGGTGGTCTGCTCCTTTCAAGCATACGGAAGATTTATGGAGCATGTAGTTCATAGTGGGGAAACTGCCATTGCAGCAACAGAGCTCACCAAAGCTGAATAGTTTTCTTAAAACAAGAGAATCAGCAAGTAGAAGGTGACCGTAGGGATCAGTAACAAGAGTCTGGAGAAAGATAACTAAGTGTACTGCATTGTATCAAAATTAATATCTAAATGGTGTCTTTGGGGAGGGACTCTGGTGCAGTCAGTGTCTAGAATGTGTATAAGGGCCAAAAGGAGAATGCAAAAAGAACCACAGTTGTTGGGGAATGTGTTCTTAGTGCCACTTCACTATGCTGCTGGTATTTGGTCTGAGCTGATATATTTGGAACATTTATTGAGTGTTTTGTGTAAGAATGTTTATATTATGCTTAATGAAATATGTATGTTTATAGCCATATAGTAGCACCTAAATCTCTCATGGTAATTTTTGTCTTAATGATTTGCTACATCTTTAAACTGTCAGAAATCACACAGGAAATTTAACTGTTTACTTATATATGCATGTATGAACAAACTAGTGATCTGAGGTACTGAATTGCTAGTTAATAATCAAACTTCCTAGGAAAGTTAGTTCTATAATTGAAGCCTAATTTAGGAAACTATCAAGAAGGTGAACTGTGTATAAAGTAATCTTATATTGATTTGAGACAAAATTAAAGATACCGCTATATCCACCATTTCAGGAGCCACTTTTTAAAAAACACCATAGCCTATTGACAACCTTTTCCCCAGTTTGTTAGAAAGTACACTTTACACCTAATTTTTCTATCTGGCACAATAATTTTATTTTAAATTCCAGTATAGTTAGCATACTGTGTTATATTAGTTTTAAGTGTACAATATAGTGATTCAACAATTCCATACATCACACAGTGCTTATCATGACAAGTGTACTTCTTAATTCCCATTGCCTGTTTTACCCATCCCCATACCCACCTCCCCTCTGGTAACCATCAGTTTTGTTCGTTATAGTTAAGAGTCTGTTTCTTGGTTTATCTCTGTCTCTTTTTTTCTTTTGCTCGTTTTTTCCCCTTAAATTCCACATATGAGTGAAATTACATGGTATTTGTTTTTCTCTGACTTATTTAGCATTATACCCTGTAGTTCTAGCCGTGTCGTTGCAAATGGCAAGATTTCATTCTTTTTTTATGGCTGAATAATATTCCATTGTGTATATATACCATATCTTCTTTATCCATTCATCTATCAATGGATACTTGGGCTGCTTACATAATTTGGCTATTGTAAATAATGCTTCTCTAAATATGTGCATGTGTCCCTTTGAATTAGTGTTTTTGTATTTTGGGGGTAAATACCCAGTAGTACAATTACTGGATCTTAGGATAGTTCTATTTTTAACTTTTTGAGGAACTTCCGTATTGTTTTCCAGAGTGGCTGCACCAGTTGACATTCCCACCAACAGTGCAAGAGGGTTCCTTTTTCTCCATATCTTTGTCAATACTTGTTTTTCTTGTGTTTTTGATTTTAGCCATTCTGACAGGCATGAGGTGATATCTCATTATATTTATAATTTGCATTTCCCTGGTAATGAGTGATATTGAGCATCTTTTCATGTGTCTGTTGGCCACCTGGATGTCTTCTTTGGAGAAATGTCTGCTCATGTCCTCTGCCCATTTTTTAATTGGATTATTCATTTTTTGGGTGTTGGGTTTTATAAGTTCTTTATATATTTTGAATATTAACCCTTTATCAGATGTCATTTGCAAATATCTTCTCCCATTCTGTAGGTTACCTTTTAGTTTTGTTGATTATTTCCTTCACTGTGCAGAAGCCTTTTATTTTGATATAGTGCCAAGAGTTTATTTTTCTTTTATTTCCCCTGCCTCAGGAGACATATCTAGAAAAGTGTTGTGATGGCTGATGTCAGGGACATTACTGCCTGTGCTTTCTTCTAGGATTTTTTTTAAATTTAAATTCAATTAACCAACATATAGTACACCCTTAGTTTTTGATGTAATGTTCTGTGATTCATTAGTTGTGTGTAACACCCAGTTAGGATTTTTTTTTTATTAAAGGTTTTATTTTTAAGTAATCTCTACACCCAACATGGGGCTCAACCTCACAACCTTGAGATCGCGAATTGCACGTTCCACTGACGGAGCCAACCAGGTGTCCCTCTTCTAAGATTTTTATAGTTTCAGGTCTCACATTTAGGTGTCTAATCCACTTTGAGTTTATTTTTGTGTATGGTGAAAGAAAGTGGTCCAGTTTCATTCTTTTGCATGTAGCTATCAAGTTTTCCCAACACCATTTGTTGAAGAGACTGCCTTTTTCCCACTGGATAGTCTCTTCTTGCTTTGTCAAAGGTTGACCGTATAATTGTGGGCTTATTTCTGGGTTTTCTATTCTGTTTCATTGATATGTGTGTCTCTTTTTGTGCCAGTACCATACTGTTTTGATTACTACAGCTTTGTAAATAATTTAAGTCTGGAATTGTAATACCTTCAGCTTTGCTTTTCATTTTCAAGGTTGCTTTGGCTATTTGGGGTCTTTTGTAGTTCCATGCAAATTTTAGGATTGTTTGTTCTAGCTCTGTGAAAAATGCTATACCATGGTATTTTGATAGGGATTGCATTAAATGTGTAGATTGCCTTGAGTAATTTTAGACATTTTAACAATATTTGTTCTTCCAATCCATTAGCATGGAATGTCTCCATTTCTTTGTGTCATCTTCAGTTTTTATCATTAATGTTTCACAGAAATTTGTTCTCTTTAAATCTGTTAAAATATGTTGAACTCAGAAATGAAAATGCTTCTTTTCCATTTATACACTGTATTATAATCATTAAGATATTTCATAGCTAAAAATAAATATGTAAAGCATATACATGTAGAAACAAGTAACATTTCACCATTATTCAGTATTGGCTTTACATCTCACTTAAATAAAATAATTGGTTCAGTCTTACTCCTCCATTTCCTCCTCCTCCCACCCCTCTAATGATTATTTTGAAGTTTCTGTGTGTGTGTGTGTATTATTTTCATACATGTTTTTATATTTTTCCTATACGTGTTTATTCATAAAGCATTTATTTTTCACTTAAAATATATAAAGTAGTATCCTGTGTATATCCTTTTGCAACATTTCACATTCAGCATTGCTTTTGAAGTGTGTCCATCTCAGTGAATGTACATCTATCTAGTTTTTTATTTTCCACTGCTCTATAGAATTCTGTTATATGAATAAACCACTGTCCATTTCCCAAATGGAAGGTTATTTCCAAGTTTTTGTTTTCAGAGTTTTCTAATTTCCTATTTAGTGCTGCAATGAATATCGTATATACGATTCTTTGTGCACATGTGGGAGAAATTCTCCAAAGGATCACCTAGTTTTGTTTAATTTTTTTTTAAGATTTATTTTATTTATTTATTAGAGAGAGAGCACAAGAGGGGGGTATAGTCAGAGGGAGAAGCAGACTCCCTGCCGAGCAGGGAGCCTGATACGGGACTTGATCCCGGGACTTCGGGATCATGATCTGAGCCAAAGGCAGTCGCTTAACCAACTGAGCCATCCAGGCGCCCTAGTTTTGTTTAATTTTTGAGTGATATGTGTGCAAAAGCATATAGAAGATGCTTAATATTTATTATGTTAGCATTGGATGAACATTCATATTCTAGTTTTTATTAGTATATCTTAATGCAATCATTATTTGAAATGAAGCACACTGTGTATTTGTTTCTGTTAAAACAAATACAGAATATATGAATACTTGAGATCAAACACTAATGTAGGACAGTATGATATAAAATATTAGCAACTTATATAGTGAGTCTTCAAATTCTCTATATTGTCTGGAAAAGTATGATGGCACCCTTAAAACTTGGTTGAACTTTTTTAACTTCTGCAAATAAGAATATTTGTGATAATATTTGGGTCCATGGTGATTTGGATCTATACAGAGTAAGAAAAAAAACAAAATAGCAAATTGAGAGGTGGGAAATGTGTGTATTGTTTTGTCTTTTATTTAGAGATATAATTTATTCTTTTAATTATCTCCTTTTTATTTGTGAATGCAGGCATTTTCATTGGCCTGTTTGGAATCATAATCTGTCATCTTATATCAAGATCTTGGTTGCACATCGGAATCATCTGTAAAACTAAAAAAAAATGTCTAGGAGGTTCTCATTCAGTGGTTTAGGGGTGGGAATGGCAGCCTCTGCTTTTAAAAAGTTTCTTCAGATGATTCTGATGTCAGCTCAGATTGTAAAGCACTGCTGTAAGCAGAACTAAGGAAGAGATTGAGGCAGGAGAGGTTTCCTTTTTGTTGCATTGGGTTATCTTCAGTCTGTTTTCCTGCAGACACTGGAATGGGGCTCTTCCTTCCCCCTCCAAGTCATTCTCAGGTTTTGCTGCCAAAATAGATAGATATACCTGCAAGTCTTATTTGTCCTTAATTGGAAATAGTAGACAGTGCTGATATGGAGTAGATAGTGAAATAGAAGACAGGTCAATGGGGATTATGGATAGTATTGAAGTAAATCTGAGGTAAGAAATTGGTAATTTAAAATTATCAGGTTTTCACATACTATATTGGAAGAGTCTGTGCAGACATTTTCATTTTGAGGATAAAAAATTAATGGCATACCTAACTTTTAAGTGTAAGGATGCAAAAGACTGTTCCACATATGTCACTTGCTTCCCCATTCTTAAAGAACTGATAATTTATTTGCAAAGCAATAGCAAAATGAAAACAAGCTCTTGAACCCCTATTTTTAGAACTTCTCTTATGGAGTCTCTTCATGTTTTATCCAATTGTTGTGAGAAATAGGGTTTGCATCTGTAAAAGGAAACAGATTAGGATTTGTAGTTCTGGAATTTGCCAAGGTTGTCATGTTTTTAGTAAGTCCATAAAATTGTTAGCCTTTTGTGTCCAAAATGTCACTTTTCTAAGAATTATGAGGTATTTAATTTGTAATATGAAAATTGCAAAATGCTGACTAAAGTAAATATCTTTTCTTATGTGTGTGTGTATGTCTGAATAATGGTCACTCCTTTCTCCTAGAAGATGGGCTTCATGGGATTGTGAGCTGCACAGCTTGTGGACAACAGGTCAATCATTTTCAAAAAGATTCCATTTACAGACATCCTTCACTGCAAGTACTTATTTGTAAGGTATGTAATGATCTTTTTATTCATTCTAGAAATATTTGAATGTTTACTATGTGTTAGACATTTGGTTTACAGTGTCAGACTTTTGGTGCATAGTGATGAAGAAGATGGATGTTGTCTCTGTCTTTGGAGGGCTTATATTGTAATAGGGAGGACAGACATTACAAAAAGCCCAGTAAGTGCCATGATAGGGGAAGTACTGTGTACTGTGGGAACACACAGGAAGCCTGTGTACTTTGGAGTTAGGTAGGGGGGCTTTATAATGGAGATGATATAAGCTGGTATCTGAGCTATAAATAGGAATTAGCCTGGTGAAGTGGGATTGGCTCAGCATATTCTAAGCAGAGGCAACATGGTATTCAGAGGCTGGTAAGTGAAGCAGAGCATGGTGTGTTGGCAAACCTGAAGAGTTTACGTGTGTGCAGATGTATATGTTTTTTAATCTTCCATCTTATGTATTCTAATTACCCAAGTCTAAACTCTCCACGTGGGGCAGGGTTTTGACATAAGTTGGTGATGACAGAATTAAAAATGCTTTATGTGTTGAAGATAGTTTTAACAGTCTGTGTATACTCTTTTATTAATAATACCTTGGAGTTAATTTTAAATATAATATGAAGTTTATGATTTCCCTAACTCATTACTGCTAAGATTAATTCTGGGTTAGTTTGTTTCCCAACAAAATGCCTCCTTGAAATGCAGGGGCAGACTAGATTTTCCTCAGAGTTCCAGGTCTAGGTCTTTTTTTTTTTTTTAAGATTTTATTTATTAGAGAGAGCACAAGCGGGGAGGAGGATCAGAGAGAGAGAGGAAGAGAGAGAGAGGAAGAGGGAGAGGGAGAAAGAGGGAGAGGGAGAGGCAGACTCCTCGCTGAACAGAGAGCCAGATGTGGGGCTTGATCCCAGGACCCTGAGATCACGACCTGAGCTGAAAGTATACACTTAACTGACTGAGACACCCAGGTGTCCCTTTAGGTCTTTTATTGTATGAGTTTTTGATATAGACCTACTTAAGTGGACTAAATTTACTTTTTATTTTAGCAATTTGTGTCCCTTTGTTCCTTGAATTCAGTTCAACCAGGAGCCTATTTAGGGGGACATGTTGTGGCTTCTAGTTTTAAAATGGGATAGCTGAATTTCATATTGCTGGATTTGTAATGTGCATTTCCTTTCTCTTTTCTAATATATGTAATTGGTTTTTTTCAAGGGCTGGTCTGTTGAGCCTAACCCATTTTGGTAATCAGTACTTTTCATCACTGGGCATAGAACCTTCCCTTTCTTTCTCCAGGCTTAATGAAAATGAATTTAGAGTCATTCAGACTTGGATTTGAATACCAACTTTGCCTGTTAACCTAATTGTATGACTTGAGGAGATTTACTTACGTATTAGCCTTTTCTCTCAAATTGGATATAATACTTCCTATCTTGCATGTTTTGAGATTTAAAGAGAACGTAGTTTAACGTAGGATAATGTTGCATAGCTGTACACATAGCAGCTGTTTATATATGAAGGCTATTAAATACATTAAGTAGCAGCAACATCTAATACATCTTTATGTAGTGGTTTAGTAGCTCGTTGTATGAAATTAGAAACTTGCTTTACCAAAATCTTTTATAAACTTTATATAAGGAATAGTGGTACTTGATGATATGGAAATCTATTTCAAGGGATTAATTTATTGAGGTATTTCTATGTCTGGAAAATACTAGTATTGGGTAGTGCAGTGGTTTTGCTTTGATTCTGTAAAACACATGCAACACACACACATTTCCTTTACTTTTTTTTAATGACTTAAAAATAAAGTTTTTGTCCTTTATGAATGTTATCCATTTTGAATATAAAATTTCTCCTTCCCCTTTTCTTTTAATAGAATTGCTTTAAATATTACATGAGTGATGATATTAGCCGTGACTCTGATGGAATGGATGAACAATGTAGGTAGGTAATAAATCAAGATGAACTAACATTCAGTATTGTCTACTTTTTTGGGGGAAATTCTTACATAGTATGTTATTAGATCCATTTTTTTGTAGTATCATCATTGATGTCCTTAATGGAAGGTTATTCTTTTCCACAAAACCTTAGGCTTATGTCTGTGTTAAGTTTCTAGTAAAGAATAAGCAGATGACCTAAATTACTATTAAAATTCCTGGCAGGAAAATTTAAATTGCTTTAATAATGAAAAAATTTAGAATGAGTTTCATTTTGGAATAATATTTTTATCTTTTAATAATTTCAGGTGGTGTGCAGAAGGTGGAAACTTGATTTGTTGCGACTTTTGCCATAATGCCTTCTGCAAGAAATGCATTCTGCGCAACCTTGGTCGAAAGGAGCTCTCTACAATAATGGATGAAAACAACCAGTGGTATTGCTACATTTGTCACCCAGAACCTTTGTTGGACTTGGTCACTGCATGTAATAGTGTATTTGAAAATTTAGAACAGTTGTTGCAACAAAATAAGAAGAAGATAAAAGTTGACAATGAAAAGAGTAATAAAGTATATGACCATACACCCAGATTTTCTCCAAAGAAGAATAGTTCCAATTGTAATGGAGAAGAAAAGAAATTAGATGATTCATGTTCTGGTTCGGTAACCTACTCTTATTCAGCACTAATTGTGCCCAAAGAGATGATTAAGAAGGCAAAAAAACTGATTGAGACCACAACTAACATGAACTCCAGTTATGTTAAGTTTTTGAAGCAGGCAGCAGATAACTCAGAAACCAATTCTGCTACAAAGTTACGCCAGCTTAAGGCTTTTAAATCTGTGTTAGCTGATATCAAGAAAGCTCATCTTGCATTAGAAGAAGATTTGAATTCAGAGATTCGAGCTTTGGATGCTGTAAACAAAGAGAAAAATACCAAAGAGCATAAGGTTATAGATGCTAAGTCTGAAACAAAAGTACGAAAAGGAGAAAAACCCTGTGCTTTAGAAAGAAAAGATATTTCAAAATCAGAAGCTAAACTGGCAAGAAAGCAGCTGGATAGTGAGCACATGGATCAGAGTATTACAGTACAGGAACAAAGAGCAAATAAAAGTGCCAGTGGTGAACATAAGAAATCTGATAAAAAAGAAGAACCTCAGTATGAACCTGCTAACACTTCTGAAGATTTAGACATGGATATTGTTTCTGTTCCTTCCTCAGTTCCAGAAGACATTTTTGAGAATCTTGAGACAGCTATGGAAGTTCAGAGTTCAGCAGATAATCAGGGAGATGGCAATAGTGGAACTGAGCAAGAACTGGAGAGTTCTTCTGTAAAATTAAATATTACTTCAAAAGACAACAGAGGAGGTATTAAGTCAAAAACTACAGCTAAAGTAACAAAAGAATTATATGTTAAACTTACCCCTGTTTCCCTTTCTAATTCTCCAATTAAAGGTGCTGATTGTCAGGAAGTACCACAAGATAAAGATGGCTATAAAAGTTCTGGTCTGAACCCCAAGCCAGAGAACTGTGGACTTGGACAGGAAAAGAATGATAATGAGCATTTGTTTGAAAGTGAAGTTCCATTACTTTCAGAAGAATCTGATCTTCGAAGATCTCCACGTGTAAAGACTACTCCCTTGAGGCGACAGACAGAAACCAATCCTGCAACATCTAATTCAGATGAAGAAAGTAATGAAACAGTTAAGGAGAAACAAAAACTATCAGTTCCAATGAGAAAAAAGGATAAGCGGAATTCTTCTGACAGTGCTATAGATAATCCTAAACCTAATAAATTGCCTAAATCTAAGCAGTCCGAGATTGTGGATCAGAATTCAGATTCTGATGAAATGTTAGCAATCCTCAAAGAGGTGTCCAGGATGAGTCACAGTTCTTCTTCAGATACTGATATTAATGAAACTCATACAAATCATGAGAAGACTTTATATGATTTAAAGACTCAAACAGGGAAAGATGATAAAGGAAAAAGGAAACGAAAAAGTTCTACTTCTGGCTCAGATTATGATATTAAAAAAGGCAAATCAGCTAAAAGGTCTATAATTTCTAAAAAGAAACGACAAAACCAGTCTGAGTCTTCCAATTATGACTCAGAATTAGAAAAAGAGATAAAGAGCATGAGTAAAATTGGGGCTGCCAGAACAACCAAAAAAAGAGTTCCAAATAAAGAAGATTATGATTCTTCTGAAGAAGAAAAACACAGAAAAAAAGGAATGGATAATCAAGGGCAGAAAAATTTGAAGACTACACAAGAAGGATCATCTGATGATGCTGAAAGGAAACAAGAGAGAGACAATTTCTCTTCAGCAGAAGGCACAGTCGATAAAGACAGGACCAACATGGACTTAAGAGATCGAATCTCTAAGAAGCAGCAGTCAGGTGTTTCTTCTGATGGTGCTGATAAGCTGCCTTCAGGGAAAGAGGAGAGTTTTAATTCTCCAGAAGACAAAAAGGCTTCTGAAACTAAAGAAAAGAGTAAGCATTTGAAAACCAAATCATGTAAGAAAGTACAGACTGGCTTATCTGACATTGCTGAGAATTTCCCAAAGAGAGAGCAGAGTGATGAATCCTCTGAAGATGATAAAAAGCAGAGCAAAAAGGGAACTGAAGTAAAAGAAAAGAAAACTACAGACTTGAAGAAAAATGTAATTAAGATGGAACAACAGTATGAATCATCATCTGATGGCACTGAGAAATTACCCGAGGGAGAAGAGATTTCTCGTTTTCCTAAAGGCATAAAAGGAAATAAGAATGACACAACTTATGGAGAAAAGAAAACTAAAAAAATAAAAAATAAAACTTCTAAAAAGAAGGATGACGTGTCTGATAATGCTGAGAAATTACAGGGAAAAAGAGATAGTTGTGATTCTTCGGAAGATAAAAGGAGTAAGAATGGGGCATCCAGTAGAGTGAAGAAAAGATGCAACTTGCCTGAAAAGAGTTCAAGGAAGAGACAAGATTGTTCATCATCTGATACTGAGAAATATTCCATGAAAGAAGATGGTTGTGATTCTTCTGATAAGAGACTGAAAAGAATAGAACTGAGGGAAAGAAGAAATTTAAATTCAAAGAGAAATACCAAGGAAGTACATAGTGGCTCATCATCTTCTGATGGTGAGGAAAGTTCTGAAGACAATAAAAAGCTGAAGAAACAGAGAACTTCAGCTAAAAAGAAGACAGTCAGTGTCAAGGAGAAAATGAGAAACTCCCTAAGAACAAGCACTAAAAGGAAGCAAGCTGACATTACATCGTCATCTTCTTCTGATATAGGAGATGATGATCAGAATTCTGTAGGCGAGGGGAGCAGTGATGAGCAGAAAATTAAGCCTGTGACCGAAAATTTAGTGCTGTCTTCACATACTGGATTTTGCCAATCTTCAGGTATGCAAAAATAAATAAATTCATAATTTATGCTTTTACCCTCTTGAATAACTACATTGTTTAATTTTCCCTGAAGCCAGTCAAATGCAAGGTTACTGTTTAGGAAAAGGCTCTTCAAAATTTAAAGATTTACTAAAAAGCCTTCATTTATTTTCATGCCATCATTGGAAGGTATTCCACTATCGTTAGTATTCTGTATCAGATATACCAGGTTTGTTGGGTAGATAACAGAATTTCTTTACCAATGTTTAGTGCTTTTTCTGGAGTAATAATCAGTAGTTTATGAAGGAAAATAAGACCTGTGCCAGTAGTTTGGTAGGTATATATTCACGTAATGGAGATGTGTGCTTGGTGCTAGTATAACATAGTGTGTGGAAGTTTAAACTGCCTTGCCATGCATATGACTTTTTATGTAATCAGTGTGGGGCTCGAACTCACAACCCCGAGATCAAGAGTTGCATGTTCTTCCAACTGAGCCAGCCAGGCATCCCTGCATATGACTTTTTAAATTGGACAGATTAACTTTGTGTCCAGTGAAATTCTCTGAAATCTTTAAATTTACATCATTAAACCCACTGCTGATGCTTGTCAGTTTTTTCTAATCACATGAACAGATGTTTCTGTCTATAATAATAACAAAATAAAAGAAAAATCCAAAAAGTAGATGAATTACCTTACCCTGGGGAGATAGAGAACTAGGACAATTAGTCGAACAGTGATAACCCCCAAAAGAGTTATAAAAATAATTTTTATCACTGTTGCAGTTCTTAAAAATCAGTTGTATAATACATGTGCATATGTCACTTGCATTGTCTTTTTTTTTAAGTTAGTAAACCTGTCAGTTAACCAGGGACATGTCAAACTTATTCATTCGTATATTCATTCATTCATTCTAAAAATTTATTTATATCCAACTCCAGCTTGCTTGCTTATTTATTTATTTAATTTCTTTAAATTCCAGTATGTGTAACATACAGTGTTATGTTAGTTTCAGGTGTATAGTGGCTCAGCAACTATATATTACTCAGTGCTCATCATGATAAGTGTACTCTTAATCCCCTCACCTATTTCACCCATCCCCTCCTTCCCCTTTGGTAACCATCAGTTTGTTCTCTATAGTTAAGAGTCTGTTATTTTGTGTTTGTCTTTTTTCTTTGTTCATTTGTTTTGACTTCTTTTATTTAGCATTATACTCTCATGATCCACCCATGTTGTTGCACACAGTAAGAGTTCATTCTTTTTTATGGCTGAGTAATATTCCACTGTGTGTGTGTGTGTGTGTGTGTGTGTGTGTGTGTGTGTGTGTGTGTGTGTGTGTGTGTGTATCCATCTATTGTTGGACACTTGAGTTGCTTCTACAATTTGGCTATTGTAAATAATGCTGCAATAAACTTTAGAGGGGTGCTTATATCTTCGTAAATTAGTGTTTTTCTCTTTGGATAAATACTAGTGGAATTACTGGATCATATAGTAATTTTCTTTTTAATTTTTGAGGAATGTTCGTACTGTGTTCCACAGTGGCTATACCAGTTTGCATTTTCACCAACAGATTCCTTTTTCTCTACATCCTTACCAACACCTGTTTTTTGTTTTTGATTTTAGCCATTCTGACAGGTGTGAGGTGGTATCTCATTGTGGTTTTGATTTGCATTTCCCTGATGATGAGTGATGTTGAGCATCTTTTCATGTGTCTGTTGGCCAGCTTTATGTCTTCTTTGGGAAAATGCCTGTTTATGTCTTTTGCCCATTTTTAATTGGATTATTTGTGGGGTTTTTTGGTGTTGAGTTGTATAAGTTCTTTATATATTTTGGATACTAACCCTTTATTGGATATATTGTTTGCAAGAATCTTTTCCCATTCTATAGGTTGTCTTTTAGTTTTGTTGATTGTTTCCTTTGCTGTGCAGAAGCATTTTATTTTGATGTAGTACCAATAGTTTATTTTTGCTTTTGTTTCCCTTGCCTCAGAAGACATATCTATAAAAATGTTGCTATGGTAGATGTCATAGAAATTACTGCCTATGCCCTCTCCTAGGATTTTTATGGTTTCAGGTTTCACATTTAGGTCTTTAATCCATTTTGAGTTTATTTTTGTGTATGGTATAAGAAAGTGGTCCAGTTTCATTCTTTTGCATATTGCTGTCCAGTTTTCTCAACACCATTTGTTGAAGAGACTGTCTTTTTCCTATTGCATATTCTTGCCTCTGTTGAAAAATTAATTTTGTTGAAAATTGATTGACCATATAATGTTGAATTTAATTCTGGGCTTTCTATCCTGTTCTTTTGATCTATGTGTCTGTTCATTGTGCCAGTACCATACTGTTTTCATTAGTATACTTTTGTAGTATATCTTGAAATCTGGGATTGTGATACTTCAAGTTTTGCTCTTTTTTGAGATTGCTTTGGCTTTCAGAGTGTTTTGTGGTTCCATACAAACGTTAAGATTATTTGTTCCAGGTCTGTGAAAAATGCTGTTGGTATTTTGATAGGGATTTCATTAAATCTGTAGATTGCTCTGGGTAGTAGGGATATTTTAACAGTATTTGTTCTCCCAGTCCATGAGCATGGAATATCTTTCCATTTGTGTCATCTTCAGTTTCTTTCATCAGTGTTTTGTTTTCAAAGTACAGTTCTTTCATGTTCTTGGTTAACTTTATTCCTAGGTATTTTATTATTTTTGGTACAATTGTCAGTGGGACAGTTTTCTTAATTTGTAATTCATTATTAGTGACATTTGTACATCATTATTAGTGTATAGAGATGCAGTGGTTTTCTGTACATTGATTTTGTATCATGTGACCTTACTGAATTCATCTATCAGTTCTAGTAGTTTTTTGGTAGAGTCTTTAGGGTTTTCTATATATGGTATCATGCCATCCACAAGTAATTAAAGTTTTAATTCTTCCTTACCAATTTGGATGCCTTTTATTTGTTTTTGTTTTCTGATGGCTGTGGTTAGGACTTCCAGTACTATGTTGAATAAAAGTGGTTTGAGTGGACATCCTTGTCTTATTTCTGATGTTAGGGGAAAAGCTGTCAGTGAACTCCATGGTGAACACGGAGTATGACGTTAGCTGTGTGTTTTTCGTAAATAGCCGTTATCGTGTTGTGGTATGTTCCTTCTAAACCTACTTTGAGAGTTTTGATCATGAATGGATTTTATACTTTGTCACGTGCTTTTTTTACATCTATTGAAATGATCATATGTTTGTTATCCTTTCTCTTATTGTTATGAGGTATCACATTGGTTGATTTGCAAATATTGAACCACCCTTGCAGCCCAGGAATAAATCCTACCTGATCATGTGAAAGATTTTTTTAAATGTATTGTTGGATTCTGTTTGCTAGTATTTTGTGGAGGATTTTTGCATCTATGTTCTTCAGAGATACTGGCTTGTAGTTCTCTTTTTTAGGGATGTCTTTATCTGGTTTTTGTATCAGGGTAATGCCTTGTAGAATGAATTTGGAAGCTTTCATTTGTCTTCCATTTTTTTGAATACTTTGAGAAGAATTGGGTATTAACTTCTTAAAAAATATTTAGTAGAATTCATCTGTGAAGGCATGTGGTTCAGGACTTTTGTTTGATAGGAGTTTTTTGATTACTGATTCAATTTCACCGTTGGCAGTCAACCTGTTCAAATGTTAAATTTCTTTGCGATGGAGTTTTGGGAGGTTAAATGTTTCTAGAAATTTATCCATTTCTTCTATTTTGTTCAGTTTGTTAGCATATAATTTTTCATAATATTCTCTTACAACCCTTTTTATTTCTATGGTGTCCATTGTTATTTCTCCTCTTTCATTTTTGATTTTGTTTAAGTCCTCTCTCATTTTTTTGATGTGTCTGGATGAAGGTTTATCAGTTTTGTTGATCTTTTCAAAGAACCAGCTTCTGGTTTCATTGATCCATTGTTTTTTGTTTTTTTTTTAGTTTGTAATTTGTTTATTTATGCTTTGAACTTTATTATTTTTTTCTCCCACAGGTTTTGGGTTTCATTTGTTCTTTTTGTAGCTTCTTTAGGTGTAAGGTTATGTTGTTTGTGGGTTTTTTCTTCTTAAGGTAGGCCTCTAGTGTTACAAACTTCCCTCTTAGAATAGCTTTTGCTGCATGCCAAAGATTTTGGAGCATTGTGTTTCATTTTCATTTGTCTCCTTGCATTTTTTGATTACTTCTTTGATATCTTGATTGACACATTCATTGTTTAGTAGTGTATATTTAACCTCCACGTATTTGTGTTCTTCCAGATTTTTTCTTGTGGTTGATTACTAGTTTCATAGCGTTGTGGTTAGAAAAGATGCATGGTATGACTTTGATCTTTTTGAATTTGTTAAAGTTTGTTTTGTGGCCTCACATGTGATCTAGTCTGGAGAATGTTCCGTGTGCACATGCAAAGAATTATGTTCTCTTTTAGGATGGAATGTTCTGAATATATCTGTTAGATCCATCTGTTCCAATATGTCCTTCAAAGCTGCTGTTTTCATGTTGATTTCTGTTTGAATGATATAAGTGGGGAGTTAAAAGTCCTCTGCTATTATCATGTTACTGTTGATTACTTTCTTTGTTTGTTATTAGCTGTTTTATGTTTTTGGGTGCTCCAGTGTTGGGTTCGTAAACATTTATGGTTGTTATACCTTCTTTTTGGGTTGTACTGTTTATGGTTATATGGTATCCTTCTTTGTCTCTTGTTTCAGTCTTTTTAAAGTCTGTTTTTTTCTGTTACATGAATTGCTACCTGTCTTTCTTTTTACATCTATTTGCATGATAAATGTTTTTCCATCCCTTCACTTTATGTCTTTATGTCAGGAGTGAGTTTGTGTTGTTCATATAGATTGGTTTTGCTTTCTTATCTATTCAGTCATTCCATGTTTTTTGATTGGAGCATTTAGTCCATTTACATTCAGAGTAATTATTGGTAGGCATGTATTGCCATTTTGCTACTTGTTTTATGTTTGTTTTTGTAGTTTTTCTCTGTTCCTTTTGCTCTCTTCTCTCATTGCTGGCTTTATTAGTGATATGCTTGCATTCCTTTCTCTTTATTTTTTTGCATTATCAGTTGTTTTTGATTTGTGGTTGTCATTAGTTTTATATAAAACATGTTCTGCATGTAGCAGTCTATATTAAGTTAATGGTTGCTTAAGTTTGGATGTACTGCATTTTTACTCCTCTCCCCCATGTTTTAGATATATGGTGTCCTACTTCCTTTTATTTTGTGAATCCCTTAACAGATTTTTATTTTTTTATTTTTTTATTTTTTTATTTTTTATTTTTTTTTCTTAATTTTTTTATTGTTATGTTAATCACCATATATTACATCATTAGTTTTTGGTGCAGTGTTCCATGATTCATTGTTTGTTCATAACACCCAGTGCTCCATGCAGAACGTGCCCTCCTCAATACCCATCACCAGGCTAACCCATCCCCCTACCCCCCTCCCCTCTAGAACCCTCAGTTTGTTTTTCAGAGTCCATCATCTCTCATGGTTCGTCTCCCCCTCTGACATACTCCCCTTTTCTTCCTCTCCTGTTATCTTCTTCTTTTTCTTTTTTCTTAAAATATGTTGCATTATTTGTTTCAGAAGTACAGATCTGTGATTCAACAGTCTTGCACAATTCACAGCGCTCACCGTAGCACATACCCTCCCCAATATCTATCATCCAGCCACCCCATCCCTCCCACCCCCAACCACTCCAGTAACACTCAGTTTCTTTCCTGAGATTAAGAATTCCTCATATCAGTGAGGTCATGTGATACATGTCTTTCTCTGATTGACTTATTTCACTCAGCATAACACCCTCCAGTTCCATCCACGTCGTTGCAAATGGCAAGATCTCATTCCTTTTGATGGCTGCATAATATTCCATTGTGTATATATACCACATCTTCTTTATCCATTCATCTGTCGATGGGCATCTTGGCTCTTTCCACAGTTTGGCTATTGTGGACATTGCTGCTATAAACATTGGGGTACACGTACCCCTTCGGGTCCCTACATTTGTATCTTTGTGGTAAATACCCAGTAGTGCAATTGCTGGATCGAACGGTAGCTCTAATTTCAACTGTTTGAGGAACCTCCATACTGTTTTCCAGAGTGGTTGCACCAGCTTGCATTCCCACCAACAGTGTAGGAGGGTTCCCCTTTCTCCACATCCCCGCCAACATCTGTCGTTCCCTGACTTGTTAATTTTAGCCATTCTGACTGGTGTGAGGTGGTATCTCATTGAGGTTTTGATTTGGATTTCCCTGATGCCAAGCGATGTTGAGCACTTTTTCATGTGCCTGTTGGCCATTTGGATGTCTTCTTTGGAGAAATGTCTGTTCATGTCTTCTGCCCATTTCTTGATTGGATTATTTGTTCTTTGAGTGTTGAGTTTGATAAGTTCTTTATAGATTTTGGATACTAGCCCTTTATCTGATACGTCATTTGCAAATATTTTCTCCCATTCTTTCGGTTGTCTTTTGGTTTTGTGGACTGTTTCTTTTGCTGTGCAGAAGCTTTTTATCTTGATGAAATCCCAATAGTTCATTTTTGCCCTGGCTTCCCGTGCCTTTGGCGATGTTTCTAGGAAGAAGTTGCTGCAGCTAAGGTCGAAAAGGTTGCTACCTGTGTTCTCCTTTAGGATTTGGATGGACTCCTGTCTCACGTTTAAGTCTTTCAACCATTTGGAGTCTATTTTTGTGTGTGGTGTAAGGAAATGGTCCAGTTTCATTCTTCTGCATGTGGCTGTCCAATTTTCCCAACACCATTTGTTGAAGAGACTGTCTTTTTGCCATTGGATATTCTTTCCTGCTTTGTCAAAAATAAGTTGACCATAGAGTTGAGGGTCCATTTCTGGGCTCTCAATTCTGTTCCATTGATCTATGTGTCTGTTTTTGTGCCAGTACCATACTGTCTTGATGATGACAGCTTTGTAATAGAGCTGGAAGTCCGGAATTGTGATGCCACCAGCTTTGCTTTTCTTTTTCAGTATTCCTCTGGCTATTCTGGGTCTCTTCTGGTTCCATACAAATTTTAGGATTATTTGTTCCATTTCTTTGAAAAAAGTGGATGGTATTTTGATGGGGATTGCATTGAATGTGTAGATTGCTCTAGGTAGCATTGACATCTTCACAATGTTGATTCTCCCAATCCATGAGCATGGAACGTTTTTCCATTTCTTTGTGTCTTCTTCAATTTCTTTCCTGAGTATTTTATAGTTTTCTGAGTACAGATCCTTTGCCTCTTTGGTTAGATTTATTCCTAGGTATCTAATGGTTTTGGGTGCAATTGTAAATGGGATAGACTCCTTGATTTGTCTCTCTTCTGTCTTGTTGTTGGTGTATAGGAATGCCACCGATTTCTGTGCATTGATTTTATATCCTGCTACTTTACTGAATTCCTGTATGAGTTCTAGCAGTTTTGGGGTGGAGTCTTTTGGGTTTTCCACATACAGTATCATATCATCTGCAAAGAGTGAGAGTTTGACTTCCTCTTTGCCGATTTGGATGCCTTTGATTTCTTTTTGTTGTCTGATTGCTGTGGCTAGGACTTCTAATACTATGTTGAATAGCAGTGGTGAGAGTGGACATCCCTGCCGCGCTCCTGACCTTAGGGGAAAAGCTCTCAGCCTTTCCCCATTGAGAATGATATTCGCTGTAGGTTTTTCGTAGATGGCTTTTATGATATTGAGGTATGTACCCTCTATCCCTATACTCTGAAGAGTTTTGATCAAGAAAGGATGTTGTACTTTGTCAAATGCTTTTTCTGCATCTATTGAGAGGATCATATGATTCTTGTTCTTTCTTTTGTTAATGTATTGTATCACGTTGATTGATTTGCGGATGTTGAACCAGCCTTGCAGCCCAGGGATAAATCCCACTTGGTCGTGGTGAATAATCCTTTTAATGTACTGTTGGATCCTATTGGCTAGTATTTTGGTGAGAATTTTTGCATCCATGTTCATCAAGGATATTGGTCTGTAATTCTCTTTTTTGATGGGGTCTTTGTCTGGTTTTGGGATCAAGGTAATGCTGGCCTCATAAAATGAGTTTGGAAGTTTCCCTTCCATTTCTATTTTTTGGAACAGTTTCAGGAGAATAGGTATTAATTCTTCTTGAAATGTCTGATAGAATTCCCCTGGGAAGCCATCTGGCCCTGGGCTTTTGTTTCTTGGGAGATTTTTGATGACTGTTTCAATTTCCGTAGTGGTTATAGGTCTGTTCAGGTTTTCTATTTCTTCCTGGTTCAATTTTGGTAGTTGATACATCTCTAGGAATGCACCCATTTCTTCCAGGTTATCTAATTTGCTGGCATAGAGTTGCTCATAATATGTTCTTATAATTGTTTGTATTTCTTTGGTGTTGCTTGTGATCTCTCCTCTTTCATTCATGATTTTGTTGATTTGGGTCATTTCTCTTTTCTTTTTGATCAGTCTGGCCAGGGGTTTATCAATCTTGTTAATTCTTTCAAAGAACCAGCTCCTAGTTTCATTGATCTGTTCTACTGTTCTTTTGGTTTCTAGTTCATTGATTTCTGCTCTGATCTTTATGATTTCTCTTCTCCTGCTGAGTTTAGGCTTTCTTTGCTGTTCTTTCTCCAGCTCCTTTAGATGTAGGGTTAGGTTGTGTATTTGAGACCTTTCTTGTTTCTTGAGAAAGGCTTGTATTGCTATATACTTTCCTCTCAGGACTGCCTTTGCTGTATCCCAAAGATTTTGAACAGTTGTGTTTTCATTTTCATTGGTTTCCATGAATTTTTTTAATTCTTCTTTAATTTCTTGGTTGACCCATTCATTCTTTAGTAGGATGCTCTTTAGCCTCCATGTATTTGAGTTCTTTCCGACTTTCCTCTTGTGGTTGAGTTCTAGTTTCAAAGCATTGTGGTCTGAAAATATGCAGGGAATGATCCCAATCTTTTGGTACCGATTGAGACCTGATTTGTGACCTAGGATGTGATCAATTCTGGAGAATGTTCCATGGGCACTAGAGAAGAATGTGTATTCCGTTGCTTTGGGATGGAATGTTCTGAATATGTCTGTGAAGTCCATTTGGTCCAGTGTGTCATTTAACGTCTTTATTTCCTTGTTGATCTTTTGCTTAGATGATCTGTCCTAACAGATTTTTATTGATATACTTAATTTTATTGCTTTAGTGCTACCTACTTTTCTTTACTCCTAATTATGGTCTTACCTTTCCACTCAGAGAATCCCCTTTAATATTTTTTTTTTAAGATTTTTATTTATTTATTTAACAGAGAGAGAGAGAGAGCACAAGTAGACAGAGCGGCAGACAGAGGGAGCAGGAGAAGCAGGCTCTCTGCTGAGCAGGGAGCCTGATGCGGGGCTCGATCCCAGGACCCTGGGATCATGACCTGAGCTGAAGACAGCCGCTTAACCGACTGAGCCACCCAGGCACCCCCCCCTTTAATATTTCTTGTATGGCTCGTTTAGTTGTGATGAATTCCTTTATTTGTCTTGGAAACTCTTTCTTTCTATTCTGAATGATTGTCTTGGTGGAGAGAGTATTCTTGGTTGCAGTTTTATTTTCCTTCAGCACTTAGAATATATCATGCCAGTCTCTTCTGGCCTACAAAGTTTCTTCTGAAAAATCTGCTCCTATCTTTATGGAGTTTCCCTTGCATGTATCTGTTTTCCTTTCTCCTGTTCCTTTTAAAATTCCCTCTTTATCACTGCATTTCCCTATTTTAATTACTATGTGTCTTGGTGTGGACCTTCTTGGGTTGATTTTATCGGGGGCTCTTTGTGCCTCCTGAATCTGGATGTATATTTCCCTCCCCAGATTTGGGAAGTTTTGAGCTGTTATTTCTTCAAGTAAATTTTCTGCCCCTTTTTCTTTCTCATGTCTTTCTGGGGTCCTTATAATGTGCCTATTACCATGCTTGATTGTGTTACTGAGTTCCCTAAGTCTGTTTTCATTTTTTATTATTTTCTTTCTCTCTTCTGTTCATCTTGATTACTCTCCATTACTCTGTCTTGTAGGTCACTGGTCCATTCTTCTACTTCCTGTCTTCTACTATTTATTCCCTCTAGTGTATATTCAGTTTTAATTATTGAGCCCTTCATCTCTGATTGGTTCTTGTTTATGTTTTCTACCTCTTTGTTGAGTATCTCAGTGAGGTTTTCTACTCTTTTCTCGATTCCAGTGAGTATCTTTATGACCATTACTTTAAATTCTCCCTTAGGCATATTACTTATCTCTGTTTTGTTTAGCTCTCTTGCTGTGATTTTGTCATGTTCTTTCATTTGGGACATATTCCTTTTTCTCCTCATTTTTCCAATTCTCTGTGTCTTCTTCTATATGTTAGCCATGTGCTCTTGTAAGTAGTGGTCTTATGAAGAACAGGTCCTATAGTGCCCTACAGTGCCGTGTCCCTTGTTCACCAGAACCTGACACTTGAATGTCTCCTGTGTGTGTTGTTGTATCCTAATTTTATGGCTGAGCCTCACACTGCAGGGTGTTCTCCCCATGTTGTCTCCTGAGAAGTTTTTGTTGGTAGCCTGAGCCTGCCATTAGACCAGATGTCTGCCCTCAACCTGCTGCTGGGCCCACATGTGGACTCATGTGTATGCTTATTGTTCCCTCTGCTCCAGGGCAGAGTCATTTTGGAGTGGTGCTGGCCACTCTTGGGGCTGTAAGCACACTGCCAGATTTGTGTCACTTCTTTGGATGGTCTCCTGCCAAGGGTATGTTGGTAGTAGCTGTCTGTAGAAGAACGTGGGGGCAGGGTATGTGTGGTACCAGCAGGGTCAGTGCCACTTGTGGAAGGTATCTTGCAGCCACCTGAGAAAACTTTCCAGAGTCCAGGCTGGTGTGGAGGGGGCAAGTCTACAGAAGACATAGTGGGGTAGGACATGCTTTTAGCAAGGTATGTGGAGAGTGTTGGTGCTGTGCTGGTTCCTGCAGGAATGGGGAGGGAAATGACACCTGCCAGCTTTTTGGTCTTGCAGAAGTCTCCCAGTGATCTCTGCCCTTCCAGCACATGCTCTGAGGTTAATAAAGAAACCACCTTCTCATATACCCCAGACCCTTTTCAAACTGCTGTTTGTATGCTGTATCTCAGTGGGGTTGTTTGTTGTGTTGTCTCTTAAGGATGGGGACTCAATTTCCTATTGCCCCCTGGTTCTTCCAGAGTTGAGCCTGCTGATTTTTAAAATGTAATGTGTGAATCCCCACGAGTTGTAAGTTCTTGGGAAGTTAGGTCCCTCTGGTATTCAAAGCCAAATGTTACTGAGATTTGTCTTCCTGGTGTGTGGGTCTGCCATGCCTGGGGTGCATAGCTTGGGGTCTGCTTTTTTTCCCTGTATGCGCCTGTGACATCCTTCCTTGCTTCTGACAGATCCACAGGTCACTTTGGCTCACACTGCATCTTCGCCCTTTCTACCGTCTTTATTGTGGCCTTGTCTCTACATTTAGCTGTGGAAAGTCTGTTTTGCCCGTCTTCAGGTCATTTTCTTTTTTATTTGCGCTGATGTGGCTGTTACGTAGATGTAACCATAGGATGAGGTGAGCCTGGGATCCTCCTGCTCTGCCATCTTCACCAGAAATCCACCTGAACTTTATTTTTAAATTTTTATAAAGGAGATTTTAGGTATAAATGTGTTCCCAGCACAGGTAGAATGTTTAAATTTTTCCTTTCAGTCCTTAGGTTAGGAGTTTCCATTTATCTCAGTTAGGTTTTGTGCAATTAACTTGAATTGTTTTTTAAAAAATTTTATTTTTATTTTTTTATTTCTTTAAAAGATTTTATTTGAGAGAGAGAGAATCAGTGGGGGGGCGGGCAGAGGGAAAAAGAGAAGGAGCCGGACACAGGGCTCCATCCCAGGATCCTGGGATCATGACCTGAGCTGAAGGCAGACACTTAACCAACTGAGTCACCCAGGCATCCCTGATATTGCTTATTGCAATATCCCTGAGTATTGCTTTTTAATAAAACTTCACATTCCTTGTATGGAGTGCTTATCTGATGAGTTGTTTTGAAAACCAAGTGTGATTTTCATGGCATATTCAGTTTAATGCGTTGCTGTATCAGATGCCTATATGGCTTTTAACGACTGTCCCCAAAATTGTTGGCCTCAGTGTTTCAGAATTTCCAACTTTTTTGACTTTTAGAAAGATAATATCGATTAGTTAGCATATATTATGTAATAGCCCCAATCACATGTGGGGCAACACTCCCATAATTAAACAAATTAGTATTTCTGCACAAAACATGTGAACATTCGTACTTAAAGGAATGAACAGTTTAGATTAGGTTTTGCAGCCAAATGAACTTTGGGAACAGCTTGTAAAACTTAGTTTTGAGAGCCTTGATTTCAGAATTTCGGTTGACCTTTGAAGAATGGAGGGGGTAGGGATGCTCACCCCCTGTTCAGTCAAAAACCCTGGTTTAGCTTTTGACGTCTGAAATATTTAATTCTTTTTTTTTTTTAAGATTTTATTTATTTATTTGACAGAGACAGCGAGAGAGGGAACACAAACGGGGGGGGGGGGAGTGGGAGAGGGAGAAGCAGGCTTCCCGCTGAGCAGGGAGCCTGATGCGGGACTCCATCCCAGGACCCTGGGATCATGACCTGAGCCAGAGACAGACGCTTAACGCCTGAGCCACACAGGCGCCCCTCAAATACTTAATTCTTAATAGCCTACTGTTGACTGGAAGCCTTACGAATGACATAAATAGTTGATTAACACATATTTTGTATATTTTATATACTATATACTGTATTCTTAAAGTATAAACTAGAGAAAAGGAAATAACAAAATCATAAGAGAAAATAATTATACTGGTGTACTGTAAAAAAAAAAAATCATGTATAAGTGGACCTGTGCAGTTCAAAGCTGTGTTGTTCAAGGCTCAACTGTATGGTAGTGTAAGAGATTGTTTGTATTCAGTGTTTTGTTATCAGGTTAGTTGGGAAAACTCTTATTAAGGATTAGAGTATAAGAATAATAAATCATGAGTAGTTACATGGAGTATTCTCATTGGCAAATTGTAGGCTATTGAATTAAACTTTGGAAAACTGGTTTCCATGATTAAACAGCTTCCCTAGTGAAAACAACATGTTTGATTTCAATTGCTGATTTTCATTTCCCAAAATCTAACTTGATTTGACACATATGAGAGGTTTGTATGATATACCTCTCATGTTTGGAATTATTAGTGCATAGTGTAATATGTATTCATTAGATCTTAAGAGATGGCAACATATGGCAAATATTGTAGGGTGCATTTCCCAATAATTCCTTACCTGAGCACTGGTCTAGATCACTGTGTTCCATTTTGATCATTGTGTTCCATATAACTTTGTTCTGAAGGATCATCGTGCTGGTTAGGAGGTGATCCTTTTTTCATGTATGTATCCACAGAAGCCTTGAGAATTGAGCTTTTCTGCAGATGCCAGTCTCAACATTTTGGTGGAATAAGCCATGTTGTTTGGATTTTCTTTATCCTGGATATTTCTTGGAACTGGTTACTTTAGATGAAAAAAAGATAATTTTGCTTGGGAATTAACACATCTAAAAATTGGCCTTTGTAAAAATGCTTAAGCAGAAAAGATTATGAAGGGTGTTGAAAATAAGCACTATAAAAAGTACTGTTTCAAGATAAGTTTGGGTGTGAGCCAAAGATAAGTGGCATTCCTTTTTTTGAGGATTTTATTTATTTGTCAGAGAGAGAGTGCACAAGCAGTGGGGGTGGCAGGCAGAGGGAGAAACAGGCTCCTAGCTGAGCAAGGGAGCCTGACGCGGGACTCGATCCCAGGACCCTGCAATCATGACCTGAGCCGAAGGCAGACGCTTAACTGACTGAGCCACCCAGGCGTCCCGATAAGTGGCATTCCTTAATAATTTGTATGCATATATAAACATAGTATATTTTCTTAATGTGTCCAACTTAAGGGAACATTATTTTTGAACTTTTAAAAAGGCTCCCCTGCTCCCAGATATTTAGATAATTCCAATTTATTCAGCCATAGTTGGGTATCCTATTATGAGGTACGGTAGTTTACTAGAAAAATTTGGACTTGGGAATGGCATGAGCAACTAAAATGAAGAACATGGTCCTAGGAGATTGCAGTCCCGTGAACAAGATAGACATAGATAAGTCATTATTTAAAAAAATACCAGAAGAAACATATAAAACTAAAATGGGGCTGTGTAATAAATAGCAAGTGGGCCATTTAATCTAAATATTAGAGGAAGACTTCGAAGAACAGGTAACATTTGAACTCAACTTTGAAGGATGTGTCAGATTTTGAAAAGTGTAGTAGAGGAATGACAGTAATATTACTAGTAATATTTCATTTGAAGATTGGTCTGCTTGAGGTATTTATTGTGAGTTTGGTAGGGTATTCTAAGATTTATTTTTGCCTTTCTGTATTTAGCATATTTCTGTCCTGAACCTATAGGTGTCTATGTTCTTTATGAATTTTTTCCTTCATTTTCTCCCTATATTTTATTATAAAGCAATTTTATTTTATTTTTTTAAGATTTATTTATTTAGAGAGAGAGTGCTTGAGCTGGGGGAGGGGGAGGGAGAGGAAGAGAGAATCTCAAGGAGGTTCCATGCTCAGCACAGAGCCTGATCTCATGACCCTGAGATCATGACCTGAGCCGAAATCAAGAGTCAGACACTTAACTGACTGAGCTACCCAGGTGCCCTCAAAGCAGTTTTAAATATACAGGAAAGTTTCTGTCATTAACATTGTACTGTGTTTGCTTTATCACATATCTGTTTATATATCCTTCTATTTATCCATCAATGTACCTAATTTTTTTTCCTTTTTAACTGTTCATTTTGAATTAATTATAAATTCACAGGACATTGCAAAAAAAATAAAAAACAAAAAACATACAGGGAGGTCTTGAACAATACCCTTAATTCAGTTTCCCCCAGTGGCGACATCTTGTGTAACTATAATACAGTATCAGAACCAGGAAACTGAAGATTTATTGCAGTTTCACTAGTTTTTCATGCACTGATTTGTGAGTGTATGTATATGTAAGTATAGTTCTATGCAGTTATCATCACATGTGTAGCTTTGTATAACCACTACTACAACCAAGATACTGAACTATTCCATTACCACAAGGGTCCCTTGTGCTACCCCTTTACACATCCCCTTGCTTATTCCCATTCTTAACCCCTGGCAAGTGTTAATTTCATTTTCATCTCTAATTTTGTTATTTTGGGGTGGAATCATGAAGTGTGTAACCTTGAGATTGGCTTTTTTCACTCAGTGTAATGCCCTTGAAATCTTTTCCATTTCAAAATAAGTGGTAAACATCAGCATACTACTCCCTAATTACTTTAGCCTATATAGTATTAATTAGAGGTTAATATATAAGTTTGTTTTTGAGGTAAAATTTACATAGTGAAGTGCACAAATCCTAACCTCTTTAGATTTTTAATCAAAGGATAGCAGTGTAGCTTTTTATAAGGAAATCAGTTTTACTATACTTGAATATATCTCTTGGTAATTCTGATCATGACTACAATACAGATTTAAGTATATTTTACTTGCTACTACCAAAATATTAATAGCAATTTTGCTATTCTTCAATTTAACAGAATAAATTAGACATCTGTTAACTTTAAACTTAAAATGGATCACTACAAAGCTTATTTCAGCAAGGAAGTTATGGTACTCTGATGCCAAATTGATAAAGACTTGTTACTAAGAAGGATTAGCTTTAAACTGTTGTATTCTGGGAAGAAACTTCGAAATATATAAAATCCAACTATTGTTTTACTGCTGGCACTTCATAAATTCCCCATTGTGCTTTCCTTATAAATTTTTTTTACTCATGTTTTGGATCCAGAGTACAGTTTAGAACCCACTAGTTGTTTTGATGTTTTTGGCTTTCAGTTTTATTTTACATGATTTTACTTATATAGATAATTTAAAGCTAATTTTAAGTACACTTTTTTCCCCTCAAGGAGATGAAGCCTTATCTAAATCAGTGCCTGTCACAGTGGATGATGATGATGACGACAATGATCCTGAGAATAGGTATGATTCCATCTGTAAGGACTTAAAAAAGATTATAACACACCCTAGGCGTGGGCACAAACAGCAGCAACGGAACCGCAAGCCGGTTGTAAAAACCAGGAGTGCCTGCCTTAGAAAGACTCGCTCACAGTCTTCCTGCAAGTTTGAAAGAAAGGCCAGAAAATGGGCTAAAACTCAGAAACCTTAAGAGAAAGTAAATATAAATATTAACACACCTAGCATAGGGTGTGTTATAAATACAGCACTGTCAATTTTACGTTCCCATGTAAACTGTGATAATTTTTTGAGAATATTTTAATTTCAGATTATTTTATTGATGAAGGTAAATCATATCTCAATAAATTGGTGACAACAGACATCTCTCTCCTCAGTATCTGATTATTGTTTTTAATTGCCATCTAATATGGTGGTCCTATTTATTAAGACCCATTCAAAGTGAAGAAAAGGAGATTGCTCTGATATTTAAGATTAAGAAATTCTTTTCAAAATAAGTATCAGTTTACAAGGTGTCCAGACTGATTTGTATTTTAACCATTTTTCAAATAAAATAGATAGTATGATAGTATTAACTTTAATAAGACTTAAACAGAAGGTTAAGAAGTAAACAGTGTAGCCTTTACAGATTCACTTAACCTAAGGGATGGCGGGAGAAGAAAAAAAATACAAAGACACACCCATGTCCTAACAATGAAGAATAATGAAAATGTATTAAAGAATATAACCCTAATTTTTTTTTTTACCTATCTTTTAAACACTTCCTGAAATACAGTATATCCCACACTCATCATCTTCAACAAGATCGTGTGGTGTAGTAGGTGGAATTTTAGAATAACGGGGATAAGAATATCTGATTTCTAGTTGTAAAACTTCTTTAACTGTCTGTGTGATTGTGCGCAAGTGACTTAACTATTCTGCCAACATTTTCTGATTCCTAAAATGAAAGGGTTGGATGAAATTTTCCCTGATTAATTCCAACACCAATTATCAATGATAGACTTGATGGTTTTACTAAAGAACACTATATTAACCATCCATTTATTCCTACTAGTAAGTTATAATACTAAGAAAACATGAAAATATGCATGTAATTTTTGTGTCATAATTTTGTAGGAAATTAACTTTGAGTTAGTAAATGCTGTGGGCCGGCTGTTATTCTAGCTCTGTTTTCTATATCTTGTTGATGCTGATAGGCTTTTCTGTTTCTAATATCAGCATTCTTCTAATAGGAGAATGTTTTTATTAAGGTAAATGAACAATTTTATTTTGTACTTTTAAATAGGGATTAATCATGGGCACAATGATTTAGATGCTGCTTACCTACTTATGTTTTTTTATTAAGAAATATATGTATCCATTATTTTATGAGATGGGGTGGGGTCCATAATGGATTGGTAAAGGCATACATTTTATTCATCAGCCATTTTTGTAGTACATGATCATAGCAAGATTATGAAAGCATTTAAAAAACCTCTTTTAAAATGCTTTAATTCCTCTTTATTTATTTAGACTACTAATTTGTTTTCCTGTAAACCATGAGGACTCAAATGTTATTAAAAGGCTAATAATGTTTAATACATGCTATATTCTAATTTAATTATATACGTGATGAACCTTAATCTCATATTTAGCCACTAAATGAGAGTGTCATTGAGGTATGATAATTTTATATTTGAGTTAGAACTTGTCAAAATATGAATATCATTTTCATCTTTTAAGTTGCTTGATTATATCTCTCTGTAACTGGCAAGTATTTTATTGGAAAGTCTATTTAATTCCATCTTGTATATGTGATTACAAAATACAACCCTGTTCAGTACTTTTGAGAAGAATTTTATCTTGAACATGTTTTTCTTTATACTTATTTCAATGTGCCTTTATAAAATATATCATTAATAACTTGTTTCATTTTCAACATACCAAAGAGGTATCTAATACCCACGATGGGCATACAAATACCTTCTGGAACTATTTTAGCATAGATAATGTATTTGAGAATATTTGAATTTGCACTAAGCAACTTTTAAAAATTTATTTGTGGATCATGATTAAGTCTTGGAGTTATATTTACCAATTTCACATTTTTGAGTAGGTTGTATTTTAGTACATAGCATATTGTAATTGTGTGTAAATTTGTACACAATTGTGTAATTGTGTATAAATTGTGTATACATTTCATATGCTTTAACTTTTTAGCAATGTTAATACATTTTCAGTGTTGACGTTTATGGAGAGGTAAATAGTGTATTAATGCCAATGCTTAAGTATTTGGATGCAATAAATTTCTATAAAACTTTTTTCTTGTTCAAGCATTTAATTTTAATTATAATGCATCTTTTCATGAAAGTTGAAAGAATTTGTTAAAATCAAGGTATGGAGGGTAGTTTGTAGCCAAAGAAGTTTTGATATTTCTGATATTGAGGAAGTAAATACTTTATAATTCCCTAAACATATATATTTACATATATTTATGGGAAAGTTTTGCAGTGGATTTCGCTACTGTTTCTGTCTTTTCTGTTTTTAAAGCTATAACAGTTTTTGAGGTCATTTAAAAAACTTAGCCATGTCCTAAATACTTTAGTATGTGTGAATATATAAATTTGGTATTTAGCATACTGTTATGCAGCATCATTCATATTTGAAAGTAAATGTATGCTATTGTGAGATAGAGTGGTCTAACTTGTAAATTAATTTCTGTTTAATTGCATTTATTTAATAAACAATGAAAAAACATAGGTTGACAGTTTAACTTTTTTTTGGTTGAACTTTTTAGAAAAAAATGTAAATAGTAGACTAACTTTATAGTTTGAATTTTGTATAATTGGGAATTTACTTAGAATTTTCTAGCTTAGACTTTATGTACTTTTTGAAAGGGATAATAATATGAAATAGTTTGTCAGGTTATTTAAATTAGACATGTAATTTTAAAGTCAGATGTTTGAATTTGCCATTATGTTAATGTTGCCTTTCAGATACCTATTGTGTTTTAAATTGGTTCTTTCATTGAAAAAATATTCATTTATGTAATTTTTTTATTATGGTTGCATTTCTATAGTTATCTGGCATTGAAAATACAGTATGAATCGGTAAAAGGGATATTTTGACCAGACATTTTCTAATATCCTATATTTGAATACCTACACTGTGAATTAGCTTGAGTGGTAAGATGTTAGTTTGTTCAAGTTTAACAGTGTTAGTGTTGAGGATCGTTAAACCAGGCTTGTCTTTAGAGGTTGCATACTAAATCAGTGAGGAGTCCATTCTCTCCGAAAAAGAATTCTTTTCAGTATGTTATTTGTAGATTTTTTTCTAAGTATTCTTTTTTATTCCAATTTTGACTAAAAGCTGAGATTTTTTTAATATGGATACCCTCCCCTGGAACACACATACAAATATTTACCTTATATTTGAAGAACGCTTAATTGGGTCTAACAATACTCCATAGTTTTCTCATAATTTCTTTCTCAGTGGGGCTAAGTACTTATTACATAGAAGCAAAATTTGATGTGG
Organism: Zalophus californianus; assembly: GCF_009762305.2. Taxonomy (NCBI): domain Eukaryota; kingdom Metazoa; phylum Chordata; class Mammalia; order Carnivora; family Otariidae; genus Zalophus; species Zalophus californianus. Next base: position 66,703,119 of record NC_045612.1, read on the forward strand.
AGATTGCTTGAAGAAATTGCCCATTGTTAATAGAAGTTCTACTTAATTATAGTGGGACTACACTGTAGCCTTAAAAATTTCCAATTATTTTTTTATTTGGTAATACTTTACTTTTCAACTGGAAAACATACAAATGATTGTTTTTTCCCTACTAGCTTGGTGGGGGTATTCTGTTGATGAAGATTCTGTACTATTAATTCAGCATATTTTCAGAAGTAATTAATTGTTCCTGGATGTTGTTCATGCTAATGAAGATATTTAATGATTGTTTACCTGATTTCAGCAATGTTTAATGGGTTGAGTATATCTCAAGTCCCTTCAACAAGACTCCATTTGGTTTCCATTTTAAACACTTTTCAGAATGTTCATCTTCTACACGTGTCTTTATTCTTTATACGAATTTGCTAAATCTGGAATAATTTTTTCTCTGTGAAATGTTTTTTTTTCCATGGTGGTCCTGTTTGGTTACCAAAATTGCTTTGGTTCTCCTTTATTGTTTTGAAAAACCTGAAGCATTTTACTTGTTTTTATGTTTGAGTAAGGGTTTTAAATTCCTGGCAATTTTAAGGTAACTCTTTTTCAATTTACTTTGTTTTTATAGTGCAGGTAAGTATTGTAAGTCATTTAAGTATATATAGGTGTCTAGTCTGTATATAGGATCCATAATGAAACTGGTTGCAGTTGCCATAAGATCTCTTTCTTACGCTAGAATTTTCAGCAAGGAAATAAATATGATCAGTAGTGGTGATCTCTCTGCTTAAGGTTTAAACATTATATCTAGCCTTCCTTTCCTGTTCTCTGTTCTTTGGTGATATTGGGACTTTTAGAGAATGGAAAATAGCCCCCCCACCCCTGCAAAGGGAGTTTGTATTTTCTAGTGTTAGCAAAAAATGATTCATTTTTCTGACTTAATATATGTCTCCTTTGTCTTTAGCTTTGAAGTTTATAAATAAAAATGAGTCAATCCTGTTTTTACCTTTCAAGTATAAGAAAATATTAAACTAGTTCTTTAATGTGATCAAATTTTCTAAGTTTATATCAATGTTAATGAAGTTTTTCTTGTTAAAATTTCCTCTAAAACTGCTTTGGATTTTGTATAAAATCAGGGAATGCACATTTTGTAATTTGAGTTTATTCAAACATTATAGCTTACATATAAATTGTTAATAAACTGTGGGTATTTCATACAGCTTTATTTCTACTTCTAAGATTTTTTAAAAAAAGTTACTTGATACTAATTTTCCTGATACCCTCACTAAAAAGAAACCAGTGCTGGTTTTCACTAATAGCAAACATTGTAGGACATATGACTAACAAGTGTTTCAAACCATTGTTTAGCTTTTTGATTATTCAGTTACATCATCATCTCATAAACTCCACCATTTTTGGGTACAGATCATTATGCCTTAGTCATTTTTTATAGAAGGTTCATATCAAGAATACTACTTTTGAACTAAGGAGTTAAAAAATATGCTAATCCAGATTTTGAAGATGAGGAATTCCATAGTAATTCTATGAAATATTTCAGGTTTTTTTAAAACATTTTTTTAATTTAAATTCATTTAGTTAACATATAATGTATTATTGGTTTCAGAGGTACAGGCCTGTGATTCTTCAGTCTTATATAATAAATACCCAGTGCTCATTACATCACATGCCCTTCTTAGTGTCCATCAACCAGTTTGGAATATTTGTTTTTATTCTTAACCCTGAAGTATATAACATTTGTTAATGCCTCACACTTTATTAGAAGAATATGGGTTCACCATCTTGTTTTCACAAAAAGTTTTTAACATTCTTTGGCTGTAGTCATTTGAGTTCTTTTACATATCAACATTTTGAATGTGGTATGATATTTTAGCCTAGCATATACATAGATACTTGTTTTGTGTCTCTAAAGGGTATGCATTTAAACCTATAATCTTATTCCGGATTCTCTGTTTAAAAGAAAAAGAATTCTCTGTTTAAACTAATTCTGTTGTAGTATTGTACACAAAATGTAAGCAATTTTTTAATTTGTCATCTTTGTGCATGGATGCACCATAGTTTTTGGCCTTCTAAAATTGTATTTTTTATTTAACAATTTTCTTCAAACCTGTTTTCAGAACCTCTTAAAAGATAAAACAGTAGATTATAGGGATATATCTGAGATGACCTGTCAAGTGCATTTTAGAGATGGAGCATACTGGACTAAAGATGTAACTTTTTAAAAATTTTTTAAAAACTGAAGCTTCAATTCTTTCATTTCTAAATGCATATTTGGAAATCAATAAAATACAGTTATCTTTAAGAATGTGACTGTAGTAGATTCACCAAGTACTCATAAGCATAATAGTAGTAAATGAGTAGAGACTATAGCACTGGCATAGTAAAATTAAGAGAATATTGGGATTCAGGATCTTAGGTCCTACTTCTCGCTTTGCCACTAACTAGCTTTGTTTCTTTGGCCACAACATTTTCCCTTGCTAAGCCTGTTTCCTCATCTGTAAAATGACAGTATTGGGACTCTAAGGTCCCTTTTTCTAGCTGTAAAATTTCGTGTTGCTTTTGTAATGGCTGTTTCTCTAAAAACCTCCATGGTGCAACAGATCCCTCTCTTGATTGCTCCTATTTTAGAAATTTAATGTTTTGAATTATTGATTTATGTACCAGCAAGAGGTAGTTTACTTTCTTTCCCTGTTTGAGTGCTTACACAAGGAACATTATGCATTTCCTTTCTAGATAGGATCAGAATAACTAAAGGCTTTCATGGCTCTCTCTCTCTCTTTCTCTCTCTCTCTCTCCCCCTCTCCCTCTCTCTTTTTCCTGCTTGGGTGTTCGTCTTTGCATTGTTGGGCTGATTCCTTATTTTATTTTTGCTTCCTTTTAGTAGATGAAGGTGTAAGGGGTAATAAGACATTATCTTGGTATTATGTGCTTTAGAAGCCTTAGCTTGTTTGGGTTTTGGGATTCTATTATTCTCTCATGCACCATTTCCGATCATTGTTTTTTTGTGGGTTTTTACCCTTCCTCCCATATTGTTTTGCTTTCTCCCCCTCTCCCTTCCCTCCCTTTCAGGAAAATGGAGGAGTGGCTCCATTACTTCCAGCTCTGCCCAGGTTTTCTGCCACAGAGTGGCACAGCCTGTGTCTCTAATGCTTCTGATAGAGTCGTGACTGCTTTGGATGCTACACCTGCCCCAAGATGTAATATTGAGCATTGAGATTCCAGGGGGGCAGTACCTTGTTGCCTGGATGATTTTCTCAGAAACGTCCTGGAAAGCCTCAAGAAAGGAAACTTCAGAGCAAACAGAAATCAACTAGGGATCATGACTATACATCCATCACATGCATACCAGCACGGGTCCAGCCGAGGCCTCCAAAATGATGCTTTGCCAGCCTCAGCTGGTTCTCGAGTGATGATGTCCTTGAAGTCTCTGTGGCCCGTGACTCAAGAGTTAAGGTAGTGGAGTTTCCCTTAAAGCATCTCACAGCAGGCTTTGTAGATGGGACACATCTCACCTCAACATGTTTGCTGACTACTCAGGTTGAAGGTCAGCCTCAGCCCTTAGGTCCTTCAAATTAAGTTCTAACTTTGAGGTGTAGGTTACATGGTAGGCTAGGTTTATGATACAGTGTATCTTTGACATAGGGACTTGAGCCATCAGTCATGCAAAATGATTTAAGTTTATTCTTTTTTATGGCTTAGTATACATGGCTATACATTAGGTTTTCCATTGGTCAAAAGTGTTAGAGGGCAAATCTAAACCATCTTAGGAAGGTAAAGCTAAGGGAATCTCCATCACTCTGTATGTAACTTTTCAGTTTGGAGAAAAATGACCATTCTCTGAATTTTGTAATTTTTTTCCTACTTCTAAAGTGATTGTGATTGTTCTATATATTATGTTCTTAATGAAGGTTGTTGATTGACAAATCATGTAATTTTTCAGTGTATGGATCTCATTTAATTTTCCATGATTTATTATGTAATTTCACAGTTGATATAAAATTGTATCTTATTTTCTCATGTGTATCATATTTCTCAGTTTTTTCATGACAGTCTAGAACTTTGAGTATGAATTAGGTAGTTTTACATATTTTGACCTTCCATTTAGTAGACATATTCTTAGGAGTCTAGAGTTTGAAAGAAGAAAAATTTTATGGTTTCTTAAAATTAACCAAGTCTTTACAGATAATATAGAATTTTAGACTTTTTTTGAACTTGTAAATACAAACTGAAATCGGGTGATTGAAGTAACCTTTAGTGTAACTAAATTAGTACTTGCATTTTTATTGGTTATTATTGTACTACCCAAATGGTTATATAAGATCTTGTAACTGCAAGTGAACTATGTTTTTCTATTTGCAATCTATTATTCAACACTTTACATTTATGTGTGTGTGTAATACACACACACACATTCCAAAACAGTGGTTTTACCCAAATTGGTTCAAGAAAGTTTCTCCTTGTCCATGGGAAATGACAAATGTAGTGTGTATTAAAGATGATGTTAGAGAGTTTTTCTAGACAGATGCTTTTATTAAATTTAAAGAACCACCCTTCATTCTGAAACTGTTTCCTAATTTGTGGAGGGTGTGTTGAAATAGTCTATTTTATAAAATGGTGAAAATAAACAGTTTTGGCTTTAAATTTTTATTCTTGGCAAAATGAGAAGTTGACAACCCTATATTATTCTCCACTTAAAAAAGTTTACTGTGTACAATCCAAGTGAGCAAACCACTGATCTAGAAATGTAATAACAACACTTTATAGCTCAACTCCAGTAGGATTTAAATTGGAGTGATCTAATCTTCACTTTATTGAAACACAAATCAGATCAAAAACCCACAAAAAAGCAAACTCATCTGTGGTTTCCTTTACCACTTGGTAACTCTGTGTTGTCTAAATATTTCTAATGTGTTTGTTTAGGGAAGGAAGCACCAAAAGGCTTAAATATAAGTATTTATGAAGTGATTACCTATTTTGCTTCAGTTTGTTTTGGTGCCTTTGCCTATATATCTTTGTATAAAACTAGGATTGAACAGTCTCCCTTTCAAATAAAATTACCAAGTCATTAACATCTTCTACCATTGAGTGAATCTTGACTGAAATGTGAGTGTATGTTAAGAAATCTAAAGAAGGGTTTCAAATCCAAAAATAACAGAAGTTCCATAATTCCAGCTGTAAGTTTTTGACTGAGCTAGAGAGTTAATCTTGATTGCAGAGTGGATGTTTATCCCATAAGAGTTAGTATTAGTTCATGGAAAACTGAGAATCATGCTGCCTTCGTTTTGAACCTTTCTATAAGGTATTCCTTCGTTACTGTGATTTATAAATTTATATCACAAAGACACTCCAGGTGCAAAACACCTCCTCTTATACAAAAGCTGCATGATTGCTTTTATTTTACATTTTCAGATGTTTTCCTTTAGCATAAACATGGAGATTTATTAGGATTATATTTTATTTTAACATAAGATGACATTAAAGAAGTATCTTCTCATGCTTTTAGTAGTTGATTTTTCCATTAACAAATTGGTCTTTGAGGAACATCTTGAGAAATTTTGGTATGAGTGAGGCTACTGCACTGTCTACTTTTTTGGAAAGTGAAGACTCATTTATGGTATTTTGTGTTCTTTTACCATGTGTATAATTAATAGCACTCATGTCCCTTCTCTTATCTGCCCTAGTTTGAATATTATTAGGGATTTCTGATTGCTTCAATACTTAGTATATGGTATATGCTTTCATTTCATTTACAGAATTTATGAATTAAATTGAAATTTAAGTGCCAGAAATATTATTCACCAGTTTGAGGCACTGTTTGATAAGAAAGTGCCTCAACCTTGATTTTCTAAGAATACGTTTTGCTTTGAATAGTCTTCTCATGTGGAGTTTTGTCTTGGAATGCCATTTGTCTGAATAAGTTGATTTATTATGTGGGCCTATCTCATACTGTAGTTGTTGGATGATGGCAGCAGAGCAAATATAGGATTGGAAGATTATGCAGCATGAAATTGCAATTGGTCAAAATAGTAGAAATGTCCCTCAGATTTTTAAATAAATTGCAGAAGTATTTAGAATTGGAAAAAAAATCAGTGCTAAGAGCATTTTCAGAAGTTTTGGTTGGTAGCTTAGGTTAAAACATGGTTTTGGTAGTCTTTTATTGACAGTATAAAATCTTTTTGCACATTTATTTCTATTTTGATAGAAGTTTTTTTAAAATTTGTTACACTTCACCACCAAATATATAGTTTTTTTTTACTGTCTTTTTACTCAAGAATTGCCAAGAAGATGCTTTTAGAAGAAATTAAAGCCAATCTTTCCTCTGATGAGGATGGATCTTCAGATGATGAACCAGAAGAAGGGAAAAAAAGAACTGGAAAACACAATGAAGAAAACCCAGGAGATGGTGAGCTCCAAAGAGAAGTGTAGGATGTCATAACTTGATTGTTTGACCAGTTCAGTCTTTGAGGACTATCTGACCATGAAATTTCATAATATATGTATTTGGAGTTTATTGATATTTAAAACTTTGCTACTACTTTTACTCCTTTTGAGTATCTGGTAATAATTGTGCACATTTTGTCAGTTATTGCCAATAAACATGATTTTTAAAGCAAAATATTTTTTACCTTTTAAAAAAATCTACAAATGATATTTAGATTTAAAAAATATTGGTGATATTTAATCAGTATTTAATCATAGTAATAGATCAAGTCTGATGTATGAGGTTGCCTGGTATTACCAGTGATATCAAAGTAAGTGCAAGCTCTGATCTTTTTCATAAATCTTCATAATTTTCAACGAACAAAATAGTTTTATAAAACATTTTAAAGGGAAAAAAGTCTGAAGGCTTTACTGATTCATTTTCTCCATTTAGAAGCAAAAAATCAAGTCAATTCTGAATCAGATTCAGATTCTGAAGAATCTAAGAAGCCAAGATACAGACATAGGCTTTTGAGGCACAAACTCACTGTGAGTGATGGAGAATCTGGAGAAGAAAAAAAGATGAAGCCTAAAGAACACAAAGAAGCCAAAGGCAGAAATAGAAGGAAAGGTAAGACATTTTAATTCTGAATGTAAGGAATATACTGTTTTTTGTTTTTTTTTTAAAGAGAGGGAGGGGGTGCCTGGGTGGCTCAGTCAGTAAAGCATCTGCCTTCGGCTTAGATCATGATCCTGGAGTCCCAGGATCAAGTCCTGCATCAGGCTCCCTGCCCAGTGGGGTGTCTGCTTCTCCCTCTGACCCTTCCCCCTCCTGTGCTTTCTTTCTCTCTCTCAAATAAGTAAATAAAATCTTTTAAAAAAAGAGAGGGAGAGAGAGAGAAAGAGGAGGAGGGGAGAGGGAGAAGGAGAGAGAAAATCCCAAGGAGACTCCATGCTCAGTGTGGAGCCCGACATGGGGCTTGGTCTCTCGACCCTGCGATCATGACCTGAGCTGAAATCAAAAGTCAGACACTTAACTGACTGAGCCACCCAGGTGCCCCAGGAACATATTGGTTTTATAAACTAATTATAGTAATGAAATTTAAATGTACCTGGACCAGCTATATTAAGTGAATATCAGCACAGTGGTAACAATTGTTCTCTTACATGAGAGTGAAATAAAGAATTTAGAGTGGGAAGAGAACCCAGAAACTTGAGAGATGACACGAAGAATATTTTTAACCTTTAGTAGTCATACACACTTAGATTAAAAAGATAAATATGACAAATAAGATATACTTAAAGCCTATGTAGACAATATACGATTGCTTGTAACTGCAGGAAGAAATAATGCTTTCCTAAGGAAGGATAGAAGATGCAATTAATTTGGGTAGATTTATTATATGCAAAGCTTGTATGTAGTCAGATTAAATTTTCATTACATTAAAAGTCTGAATCCTTCTGCACTGAGTGCTTACCTATTTCCAGCATCATGGTAAACACTGAGAATACAAAAATGAATAACAAAATCATTGTCTTGTATGGTGGTTTTCAGCCTGGCTACACATGTGGATTATTTGGGGGATTTTGAAATATACATATGACAGGACTCCATCCCAAGCCAATTACAGCATAATTGGTGGTGGTGAGAACTAGGTATCCATATATTTTATAAAGCACCTCTGACATGATTCTGATATGTAGCCAGGATTGGCGTCAGTAGTTTTGTAAGAATTATTGACATTAATATTATATGAAATTATAGCACTATGAGGGATGTCTTCTATAACAGAGTTATTGTATAGTGTGGCACAAAGGAAGATTTCTTTAGCTTCTTGGGGGATGGCAGTTATCCCCAGAGACGACTTCACAAAGATGAAGAGTTTCACTCAGCAGACCAAGTTGTAACTGAGGAGCAGATAGATGTGAAGATTTATAATATAAATGGGGAAAAGCTTTAGAAGCCTCTGCAAAATGTTTGGCACATGGTGGACAGGATACAGTTAACATGGTATAGCTGGACTATAGGAGGGAATAGGGAAAGTAACAGCAGGAATTGAAACTGGGGGAAGACAGACACCAAGTGTGGGAGACACTTGTAAACTTTTTTTCTCAAACTGGAGTACTTGGCAGTGGACCCATGGGTACATGAGGCTGTAGAGTAAACATTGCACACCTCTTTGGTGTGCTCATTTTACTTGAACATTGGGGGAGAGCATTCTTTAAGTAATCACAAGTATATGGAAAAATTGAATGTGAAATTTTCTTGAACATTTTGGCTAACAAAATGTTCAGAGAAACTTTGGTTTCTTGGGGCAGATTTTGAAAACTTTACTGCCAAACTCCTGGAGGGCAAATAAACTCTTTTTTGCCACTAGGAATAGAAAAACATTTTTGAAAGTGGCTGAGAAGTACAGTAGGCTCTATAGGCTGGAGAGTTAGAGAAAGTTCCCTTTATTTTTTAATTTTAAAAATTATTTCTATTTTTGATTTTTTTGAATTGTAGCTGTTTTGAGATATAATTCACAAACCATACAAGTTTGCCTGTTTACAGTGTACAATTTAACTGTTTTTAGTATATTCACAGAGGAATACCACCACTTTTTAAAACAACTTTAATGTATACTCTACATACAGACAAGGACACATTTTATAAGCAGACATCTTGATGAACATGTGTGGTACAGGACATTCATTACTAGTACTCATGAATCACAGCCTCAGCCCAACCACTCATTGTTCCCATTGAGAGATTTTAACCAAGAATATAATATGACCAGATTAGTTGCCTGTTATTCTGTGATACTCAGAGCTTAGATTTACACCTATTTGGAGGATACTGCTATAGTTCATACCAAGTGCGATTGAAGAGGAGAATTGACTTTGGTCATATAGAGACTGAATTGTTAGTTCTTGTTAAATGATGTGAAAGAGAGAAGTCTGTGATGACTATCAGGTGTTTGGAGTTGTCATGGTATATGTATAATATGACAGAAGTAATGAGATGGCCTAGTAGAGCCTGTAATGTGCAGATGAAGGGCTAAGGAAAGAATCTTGGAATCCTGAATATTTAAAGGGCTGTTGAGCAGCAGTTATTCATTAAAGAGGAAGGGGATGTCTTCCCCCCATGCACATATACTTAATATGTCAAGGACATTTTCATAATAATACATCATTTTGTGAATGGTTAATTTACAGATTTCCTTGCAGCATGACTACAAGCTTGTCTTTCAGATTCTATAAAGAAGTGAGCAATTTAAGCAGGTTACATAACTTAACATGATTCCTGTGCATCTTCAACAAAAGGGGAAATACTGATTTTGCCTCTGAGGGCTCAGTTCAGAATATAGAGTCCTTTAGTAGGCACAGTTACATTTGAAATATTTTATTAAAACGTAAGTTTTTTGTGACCTGACCTGTTTCCACTGGCCTCTTCTGTGGGTAATTTATTACCCAAGTGTTTTTTTTTTTCCCCCTAAGATTTTATTTATTTATTTGACAGAGACAGAGATAGTGAGAGCAGGAACACAAGCAGGGGGAGTGGGAGAGGGAGAAGCAGGCTTCCTGCCAAGCAGGGAGCCCGATGTGGGACTCCATCCCAGCACTCTGGGATCACGACCTGAGCCGAAGGCAGACGCTTAACGACTGAGCCACCCAGGCGCCCTACCCAAGTGTTTTTTCATTTGTTTGTGAAAGAGGGAGTAAACCAAAATCCCATCATATTTATGTTTCTAATATGGATTATGATCATAGTGATTGATACTACATTTAAAGTTGCATGATTTTCCAAGTTTTGCAAACTCCGATATGCCTATGTTGTCTGGAAACTTAAGTTAGGCAGTGGGGAGAAATCAAGAGAGTAGCTGACTTAGTAAATCAGGGGCAACATGTGAACTTACAGTTTCCACCTGAATTAGTAAAAGGTTATAATAGTTATTTTGGTGATAATTTTAAAAATGTAATTATTGCCTTATTAGATGATATTAAATTGATGTGTTTTTTTTTAACGATTTTATTTATTTGAGAGAGTGAGAGAGAGCACTAGAATGGGGTGAGGGACAGAGGGAGAGGCAGACTCTGCTGAGCAGGGAGCCTGATGCGATGTGGGGCTCGATCCTGGGACTCCAGGATCATGACCTGAGCTGAAGGCAGATACCTAATCAACTGAGCCACCCAAGTGCCCCTGATATTATTTTTCTAAGTATGATAATGTTACTTAGTTATATAGGACAGTATCCTTATGTTTAAGGGTAAAGTGTCATGATATCTGCACTTAAATTCAAATGGTTCAGTATAAAAAAGTGTGCGTGTATAGAGAGTGAGCAAGCAAATGTGATAAGCTTAACAGTAAGTGAATTGTAGGGATGTAGAAGGGAGAAGGGATGTAGATGTTCATTCAGTAATTCAAATTTTTGGTAGGTTTGAAAATTTTCAAAATAAAGTGATAAAAAATTAATGATAGGTTTAGATTTTTACTTTTTTTAAAAAGATTTGATTTATTTTTGTGAGAGAGAGAACGTGTGAGAGAGAGCATGAGTTGGGGGAGAGGCAGATGGAGAGGGAGAGGCAGACTCCCTGCTGAGCAGGGGGCTCAATGCGGGGCTCGAACCCAGGACCTTAGGATCATGAACTGAGCTGAAGGCATATGCTTAACCGACTGAACCACCCAGGCGCCCCTAGAATTTTACTTAAAGGATTTGTATGTATGTGCATGTGGGCCCGTGTGCTCCCCCACATTCCCAGTTGATTAGTTCTTTTATTATTATTATTATTTATTTTTATTGTGGTAAAATACAACATAAAATTTTAACCATTTTAACCATTTTTAATTGTACAATTTAGTGACATTAGGTATATTGATATTGTTGTACAACAATCAACACTGTCTTCACAACTGTTACGTCATCCCAAACTGATACTCTTTAAACAGTAACTCCTTATTCCCATTTCCCCCAATAGCAATTCTTTACTTATGTTAGCCTGTTTTTTTAAATTTATTTATTTATTTTTGGATAGAACAGACATTAGATTCTGATCTCAGGTCATGATCTTTAACAATTTTTTTTTATTATGTTCAGTTAGCCAACATTTAGTACATCATTAATTTTTGATGTAGTGTTCAGTGATTCATTAGACATGTATAACACCCAGTGCTCATCACATCATGTGCCCTCCTTAATACCCATCATTTGGTTACCCCACCCCCATTCCCTCCCTTCCGTAACCCTCAGTTTGTTTCCCGGAGTCCGGAGTCTCTCATGGTTTGTCTCCCTCTCTGATTTCTTCCCATTCAGCAATTTTTTTTTTTTGAAATTTTAGGTTTAAAGAAATGTAAAAATAGTACAGAGTTCCTATATACCTTCTACCCAGCTTCCCTAATTTAACTCTTTAAACTTACTATAGTATGATAACTAAAACCAGGAAATTAACATTGATACAATACTAATTAGTTAAACTGGGGGTTGGCTAACTATACCTGAAGGCTATACCTGAATCACATTATACTTCCTCACTGTTTTCATGTGTTTATAGTGGCAGAGTTGAGTAGAGATAAGTAGTTGCAACAGAGACCATATAGCCTACAAAACTGAAAATATTTACCATCAGACTTCTCACATAAAATGTTTTCTGACCTCTGAAGTAAACTATAGATCTTATTTGCTTATTATTAGTTTTCCCACTAATGTCTTTTCTGCTCCAGAATCCAATGTAGGATGCCAGATTGCTTTTAGTTGTGATGTCTCCTTAATCTATTCTAATCTGTGACAGTTTCTCCTTTTCTTTCATGATCTTGACACTTTTGAAGAGTATTGATCAGTTATTTTCTAGACTGGCCATCTATAATGTATTTGTCTAATGTTTTCTTATGATTGGATTGAGGTTATTATGCATTTTGACAAGAGTACCACAAAAGTGATATTTAATCTTTCTCAGTGTATCATACACCAAGGTTATATGATGACAGTTATTACTGGTAATATTAATATTGATTGCTTTGTTCGTTGGGGTCTGCTGGGTTTTTCCACTGCAGAAATATCTATTTTTCTATTCACATTGAATTAATATCTTGTGGAGAGAGACTATTCAAATATCCTGTTTCTCATCATACTTTAGCCACTAATTCTAACATTTCATCTTGCCTGAAGCAATTACTGTGATGTTTATCTAGCAGTGATTTTCTACTTCTTTCATTACTTATACAGTAGTAATCATAAGGGTTGTTTTCATTATTTATTTATCCCATTATTTATGTTAATATGGGTTTATAGATATTTTATTCTGTGAGTTGTAATCCAGTTCTTCATTTTGTCACTCAGATTGTTTCAGCTTTGGCTATTGGAAGCTCATTCAAGTTGGATCACGTGTCCTTTGAATATACTCCCATAATGTTTTGAGGACTGCTTTACTTTCTGGCACCATGAGATATTTCAGGCTCATCTTGTATTTTCCCTGCCTGGCTTCCTCTGGCCAGAAAGATGGGTATTCTCCTGGGGTTTTAGTGGTACTTTTGGTACAGAAAAAATTTTTTAGAGAAAAATAAAATTGGAGATGCCCTTTATTTTTATGATTTGCAGGGCCCAGGTCCCTTTTCTCAGTGCTGTGGGTAGAAATGGGGTTCTCCCAGTTTTACTGTCAGCACCCTCTGCATAGTTTTGGAATTCAGCCTGCCTTCTTGTTGAAACCAGGAAGAAAGGAAAAAAAAAACGATGACACTCACAGTCAATGCCCTAACCCCAATTTGATAGGGATCATTATTAAGGTTTTTATTTTAGTTCCCAGTCTGCCAACTGTTATTTCCTTTTCCTAGTGCTTAGGTCACTTCTTTATGTATTCTGTTCGTAGTTTCTAGTTGTCATAAATGGCAGAAAAGTCTTTATTTGCCCTTACTCCATCTTGGTCAGCCTACTTCAGCTTGTTTTGAATAACCAGAATTCTTTTTACTCACCTTTGGTAATAATGAATTTATTTTATTGATAGTTAAATTCTCGTTTTGTTAATTCATACACAATTAATACTTATATTTCAATATAGAACCAGAATTTTATAACCATAGTTAGAATACATTTGAATCATTTATTTTAAAGATTTTATTTATTTATTTGACAGAGAGAGAAACAGTGAGAGAGGGAACACAAGCAGGGGGAGTGGGAGAGGGAGACGCAGGCTTCCCATGGAGCAGGGAGCCCGATGTGGGGCTCGATCCCAGGACCCTGGGATCATGACCTGAGCCGAAGGCAGACGCTTAATGACTGAGCCACCCAGGCGCCCCACATTTGAATTATTTTTATAAATACTATTTGAGTATTAACTGGTCTAATCTGTATGATGTGTAATATCCACAAATATATATACTATAGTCTCACAGTGGTCCATGTTTTAATGTGAATGTATTGACAAATTTGGTGAATTACATTTCTGTTGGGAAGTATTTAATTTAGTATTTTTTTTTTATTCAAGTGAGCAGTGAAGATTCTGAAGATTCTGATTTCCAGGAATCAGGAGTTAGTGAAGAAGTTAGTGAATCTGAAGATGAACAACGGCCCAGAACAAGGTAAATATTATATCACTTTTTCAAAAATTGTAAGAATTAATATGAATAACCATGCTTCACGTTATTTGTAGAAAGGTTGCTGTTACTAATAAAGTAAAATATTTAATATTTTGATTTGATACTAATTGTGAAAAGTAAGAATACATATAAACATATAGGCTTGAATTATGTGTTATAAACCAGGTGGGCTTTCAGTGTGCAAAAACACTCTTTGACTGTACTTTTTGGTTGTTATGGGGGGATGCTATAGTGTAGTAAATAAGAGGCTATGTAGATAAACTACCTCCTGGCTTTACTCTTTGCTCTTTGTATGAATACTCTGTGCTTCAGTTTCCTTGTCTTTAAAATGGGGATTGCAATAGTACTTACCTTATTGATTATTATGGACATTGAATGGGTTTATAATATGCTTACTTGGCAAATAGTAGATGTTCCTGAATGTTAATTATTGGTCCTAGTAGTATACTAGTATTATAGTAATTAAGGTTTGTTTGTTCTCTTAATGCACATAGCTACTGATCTAGATTAGTAGTTATTTAAAATTCTGCTTACTTCTTAATGTAGTATTTTAGCTAATACTAACCATTCTAAGAATTTTTTTGTTTCCTGCAGAATATTGCATCTTGGCGTTTTGGCTAAGATCAAGTGTAGTTCCCTTAGAATAATATCTTTTTATTATTTATCAGATGGGCTGTTTGTGTTTTTGTGGATGTGATATGTGTGTCAGTACTTGTAAATTTTAAAACATTTGAGATCTTTTTAGATTAGCATTACCAGGTTCTGCCTGGAGTATAGCAACATACATTAGGGAAATAACAATAGGATACAAGGGGAGATTTTTAAAACTGGGAATTCACGTAACACAAAAACTCATCATTTTAAAGTGTAGAATACAGTGGTTTTTAGGATATTCACAAAGTTCTTCAGCCACCACCGTTATCTAGTTTGAGAACATTTTCACCACCACAGAAAGAAACCCAGTACCCATTAGCAGTCATTTCCCATTCTTCCTGCCCTCCATTCCCTGGAAAAAGCTAATCTACCTTGTATATGGATTCGCCTATTCTGGACATTTTATATGATTGGTTTCATATAGTATTTTATTTATTTATTTATTTATTTAATTTTATTATGTTATGTTAGTCACCATACAATACATCATTAATTTTTGATGTGATGATCCATGATCCATTGTTTTCGTATAACACCCAGCGCTCCATGCAGTACATGCCCTCCTTAATACCCATCACTGGGCTAACCCATCCACCCACCCCCCTTCCCTCTAAAACCCTGTTTGTTTCTCAGAGTCCATAGTCTCTCATGGTTCATCTCTCCCTCCGATTTCCCCCCCTTCATTGTTCCCTTCCTTCTCCTAATGTCCTCCATGCTATTCCTTATGTTCCACAAATAAGTGAAACCGTATGATAATTGACTTTCTCTGCTTGATTTATTTCACTTAGCATAATCTCCTCCAGTCCCATCCATGTTGATGTAAAAGTTGGGTATTCATCCTTTCTGATGGCTGAGTCATATTCCATTGTATATCTGGGCCACATCTTCTTTATCCATTCATCTGTTGAAAGGCATCTCGGCTCTTTCCACAGATTGGCTATTGCGGACATTGCTGCTATGAACATTGGGGTGCATATGGCCCTTCTTTTCACTACATCTGTGTCTTTGGGCTAAATACCCAGGAGTGAAATTGCTGGGTCATAGGGTAGCTTTATTTTAAATTTTTTGAGGCACCTCCACACTGTTTTCCAAAGTGGCTGTACCAACTTGCATTTCCACTAACAGTGTAAAGAGGGTTCCCCTTTCTCCACAACCTCTCCAACATTTGTTGTTTCTTGTCTTGTCAGTTTTTGCCATTCTCACTGGTGTAAAGTGGTATCTCAATGTGGTTTTGATTTGAATTTCCCTGATGGCTAATGATGATGAACATTTTTTCATGTGTCTCTTAGCCATTTGTATATCTTCTTCAGAGAAGTGTCTGTTCATGTCTTCTGCCCATTTTTTGACTTGATTATTTGTTTTTTGGGTGTTGAGTTTGAGAAGTTCTTTATAGATCTTGGATACCAGCCCTTTGTCTGTAGTGTCATTTGCAAATATCTTTTCCCATTCTGTGGGTTGCCTCTTTGTCTTGTTGACTGTTTCCTTTGCTGTGCAGAAGGTTTTTATCTTGATGAAGTCCCAAAAGTTCATTTTTGCTTTTGTTTCACTAGCTTTTGGAGATGTATCTTGAAAGAAGTTGCTGTGGCTGATGTCATAGAGCTTACTGCCTTTGTTCTCCTCTAGGATTTTGATGGATTCCTGTCTCACATTGAGGTCTTTCATCCATTTTATGTTTATCATTGTGTATGGTGTTAGAGAATGGTTGAGTTTCATTTTTCTGCATGTGGCTGTCCAATTTTCCCAGCACCATTTATTGAAGAGACTGTCTTTTTTTTTAAGATTTTATTTTTATTTGAGAGAGAGAGAATGAGAGACAGAGAGGATGAGAGGGAGGAGGGTCAGAGGGAGAAGCAGATTCCCTGCTGAGCAGGGAGCCCGATGCAGGACTTGATCCTGGGACTCCAGGATCATGACCTGAGCTGAAGGCAGTCGCCCAACCAACTGAGCCACCCAGGCGCCCGAAGAGACTGTCTTTTTTCCATTGCATATTTTTTCCTGCTTTGTTAAAGATTATTTGACCATAGAGTTGAGGGTCCATATCCGGGCTCTCTCTTCTGTTCCATTGGTCTATATGTCTGTTTTTGTGCCAGTACCATGCTGTCTTGGTGATCACAGCTTTGTAATATAGCTTGAAATTGGGCAACATGATGCCCCCAGCTTTGTTTTTCTTTTTCAACATTTCTTTGGTGATTTGGGGTCTTTTTTTTTAAGATTTTATTCATTTATTTGAGAGAGAGAGAATGAGAGATAGAGAGCACAAGAGGGAAGAGGGTCAGAGGGAGAAGCAGACTCCCTGCTGAGCAGGGAGCCCGATGTGGGACTTGATCCCGGGACTCCAGGATCATGACCTGAGCTGAAGGCAGTCGCTTAACCAACTGAGCCACCCAGGCGCCCTGGGGTCTTTTTTGATTCCATACAAATTTTAGGATTGTTTGTTCCAGCACTTTGAAAAATGTCATTGGGATTTTGATCGGGATGGCATTGAAGGTATAGATTGCTCTGGGTAGCATAGACATTTTAACACTGTTTATTCTTCCGATCCATGAGCATGGAATGGTTTTCCATCTTTTTGTGTCTTCTTCAATTTCTTTCATGAGTATTCTGTAGTTCCTAGAGTATACATCCTTTACCTCTTTGGTTAGGTTTATTCCAGGGTATCTTAATGGTTTTTGGTGCTATTGTAAATGGAATCGTTTCTCTAATTTCTCTTTCTACAGTGGCATTGTTAGTGTATAAGAAAGCAACTGATTTCTGTGCATTGATTTTGTATCCTGCCACATTACTGAATTGCTGTATGAGTTCTAGTAATTTGGGGGTGGACTCTTTTGGGTTTTCCACATAAAGTATCAAGTCATCTGCAAAAAGAGAGAGTTTGACTTCTTCTTTGCCAGTTTGAATACATTTTATTTCTTTCTGTTGTCTGATTGCTGATGCTAGGACTTCTAGTACTATGTTGAACAATAGTGGTGAGAGTGGGCATCCTTGACGTGTTCCTGATCTTAAGGCAAAGGCTTTCATCTTTTCCCCATTGAGGATGATATTCGCTGTGGGTTTTCATAGATGGATTTTATGAACTGGAGGAATATCCCTCTATCCCTATACTCTAAAGAGTTTTAATCAGGAAAGGGTGCTGTATTTTGTCAAATGCTTTTTCTGCATCAATTGAGAGGACCATATGGTTCTTCTCTCTCCTCTTATTATCGGGTTGTTTCACATTGATTTGCAAATGTTGAACCACGCTTACGTCGCGGGGATAAATCCCACTTGGTCGTGGTGGATGATCCTTTTAATGTATTGTTGGATCCTATTAGCTAGGATTTTGTTGAGGACTTTGGAATCCATATTCATCAGGGATATTGGTCTGAAATTCTCCTTTTTGATGGGGTCTTCGCCTGGTTTGGGGATTAAGGTAATGCTGGCCTCATAGAATGAGTCTGGAAGCTTTCCTTCTGTTTCTGTTTTTGAAACAGCTTCAGTAGAATAGGTATTATTTCTTCTTTGAATGTTTGGTAGAATTCCCCAGGGAATCCATCAGGCCCCCCGGACTCTTGTTTTTTGGGAGGTTTTTGATCACTGCTTCAATCTCGTTAGTGGTTATTGGCCTATTCTTCCTGTTTCAGTTTTGGCAGCTTATAGGTTTCCAGGAAGGCATCCATTTCACCCAGATTGCTCAGTTTATTGGCAGAGAGTTGTTGATAATAATTTCTAATAATTGTTTCTATTTCCTTGGTGTTAGTCTTGATCTCTCCCCTTTCATTCATAATTTTATTAATTTGGGTCCTTTCTTCTTTTGGGTAAGTCTGGCCAGTGGTTTATCAAGCTTATTAATTTTTTCAAAGAACCAGCTTCTAGTATCATTGATCTGATCTACTGTGTTTCTGGTTTCTAATTCATTGATCTCTGCTCTAATCTTAATTATTTCTCTTCTAATGTGTGGCTTAGGCATTGTTTGTTGTTTTTCTCTAGTTCTTTAAGGTGTAGAGTTAGTTGGTGAATTCGGGATTTTTCTCTTTTTCTGCGTGAGGCTAGGATTGCTATATATTTCCCCCTTAGGACCACCTTTGCAGTATCCCATAGGTTTTGGACTGATGTGTTTTGTTCTCATTGGTTTCCATGAATTGTTTAAATTCTTCTTTGATTTCCTGGTTGACCCAAACATTCTTGAGCAAGAGTGGTCTTTAGCTTCCAAGTGTTTGAATTTCTGCCAAATTTTTTCTTGTGATTGAGTTCCAGTTTTAAAGCATTGTGGTCTGAGAAGATGCAGGGGGTAATCTCAGTCTTTTGGTATCGGTTGAGTCCTGATTTGTGACCCAGTATGTGGTCTGCTCTGGAGGAAGTTCCATATGTGCTCCAGAAGAATGAGTATCCTGTTGTTTTAGGGTGGAATGTTCTGTATATATCTCTGGGGTCCATCTGGTCCAGTGTGTCATTCAAAGTTCTTGTTTCTTTGTTGATTTTCTGCTTAGATGATCTGTCTGTTGCTGAGAGTGGAGTATTGAGGTCTCCTACAATTAACGTATTGTTATCAATATGAGTCTTTATTTTGGTGAACAGTTGGCTTATGTAGATGGCTGCTCCCATGTTGGGGGCATAGATATTTACAATTTTTAAGATCTTCTTGTTGGATGATATAGTGCCCTTCTTTGTCTCTAACTACAGTCTTTAGTTTAAAATCTAATTTGTGTGATATAAGAATTGCTACCCCAGCTTTCTTTTGAGGTCCATTGGCATGGAAGATGATTCTCCATCCCTTCACTTTCAGTCTGGATGTATCTTTAGGTTCAGAATGAGTCTCTTGTGGACAGTATATGGATGGGTCCTGTCTTTTTATCCAATCTGCAACTCTGTGCCATTTTATGGGAGCATTTAGGCCGTTCACGTTGAGAGTGATTATTGAAAGATATGAATTAATTGTCATCATGTTGCCTGGGAAGACATTGTTTTTATAGATTGTCCCTGTAAATTTCTGTTGTATATCACTCTTGGGGTCTTTCTCCTTTTATAGAATCCCCCTTAATATTTCTTGCAGGGCCGGCTTAGTGGTCACATATTCTTTCAGTTTCTGCCAGTCTTGGAAGCTCTGCATCTCTCCATCCATTCTAAATGACAGCCTTGCCGGATAAAGTATTTTTGGCTGCATGTTCTTCTCATTTAGTATCCTGAATATGTCTTGCTAGGCCTTTCTGCCTTGCAAGGTCTCTGTGGATAGGTCTGATGTTATTCTGACGTTCCTGCCTCTGTACCTAAGGAATCTCTTTCCCCTAACTGCCCTTAAGATGATTTCCTTGGTTCTAAGATTTGCGAGTTTTACTGTTACCTGACAGGGTGTTGACCTGTTTTCCTTGATCTTGGGAGGGGTCCTCTCTGCTTGTAGGACACGAATGTTTCTTTCATTCCCCAGATTAAGGAAGTTCTCAGCTACAGTTTGCTCAAATATATCTTCTAGTCCTCTCTCTCTCTCTCTCCCCCCCTCTGGGATTCCAATAATTCTGACATTGGAATGCTTCATGGTGTCACTTATTTCTCTGATTCTATTTTCATGGATTCTGAGTTGTTTTTCCCTGGCCTCCTCTTTTCCCTTTTTATCTATTAAATTGTCTTCCAGGTCACTAATTCGTTCTTCTGCCTCACTTACCCTAGCCGTTAGATTATCTAGATTGGATTGGATCTCACTGATAGCATTTTTAAATTCTGCCAATTCAGCTTTCGTTTCTGCCCTTAGAGACTCTATGTTGCCATTAATTGATTTCTCCATTTTAGCTATTGTCTTCACAATTGGTATCCTGAATTCCATCTCAGACATCTTGGTTATATCTGCATCCATTTGTAAATCTTCGGCATAAGTCATAACTTCTGAGTCTTTCCTATTTTGGGGGTTCCTCCTCCTAGTCATTCTGTTGATGGGTGGTTGAGGGAATGTATAAAGCCCAAATTATTGATCATAACTCAAACAAGATGCACCTGTTTTCTAGGGACCTTACTTTGCTGGCCTCTTGTTCTCCCAGCCTGTTTTCTGTGGGAGGGGCCTGCCATGCTGTTAGTCAGGCAACCCTGTTTGTGTAGAGTTGCCCTTCCCCCTGTGGCGGGGGATGGGCTCAGTGGGAATGGGTGTTTGGGGGTTTTTGTTCTCTGGTGGCTTTCCCTGGTGGCTTTCCACGTCTTTTCTGAGAATCAGAGCAGAAGAGACTGTTTCCACCTCTCTGCCTCAGAGGGGAGAGATCACAGTTTATTCTTCAGTGAGCTCTCCAGGCCACACTCTCTCTCTTTCTGACTTGCTCTTCTAAATTGCAGTGTCCTGGGTTGTGTGCCCTGTGCAGCGCTCCCATTCCTGCCTCAGTTTTGGGGCACGTTTCTGCCCTTTGTGCTTCTAAAACTGCCATCCGCTCCCTGTTAGCACGTGTGACCCCACCGCTCTGGTTTCCGTCTAATGTCCTTTCTCCGCCACTACCAGTCTGTGAGTCTGTGCCCAGTCCCTAGTGTGGGAGACTGTTGCTCACCAGCGGTGTTGGATCCCCATGGTCAGGCTCCCTCCCACTGTCGTTTATCCTCTGATATCTGCCCGTGGAATCATGGCTCCCCACTTCTTACCTGGAAACCAACCACCTGGGATCTTCTGTTTGTAGAGATCCAGATCTTCTTACCTCTCAGGCTGATTTCGTGGGTGCTCAGAGTGGTCTGGTAGATATCCAGCTCCATTCTGGGGACCAGTTGGAATAGGGTCCCCTACTCCTCCACCATCTTTTCCCAATCTGGTTTCATATAGTATTTTTTTAATGATTCTTTCAGTTAGCATAATGTTTTCAAACTTCATGCGTATCTTGTATTAGTACTTTTATCTTCTTAAAATACTTTTAGATTATCAGAAAATACATGTAACCTAAACTTCACCATCTTATCCATTAAGTGTACAGTTCAGTAGTGTTAAGTACACTCACATCATTTTGCAACCAATCTCTATAACTTTTAATCTTGCAAAACAAACTCTTTACACATTAAACGATAACTCCCCCTTCCCCAACATCCTCAAGAAACTATCGTTCTATCTTCTGTCTCTATGAATTTGACTCATATAGGTACCTTATATAAGTGGAATCATACAGTATTTGTTTTCTTATTGTGGCTGGCTCATTTCACTTAGTATAGTATCCTCACGTGTCATCCACGTTGCAGCATGTATCACAGTATCCTTCGTTTTTAAGGTAAAATAATGTTCCACTTTGTGCATATACCACATTTTATCTCTTCATCCATCATTGAACACTTGGCTTACTTGTACCCTTTGCTATTGTGAATATGCTTTTGTGAACATGGGTGTATAAATATCTCTTCAGTCCCTGCTTTCAGTTCTTTTGGTTTTATACCCAGAAGTGGAATTGCTGGATCATATATGGTAATTCTGTGTTTAACTGAGGAATTGCCACATTGTTTTTCATAGTGGCTGTACCATTTTATATTCTTACCAACAGCACATATTCTACGCTTTCTACATCCTCGCCAACATTTGTTCTTTTCCATTTTTTATGGTGTGGATGGGAATCTCACCATCCTAAAGACTGTGAGGTGGTATCATTGTGGTTTTGATTTGTATTTTCCCTAATTGTTAGTGATGTTGAGCCTCCTTTCATGTGCTTTTGTGTGCTCTGAATTGAGGGAGACAGAATCCTGTCCATTGGGCAGCCCCTAGAAAAGCCAGTGTGTTGCAAGCAAGTTTCACTCTTTACCTTCCTTCTTGGTGGAGGAGCTGAGAATTGGGCAGCTTACTGTTGCTTGAGTGACTTCCTTGAGCTGAGCAGGAAAGGGAGTACAACAAGTATGAGCAGAAACACTACAAAATATCCAGCCATTTTAAGTGTGACTTTTGGTTAGGTGTTCACTGGTTACTAAAGTTTCTTAACTGGTTTGTAGAGTTCTCATAAAGTTACTTTTTACCATATGTTGTTTATTCTGTGTTTCTGTGGGAGAACAAGAGCCTGGAGTTTCCTAGCCTGCCATCTTGCTGTGGTTACCTGGCTATTTTGTTACTTTTAATGGCTGAATAATATTCCATTGTATAGATAATACCACATTTTACTTATCCATTTTTCATCTGTTGATAGACATTTGGGTTGTTTCCATTTTTTGGCTGTTTTATGAATAATGCTGCTGTGAACATTTGTATATGATTTTTGTGTAGTCATATTTTCATATTCATTCATAGGAATATATTTATGAGTGGAATTGTAGGGTCATATGGTAACACTATGCTCAACTTTCTAAGGTAACTGTCAGACTGTTTTGTACAGTGGCTCATCATTATACATTTCTACCAGCAACGCACCAGAATTTGATTTCTGCACATCTTCACAAACATTTATTATTTTTGTTTTGTTTTGATTATAGCCAACCTGGTTGGTGTGTGGTGGCATCTCATTGTGATGTAGA
Organism: Zalophus californianus; assembly: GCF_009762305.2. Taxonomy (NCBI): domain Eukaryota; kingdom Metazoa; phylum Chordata; class Mammalia; order Carnivora; family Otariidae; genus Zalophus; species Zalophus californianus. Next base: position 66,726,172 of record NC_045612.1, read on the forward strand.
TTTACTTTTCCCAAGTGATTAATAATTTTGAGCATTTTTTGCATGTGCTTACTAGCCATTTGTATATCTTCTTTGGAGAAACATCTGTCAGTTCTTTTCCCAATTTTTAATTGTGTTGTCTTTTTATTGTTGATTCATAACAGTGCTTTATATATTCTGGATACAAGACCCGTATCAGAATCCATTGCCTAATCCAAGGTCATATAGATTTATCGTTCTTTTCACTGACAAATTTTATAGTTTCACCTATTATATGTAGGACTTTGATCTTTTTATCCCCTATAACCTTTATCAAATTTTATTGAAATAAGCTTCTAGGTTTCTATGTTTAGATAGTTCTCATTATTTTCTAGTATAAATACTATTCTCATAAAAATATTTGTAGGGGCACCTGGGTGGTACGGTTGGTTAAGCATCTGACTCTTTGTTTTGGCTCAGGTATTGATCTCAGGGTTGTGAGATCAGTCTCCACATCACACTCTGCACTCAGGGCAGAGTCTACTTGGGACTCTCTCTCTGTCTCCCTCTGCTCCTACCCCCCCAAAATAAATAAATCTTAAAAAAATGTGTATACACGCACAATAGAGCTATAGAAATATTTTTATTACACATTGTTATATATATACACATATATATGCATGTGGGTATATTGACACGCTCGTTTGATTACTTCTCTTAGTGTAAATTACTAAAAGTGACATTGTTGAGTAAGTTGTACAATTTTAAGACTTTTGTCATACATATTTTCATCTTTTTTTCTTTTTTCCTCAAGTTCTTATTTAAATTCCAGTTAACATACAGTGTAACGTTAGTTTCAGATGTAGAATTTAGTGATTCATCACTTACATGTAACACCCAGTGCTCATCATAACAAGTGCCTTCCTTAATTCCCATCATCCATTTAACCAATCCCCCTGCCCAGCTCCCCTCCAGTAACTATCAGTCTATTCTCTACAGTCAAGAGTTGGTCTTCTGGTTTGCCTCTTTTTTTTCTCCCTATGTTCATCTGTTTTGTTTCTTAAATTCTACATATGAGTGAGATCATATGGTATTTGTCTTTCTCTGACTGACTTATTTTGCTTAGCATAATACTCTCTAGCTCCAAACATGTCATTGCAAATGGCAGGATTTCATTATTTTTGATGACTAATATTTCATTATATATATATATATATACACACACACATATATCTTCTTTATCCATTCATCAGATGGGGGACATTTGGGGTTTTTACAGAATTTGGCTATTATTGATAATGTTGCAGTAAACTACAGGGTGCAGGTATCCCTTTGAATCAGTATTTTTAATCCTTTGGGTAAATACCTAGTAGTGCATATACTGGATCATAGGGTAGTTCTATTTTTTACTTTTTGAGAAATCTCCATACTGTTCTCCAGAGTGGCTGCACCAGTTTGCATTCCCACCAACAGCGTAAGAGGGTTTGCCTTTCTTCCATATCTTTGCGAACATCTGATGTTTCCTTTGTTGTTAACGTTAGCCATTCTAACTGGTGTGAGGTGATAGCATATTGTAGTTTCGATTTGCATTTTTCTGATAATGAGTGATGTTGAGTATCTTTTCGTGTGTCTGATGACCATTTGTATGTCTTTTTGGAAAAGTTCCCTATTCATGTCTTCTGCCCAGTTTTAAACTGGATTATTTGTTTTTTGGGTGTTGAGTTTTATAAGTTTTTTATGTATTTGGTTACTAACCCTTTATCAGATGTCATTTGCAAATATCTTCTCACAATGCAAAGGTTGCTGTTTAGTATTGTTGATGGTTTCTTTTGCTGTGCAAAAATTTTTTTATCTTGATGAAGTCCCAATAGTTTATTTTTGCTTTTGTTTCCCTTGCCTCAGGAGACCTATCTAGTAAGAAGTTGCTAAGGCCGATGGCAGGGTTACTGTCTGCGTACTCCTCTCCTGTCTCTCATTTAGGTCTTTCATCCATTTGGAATTTATTTTTGTGTATGGTGTAAGAAAGTGATCCAGTTTCATTCTTCCACATGTGGCTGTCCAGTTTTCCCAATACCATTTGTTAAAGAGACTCTTTTTTCCATTGTATATCCTTTTGTGCTTTGTTGAAGATTAGTAAACCATATAGTTGTGGGTCCATTTCTGGGTTTTCTATTCTGTTCCATTGATCTATGTGTCTGTTTTTGTGCTAGTACCCCACTGTCTTGATGAGTACAGCTTTGTAATAGAGCTTGACATCTGGAATCATGATACCCCCAGCTTTTCTTTTCTTTTTCAGGATTGCTTTGGCTATTCAGGGTCTTTTGTGGTTCCATACAAATTTTAGGATTGTTCTAGCTCTGTGAAAAATGCTAGTGGTATTTTGATAGGGATTACATTAAATTTGTAGGTTGCTTTGGGTAGTATAGGCATTTTAACAATATTTGTTCTTTCAGTCCATGAGCCTTTGTGGCTAGAGTATTCTTGTTTGCATATTTTTCCCTTTCAGCACGTTTTATATATCATGCCCACTGACTTCTGGCCTGTCAAATTTCTGTGGATAGATCTGCTGCTATCCTTTTGGGTCTTGTAAGTTCAGGATTTCTTTTGTCTTCCTGCTTTTAGTTTTTCTTTGTCACTATATTTTACAAATATAACTTCAATATATCTTGTTATCCTGCTTTTGTTGATGTTGATGGGAGTTCTCTGTGCCTCTTGGATCTGTATGTCTGTTTCCTTTCCCAAATTAGGGAAGTTTTCAGCTATTATTTTCTCAAATACACCTTCTGCCCCCTTTAATTTCTCTTCTTCTGGGACGCACATGATACGAATGTTACTACATTTGATGGAGTCACTGCATTCCCCAAGGGTACTCTCATGATCCATCATTATTCTTCCTCTCTTTTGTTCAGTTTCATTATTTTCCATAATTCTGTTTTCTGTATAACTTGTTTCTACATCTCTTTCATCCATCATTGTGGTAATTACATTCAGTTTGTTTTGAATTTCAGTTACTGTGTTTTTCATTTTTGCTTAATTGTCTTTTTACCTTTATTATTTCTGCAGGAAGGGTCTCCCTAATGTCTTCCATGTTTTTCTGAAGTCCAGTGACTATCTTTATGATTGTTGCTTTAAATTATCCATCGGGCATATTACTTATATCTGTTTCCATTAGATCTCTGTCCATGACCTTTTCTTGTTTTTTCTTTTGGGATGAATTTCTCCGTCTCTTGGCATTTTGTCTAGGTTTTTGTCTTCGTATGTTAGAGAAGCCTGTTATGTTCCCTGCTCCTGAGAGTAATGGCTTTTTGAAGAAGAGGTCATATATTGTCCAGGGCCTGGCGCTTCAGGAAGTGTCTCTGGTGTGTGCTGCATGCACTCTGCTGCTGGATTTTGGCTACTCTATCCCTCGATTTAGTTGTCTGTAGAGGTTCTCCTTGCCTGGTCTTTGGAGCCTGGCCAGAGTGTGGCAAGTTTTAAGTAGCTGTGCTTTGGTCTGCTTTCTAAAAGAGACCTGATGCTATTTCCACTAGAATGGAAGCTTTGCAGCACTCTATGGTTAAGTAGATGTCTTGCGTGCCTGGGTTTGTGCTGGTCTTCTGGGGATGGGGTCTCCTGCCCTGTTTCTTGGTGATAATTGCCTGAGAAAAGCAGTAACAGTGTAGCTCAGGGATGTGAGAATTGGTATAAGCAGATTAGATACTTCTTTTGGTGCTGTACTATTTCCTAAAGTTGGTTTATGCTGAGGGGTGGGGGAGGGAAATGATGTCAGCCAGGTCTTTTTTCCTTGTAGAGGGGAGTCTGTGCTTGCTGCTCTCAGTAATGCACTCCCAGAAGAGTGAATAATTTCCCCTTGTGCATCCTAGGTGTTTTTCAGATAATTTTTTTCATACTGTCTCCAGGTTGCTTGCTATACAGTGCGTTTTGGGCTTTATCCCAGCTAAGCCTGCTGACTTTTTAAATTTCAAACTTAGGGACCTGGTGTGGTGGGCATCTGCACTGGTCTTCTGTGGGAGAGTCTTGCCATGCCTGGACTAATGCAGGTTTGACCCAGGAGGGCATTCACTCCAGAGTGCAGGGTCATTGTATTTGGAGCAAATCAGGCCACACATCTAGTTTACAGGTTAGCTGCCCTCAGCAGGTGTGTCTGCACCTATGCTGAGGTGTGCAGTGTAGCGGTGATGGCGCCTGCTGGTTCTTTTCTCCCTGGACATGCAATGCCAACTCTCATAAATGCACTCCAAGAGGAGGGAATAGTCTCTCCCATTGCACCTTAGGTGATCCTCAGATCATGTCATCTGCCTGCAGGTTGCTTCCTTGCCTGCCTTCTGTCTAGGAGTAGGGCAGTGCCCTCGGGTCTCTACCCCAGCCAAGCCCAGGGACCTTTAAAACTCCAGCCTTTGAGCCCCTCTGGTTGCAAAAACTCATGAAAATCAGCCCCTTTCATTTTCTCAGCCAGTGGCTTTGGGGAAGTATTCCTCTTGTGTGCATCCCTGTGTGCTCTGCTCTCTCTCACCTTTCTCTGCCACCAGGGCTCCTTCCCCTCTGCAGCAACCATGATACATTTCTCCCCTAAACCACCTCTCCACACTTACTACCTTCCCAAATGTGCCCTCTTCTCTCCCTCTAATTGTGCTGTTTGTTCTGTCAGTCTTCAGGTCTATTCCTTGGGTATTCAGAGTGATTTGATAATTATTTACCTGTGTTTGAGGGGTGAGGCAAGCCTAGGGTCCTTCTATTCCATCTTAACTCTCTCCTGTCATACATATTTTCAGACTGTCTTAATAGAGGTCATTTTTTTTCTCCCCCCAGCCTAATAGGTAAATAACTGTTTTTTCACTTTTCAACAATGAAATAGTGAGTAGTCTTGTTAGGTAGAACATGTATATTAGGGGGATTTTGATCCATTTTGAGTTAATTTTTATATATGATGTAAGATAGGGGTCCAACTTCATTCCTTTGCATGTAGATAGCTAGTTGTCTCAGCACCATTAATCAAAAAGATGGTTTTTTTACCTGTTGCATTTTCTTAACACTCTTGTGGAAAATCGGTTGATCACAAATGTAACGTTTTCTTTCTGGACTCACTTTTCTCTTTCATTGATCTGTATGTCTGCTATTTATGACCTGAATGTACTGTCTTTATATATGTAACTTTGTACACCAGTTTCTAAGCCCAGAAGTCCTTTTTTTGCCAAAAGTTGTTACTGTTTTCTTTTTTTAATGTATGTGTACTCATATGAAGAAAACAGTCTCTAGCCCTTATAATCTGCCTTTTTTCCCTAAGAGATGGTGTATATTTTTCATTTGTATATTGGCTATTAATAAGGCCCTCCATCCATCTTTCTTTTTTTTAAATTTATTTATTTTAGAGACTAAGTCAGGGGAAGGGCAGAGGGAGAGGGAGAGAGAGAATTTAAAGCAGACTTCATGTGGGACTGGATCCTATGACCCTGAGATTATGACCTGAGCTGAAATCAAGGGTTGGATTCTTAACTGAGTGAGCCACCCATGTGCTCTCATCCATCTTATTACTTATGCCAAACCTCCCCCCTGAATAGCTTAAAATATGGATCACTGGATTAAAATTAAGGGTTATTTAGTGAAGAGTTTTTGCTTTTTGTTTTCCTTGTCTTTTTAAGGAATGTACACAGAGGGAAATTAGCTGTAGAATAGTATGCAATTAATTTAAGGAAATTCATCATGAAGTATTTCGTTTTGCCTTTTAAATGTTCTTTAGGTCTGCAAAGAAAGCAGAGTTGGAAGAAAATCAGCGGAGTTATAAACAGAAAAAGAAAAGGCGACGCATTAAGGTTCAAGAAGACTCATCGAGTGAAAACAAGGTGAGACATTTATTATGTACTTGATGTTACCTCCTTTTCTGCATTCCATTTGTTAGTTTAATTCTGCTGGTTTATTTACATTTTCACACCTTTGTGGAAGGATTGACTTATTGAATGTGTAAGTATGCAGAAATAGTATGACACGTTGATTTTTTTTTCTGTTTCTTAACTAAATCTGATGGAAATTTTAAGTTGCTCTTTTTCATTAGTTTACACTCTTGGGGCTATAAAGTAGATGAGTAGTGTTCTATTTTCTGAAGACATAAAACATTTTATCCTGAATAATGACTATGTGTGAATAAATTTCTTCCAGAAGTGACTGTTAGCAAATTCATTTCTTATATATAAGCAGGATTATGTAAAGTAGAAGTTCTCTGTAATATGTTTCGCCCTGTGAGTACAGAATGAATCTGTAACATGATTAATTCATGTTCTCCTTGGCGGGGGGAAGGGGGTCTTTTTTTTAAATGATCCTTTTAACCATTTCTAAGTGTACATTTCAGTGGTCTTAATTAAACTCAAAATTGGAAACTCTGTACCCAGCCCCCTGTAACCTCATCTAATTTCTGTGTTTGTGAATTTGCCTATTTTAGGTACCTCATATTAAGTGGAGTCATACAGTATTTGTCCTTTTGTGTCTGGTTTATTTCACTGACAATGTTTTCAAGGTTCATCTGTGTTGTAGACTATTTCACAATTTCCTTTCTTTTTAATGCTAAATAATATTCTATTGTATGTATATATCACATTGTGTTTATCCATTCATTTGTTGATGGACATTTGGGTTGTTTCCATCTTAGGCTATTTTGAGTAATGGTGTTGTGAATGTGGGTGTAGAAATATTTTAGTCCCTGCTTTTAAATATTTTGGTTATATTCTGAAATATGGAATTGGTGGATCATCTGGTAATTCTCTTTAACTTTTTGAGGCACCATCACATTGTTTTCCCACTGTACCAGGCTTCTAGTTTTTCTACATTCTCACCAAAACTTGTTATTTTCTGTTTTTTTTTCTTTTTCTAATAGCCATCCTAATGGGTGCGAGATAGTATCTCATTTATGGTTTTGATTTAAATTTCCCTAATAACAAGTAATGTTGAACATCTTTTCACATGATTATTGGATATTTCTGTATCGTCTTTGGAGAAATGTCTGTTGCATTTCTTTGCCCCCTTTTCTGGGTTATTTTTTAATGCTCTTTTTTATTGCAAAGTATAATTCTAAAGCTTTTCAGTATGTTCTCTTTCACCTTTCCTTGGCATGTTAATTATTGGAATAAGAAATGGGTAAATTAGATAACTTTGTGTATTTACTTCTGATCATTTAATTTCCGTAGAGTAATTCTGAAGAAGATAAAGAAGAAGAGGAAGAGGAAGAGGAAGAAGAAGAAGATGAAAATGATGATTCCAAGTCTCCTGGAAAAGGCAGAAAGAAAATTAGAAAGATTCTTAAAGATGATAAACTAAGAACTGAGACACAAAATGCTCTTAAGGAAGAGGAAGAGAGGCGAAAACGTATTGCTGAGAGGGAACGTGAGCGAGAAAAATTGAGAGAGGTAAACCAGTTATTATTTATGATTTCAAAAAATATGACTTTAATAGATTCACACACACATTACTCAGTATATTAAGAACAGAATGTTATAATCACCACAGATTTTTAGTTATACTTGCTTTTCCCTATTAGCAGTATTTTATGCAACTTTTATTTTTAAATATTTTATTTATTTATTTATTTATTTTAGAGATAGCGAGTGTGCAAGTGGGGGAGGAGCAGATGGAGAGGGACAAGCAGACTCTACACTGAGTGCAGAGCCCATCGTGATCCCACGACCCTGAGATCATGACCTGAGCTGAAATCAAGAGTCGGACGTTTAACTGACTGGGCCACCCATGTGCCCCTATTTTATGAAATTTAAAAATCTTCATTAGGCTATATTAATATAATTAGAGACATGAAATGACTTGAGATTCTTGAATGTTCACCAAAGTGATTGTTTTATCTGGGGTAGAAAAATGTTTAAATATTATTGCTTAAATTCATAAAAGATTTTAATTTTTTTGGTTAATCTTTTTATTTATTTTTATTTTTTTTTAACTCAGAGAGAGAGAAAGTGAGTGAGTGAGCAAGCACAAGCGGGGGAAGTGGCAGGCAGAGGGAGAAGCAGGTGGTAGGTAGAGGGAGAAGCAGGCTCCCTACTGAGCAAGGAGCCTGATATGGGACTTGATCCCAGGACCTTAGGATCCTGACCTGAGCCAAAGGCAGCCACTTAACTGGCTGAGCCACGCAACCGGCTGAGCCACCCAGGCATCCCAAAGATGTTAATTTTTTAAATAAGCTTTTTTATATTGTAATAGTTTTCAAGCATATGTATAGGCAGAGGGAATAGTATTATAAATCTCCACGTACCAGATACTCAGCTTCAACATTTACCAACACATGGCCAGTCTTGTTTCATCTATTCTCTTCAGATTATTTTGGGGAAGTCTCAGAAATCATCTCATTGTGTATATATATAGTTCAGAATATATTGTCAAAAATAAGGACCCTTAGACATTATTACAGTACCATTATTAACACTTAAAAATGATCATTAATTCCACAGTGTTATATCTAGTTAATATTCCAAATCCCTTCAATTTCCTCAGAAACATATTAGTGGTTTTTAAAGATTTATTTATTTGAGAGAGAGAAAGAGAGTGTGAGTGCAGGGGAGGGGCAGAGGGAGAATGGGAGAGAGAATCCCAAGCAGATTCCCCACTGAGTGCAGAGCCTGATGTGGGGCTCAATTTCATGACCCCAAGATCATGACCTGACCTAAAACCAAGAGTTGGATGCATAACCAGCTGAGCCACCCAGGTGCCCAAATATTAGTGGCTTTTAAAAATAATTGGTATGAATTAGGATATTAAGAAAGTCTTACTTCATGTTATGTTGCATTTGGATGTTATACCTCATAAGTCTATTTTTATTTTAAATATGAAGTTTTCCTTTTTCCATTTTTTTCTTTCTTATAGTACATGTGTTTAAAAAGCTAGATTATTTGTGTAGAATTTCCTATATTTGAGCTTTACTGGTCACATTTCTATGGTGTATTTTCACTGGTTCCCGTATGTCCTATAAACTCTTGGATGTAGAGGTCTGATCAGATTTAGATTCAGTTCTTTTTTTGGCAAAAATACTCATGGGTGGTAATAAATAACTCTACTTGTATCTCACTTAGAGATACTTCTAAGAGTGTCTTTTTGTGATGTTATTTAAATTTTATTTAAAAAATTTGAATAGTAGCATTTGCTAAATAGACATTAAAATTCTATATTACCATTTTCTTCTTCTGATCCCTATCAGTATACATACATGTGTTTCACATAACTGTAGTCACTGTATGTGGTATATGCTGTATTTTCCTCTTCCTTTTATTTCATATAATTTATATATTAACGTGTTCCCTGTACTTTTCATTGTTTTATAATGTTTATTTTCTAATTAACTTTTTTTGTTTACTAAATTGAATCTGTGTGCTTTTTAAAAATCAAGTATTACCGTAAGGCTACATTGAAAAATCAATAGTCTTCTGTTTTACCCAGACTCTACTCAAAGGTAATGACTCAATTCTTCTAGCTGTTCTTTGCTTTTACTTGTATGTTTCTGTTTAATATGCTTATAATGCTACATCGGGCTCCCTGCTCAGCAGGGAGTCTGCTTCTCCCTCTGACCCTCTTCCCTCTCGTGCTCTCTATCTCTCATTCTCTCTCTCTCAAATAAATAAAAAAATCTTAAAAAAAAGTTTAAATATGCTTATAATGCTGTTTATTTTTCAGTTTTAGACATTACCATTATTATGTGATAGTTGTGGATTTAGTTCTCATATACTGCCTGCCAAAGACAGTTTCCTCCTCCCATTCTCTCAGTATGGTTATACCACAGTTCTGGTGGAATAGTTTTCATTGTTTGCATGACTATAACTATGTAAATATTCACAAAAGGGCTATGTAGTATATATTGCATATATTTCTCATACATACACATATACATGTGTATATACACATAGTATATGATGATTACATTCCTTTGTCCTTTTTTGTTTGCTTTTCCTAGAGTTAATAATGTTTTGGATTTTTTGTCTTTTATTTTCTCCATACTTTTGACTACTTAATTTCCTATGTATTTAGCAAAACCCTAAAATTCTTCAGTAACTCTAACACATCAGGTGAATGATCAGTTTATTTTTTTTCTTTGAAATGACACTGATGGAGCCTTTTCCCCCCACTTCTAATCTGGTCTGTTTCATCTACTTTCACTTTTCTGGGAATTTCCTCATCCATTTCTTGTTTTGGATCTCTTATTTCCTAGATACTTATTTTCCCATGCACCGTACTTCCCAGAATTTTTCAAGTGGGTTAGTCACCTTACTTTAATAATGGACTAATTTTGCAATCTGGTAGGTCTGTGACTCTTCCTTATTTAGCCTCTCAACCAATTTTCCTGCTTTCACTCCACACTTCTCCCGAACTGTTTGTGTTAACTGATGCCTCCTTGTCCTTAATCTTCTGAGGAATATCAAATATGTGATTCTTGTTTTTCTCCTCCATGGGAACTTAAGTTTCAACCTTCTTTATTTTGTTATGTCATTTGACATTTGTCCATATGCCTTCTAGCTTTCACAGTTTTGTTGACATTTCATTTCTGTCAGGATCTTCCTTTTTCTTCTTTTTCACCTGTGGGATTGTAACTTTTTTGTTCTTTCATATCATTTTAGTAAAGAAATATGTTCATTCCACCATTCTGAGCCACTTGCAAAACTGTCCCAAGAAATTAATTAATTATTTTATAAGATCTTATTTATTAATTTGACAGAGAGAGAGTACAAGTAGGGGGAGTGGCAGGCAGAGGAAGAGGGAGAAGGAGAAGCAGGTTCCTTGCTGAGCAGGGAGCCTGATGTGGGGCTTGATCCTAGGACCCTGAGATCATGACCTGAGCCAAAGGCAGGTGCTTAACTGACTGAGCTACCCAGGCGCCCCATTTCCAAAAAAATTTAATATAGTTTTGTATAGCCACCAATTACGTATGATGTATTTCCTATACCAAGTTCACAAAGGATTTTATCAAAAGTATATTTCCCAGTAGCCATTACCACAATTAAGATGTAGAAAACTTTAATCAGTACTTCTTGGTCAGTCCTGAACCCTATATACCTAGCTGTAGAGAATCTGGGATCTACTTTTCTCACTATAGATTATATTTGTCTTTTTTAAAGCTTCATATCAATGAAATCACATAGTATGCTGTTTTATGTAATTTTCAGTTTAACAGTTTTGAGATTCATCCATGTTTATGTGTTCCAAGTACTTTGTTGTTTGTATTATTGAGTACTATTCCACTGTACAGATGGGCTACAGGTTACTTACTTATTGATGGACATTTGGGTTATTTTTGGCTTATGAATCAGTTTGTTACAAGTATTTCTGTACAGGTCTTCGTATAGAAAGATGCTTTCGTTTCCCTTGGAAAAATATCTAGAAGTGGTATTACTGGGCCATATGGTATGCGGACCATACCATACGGGCCAAATGGAACCAGTGTTCCATTTCTTCATTGCTAGTGTATAGGAAAGCAGTATCTTTCGTATATTAACCTTATATCCTGCAACCTTGCTCTAATCACTTAGTTCCTGGATTTTTTCAATAGTTGTTTTGGATTTTCTCTATATGAGATCATTTCATCTGTGAACAGACAGTTTTATTTCTTCCTTCCCAGTCTGTGTACTTTTTTTTTTTAAAAGGTTTTATTTATTTATTTAACAGAAAGAGACACAGCAAGAGAGAGAGCACAAGCAGGGGGAGTGGGAGAGGGAGAAGCAGGTTTCCTGTTGAGCAGGGAGCCCGATGTGGGACTCAATCCCAGGACCCTGGGATCATGACCTGAGCCAAAGGCAGACGCTTAAGGTCTGAGCCACCCAGGCGCCCCTCTGTGTACCTTTTAATTGTTTTTCTTGTTTTATTGCATTAGCTAAAATTTCTGGTATCATGTTCAAAAGGAGTGGTGAGAAAGGATATCCTTGCCTTTACCTGACCTTAGTGTGAAAGCTTATAGTTTCTCACCATTAAGCATTATGTTAGCTATTGATTTTTTTGTAGGTACTTATCAAGTTGTGTAAGTTCTCCTCTATTTCTCATTTACTAAGAAATTTTGTCATGAGTGGGTGCTGGATCTTTGCCAGATGCCTTTGCTGCATCTATTGTTATGATCATGTGCTCTTTAAAGCCTGTTGATATGATGGATAATGTTGAACCGGTGTTCCATATCTGGGATAAATCCTACTTGGTTATGGTGTATAATTCTTTTAATACATTTTTGGATTTTATTTGCTAACAGTTTGTTGAGGATTTTAGCATTTATGATTATGAGAGATACTGGTTTGTAGTTACATATCATGTCTTGGTATTAGGGTAATGCTGGCCTGATATATTGAATTAGGAAGTGTTCTCTCTGCTTTATCCTCTAAAATAGATTGTAGAGCATTGGTATAATGTCTTCCTTAAATGTGTTGAATTCACCCGTGAACCCACCAGTGGTGCTTTCTGTTTTGGAAGATTATTAAATTATTGACATAATTTCTGTAATATGTATGAGCCTATGTAGATTACTTGATGATTGGCTTTATAGTATACTGCCAAATTGTTTCTAGTGTGGCTATAACATTTTGAATTACCATCAGCAATATATGGTAAAAAAAAAAAAATTTCAGTTTCTCCATGTCCTTAACCAATGATAGTTATTAGCAGTTTTTAACATTTCAGCCATTTTAATAGATATGTAGTGTTACTTCATTGTTATTTTAATTTGCATTTCTCTGATGATTAATGAGATTAAACATCTTTTCATGGGTTTAATGGCCATTTATATATCCTCATGATGTGTTTATTCAAATGTTTTCCTCTTTTTTGTGTGTGGGGAATTTTGTCTTTTTATTTAGTTAAGATAGTTCTTTATTTTGTATACAAGTCATTTTTAAGGTTTATGTATTTTGTATATTTTCTTCCTTTGTGACTTCTCTTTTCATTTCTTTAATGGTGTCTTTCAAAACAGAAGTTTTGAATTTTGATAAAGTGTTACTCATCAGTTTTTTAATGTTTGCTTTTTTTTTTTGGTGTGCATGTGTGTGTCCTATTTAAAAAATCTTGGTTTACCCCAAGGTTGCAAATATTTTCCTCTGATTTCTTCTCAAAATTATGTATTTTTTTTTTTCTTAGATGTTATTTATTTGACAGAGACAGACACAGCGAGAGAGGGAACACAAGCAGGGGGAGTGGGAAAGGGAGAAGCAGGCTCCCCGCAGGGCAGGGAGCCTGATGCGGGGCTCAATCCCAGGACCCTGGGATCGTGACCTAAGCTGAAGGCAGATGCTTGATGACTGAGCCACCCAGGTGCCCCATGTACTTTTTATTTTTAAGTTAGAGTTTGTGATTTCTTTCATGTTAATGATATGTGAGATATGGGTGAAGATTCATATTTTATTCCAGTATAGTCAGTTATTCCTCTGTCATGTGTTGCAAGACTTCTTTCTTCGTGGAATTACTTTGTATCTTTGTAAAAAATCAACTTATTACATATTTGTGAATCAGTTGATCTATATGTCTGTCCTTAAACTAATACCATACTGTTTTGATTACTGTAACCTTGTATTTTATAGTAAATCTTGAAATCAGATACCGTGACTCCTACATCTTTGTTCTACTTTTTCAGAATTGTTTTGCTTATTAACTGTTACTTGCATTTCCATATAAAGTTTAGTATCATCTTGCCACTTTTCATAAGAGTCCTTCTGGAACTTTTATTGGGATTATGTTGGATCTTTTTTCAGTGACATCTTAGTGTTTTTCTCCTGTTACATGAATATAGTATGTCTCTCCATTTATGTAGTTTTCCTTTGATTTCTCTTAGCAGTGTTTCATACTTTTCATTACAAATCTAGCATATATTTTGCTGAATTTATCTGTAAGTAGTTCATGTTTTCTGATGTCATGATAAATGAAATTTCAGGTGATTTAATGACTTTGTATTCTGTAATTTAGCTAAATTCTCTTAACCAGTTCAAGTAGCTTATTTGTAGATTCTTGACAATTTTCTATCTTTACAATCATATCCTTACATACATAACCGCTTCACTAATTTCTTTCAAGCCTATAGTTAATTTCTGTTTTAAAATTATAAATGGATGTAATTTCGCTCTTACTCTTTTTTTTTTGAGAGATAGAAAGAGGTAATGTGTGTGCAAGTGGGGAGGGAGGGGCAGAGGGAGAGTGAGAGAATCTTAAGCAGGTTCCATGCTCAGTGCAGAGCCCAGCACAGGGCTTGATCTCATGACCCTGAGATCATGATCTTAGCTGAATCAAGAGTCAAGACACTTATCTGACTGAGCCACAGGTGTCCCTTAATTTCTCTTTTTTAATTGAAGTATAGTTGACATACAATATTATGTTAGTTTCAGGTGAACAACATAGTGATTCAGCATTTATATATGTTATGAAATGATCAGCACTGTAATTCTAGTTGCCATCTGTCAGCAATGTTTTATTACAGTATTATTGATTATATTCCCTATGCTTTAGTATTCACAGTACTTTAGTTCCCTGTGACTATTTATTTTATAATTGGAAGTTTATACCTCTTGATTGCTTTCACTTCACTCATCCACTCTACCTCCCTCCCCTCTGGCAACCACCAGTTTGTTCTCTGTATTTGAGTGTGTTTTTATTTTATTTTGTTATAGATTCTGCATATAAGTGAAATCATATGGTATTTATCTTTCTCTAAATTATTTCACTTTGCATAATGCCCTCCAAGTCCATCCGTATTGTCTCAAATGGTAAGATTTTATTCTTTTCTTATAGCTGAGTAATACACACACACACACACACACACACACACACAGAGCACATCTTCTGTCTATCTTCAATAGATAAATACATTTATCTATTGATGGGCTTTTAGGTTGTTTCCATATCTTGGCTATTGTAAATAATGGTGCACTTACCAAAGAGGTGCATCTATCTTTTTTTGAATTAGTGTTTTTAGTTTCTTTGGATAAATACCCAGAGTGGAATAGCGGGATTGTATGGTCGCTCTATTTGATCATTTTGAGGAACCTCCATACTGTTTTCCATAGTAGTCGTACCAGTTTTTATTCCCGTGTCAGTAGTGAACGAGGCTTCCCTTTTTTCCACATCTTCATCAACACTTGTTATTTCTTATCTTTTTGATACTAGCCATTCTGATTGGTGTGAGGTGATATCTCATTGTTGCTTTGATTTGCATTTCCCTTATGATGAGTGATGTTCAGCATTTTTTTCATGTGTCTCCTGGTTATTTGTTTGTCTTCTTCGAAAAATGTCTGTTCAGGTTCTCTGCCCATTTTGTAATCGGATTGTTTTTGTGTGTGTATGTTGAGTTGTGTGAGTTCTTTATATATTTTAGATATTAACCCCTTATCAGGTATATCATTTGCAAATATCTTCTCCCCTTCATTAGGTTGCCTATTCATTTTGTTGATGTCTTCCTTTGCTGTGCATAAGCTTTTTAGTTTGAGGTAGTCCCCGTTACTTATTTTTGCATTTTGTTGCCCTTCCTTGAGGATATAAATTCAAAAAGGTATTGCTAAGACTTATGTCCTACAGTTTGCTGCCTATAGTTTCTTTTAGGAGTCTTAGGGTTTGAGATTTTACATTTAGGACTTCATTTTGAGTCTGTTTTTGTGCAGGGTATAAGAAAGTGGTTTAGTTCATTCTTTCTCATGTAGCTATCCAGTTTTCCTGATAACATTTATTGAAGACTGCATCTTTTTCCCATTGTATATTCTTACATTCTTCATGGTAGATTAATTGACTGTATAAGTGTGGGTTTATTTCTGGGTTCTCACTTCTGTTCCACTGATCTCTGTATCTGGTTTTGTTTTGGGTTTTTTTTTTTTTTTTTTTTTTTTTTTTTGTGCTAGTACCATACTGTTTTCATTAGCTTTGTAGCTATAAGCTTTGTAGTATAGTTTGAAATCTGGTGCTACTTCCAAATACCTCTAGCTTTGTTCTTTTTTCTCAAGATTGCTTTGGCTATCTGGGGTCTTTTGTGATTACATACAAATTTAGGATTCTTTGTTTTAGTTCTGTAGAAAATGCTGTTGGTATTTTGATAAATATTGCATTGAGTCTGTAGGTCACTTTGGGTAGTATGGACATTTTAACAATATTAATTCTTCCAGTCCATGAGCATGGTATATCTTTTCATATATTTGTATCATCTTCAATTTTTTTCATCAAATATACAATAATATTGTATTCTTTTGCTCTGATTTGTTCTTTTTAAATATTTTCTATTGACTTTCTCACTCTGTTTATTCTTTTCCTGAGTTTGATGAACATCTTGATGACCATTACTTTGAACTTTTTATCAGGTAGATTGCTTATCTCTGTTTGTTTAGTTCTTTTATTGAGGTTTTGTCTTGTTTCGTTTGGAACACATTCTTCTGTCTTCTCTTTTTGTCTCTTTGTGTTTGTTTTTATGTATTAGAATAGCTACTGCTCTTGGTCTTGAAGGAGTGGCTTTATGTAAAAGGCATCCTTTGGGATGCAGAAGTGCAGTCCCCGTTAGTCAACCAGAACCAGGCCCACCAGGGCTGTCTCTTGTGTGGGCTGCCTGTGTCTTCCTATTGTGGCTGGGCTGAGACTCTTGCAGGTATGCTGGTAGGCAGGGTTAGCCACCATTACCCCCAGGAGCCATCAACCTCAGGTGCCACTTTGGAGGTACACCAGTCCCAGCTGAGGCCACCTATCAAATGTGGTAGGGTGGGTGGGGAGGGAGCGAGTTGGTACTGGCCGAGACCACCTGCCAGGTATGGTGGTTGATGCTTACTTTCTTCAAATGCTTTTTAATGTATCTCTTTTGATAATCTAGAAAATCAGTCTTGCATTCCTAGAATAAGCCTTGCTTGGTCATGGTACATTACACTTTTTATATATTGTTGTATTTCTTTTTTTTTTTTTTAAAGATTTATTTATTTGAGAGAGAGAATGAGCAGGAGGGGCAGAGGGAGAAGGAGAGATTCTCAAGCAGACTCTGCACCGAGTGCAGAGCCCAACACAGGACTAGATCCCATGACCATGAGATCACAACCCAAGCTGAAACCAAGAGCCAGGTGCCTAAATGATTGCACCAACCAGGGGCCTCTATTGTTGTATTTCTTTTGCTAATATTTCAACACTGTTTTTACCTCAGTGTTAAGTATGCATGTTCCATTGAAGATTTCTTATATATGTTCTGGTTTTGCTATCACAATAATACTGTTCTCATATAAAGTGAGTAGGGAAGTGTTGTCACCTCCTCTGTCTTCTTAAAGAATATTTGTAGGATAGATATTATTTCATTCTTAAAAGTTTCATAGAGGGGCGCCTGGGTGGCTCAGTCATTAAGCGTCTGCCTTTGGCTCAGGTCATGATCCCAGGGTCCTGGGATCGAGCCCTGCATCGGGCTCCCTGCTCTGGAGGAAGCCTGCTTCTCCCTGTCCCACTCCCCCTGCTTGTGTTCCCCCTCTCGCTGTGTCTCTCTCTGTCAAATAAATAAATAAAATCTTAAAAAAAAAAGTTTCATAGAATTCTCCAGTGAATCATGGGCGTGTAGTTTTTCGTTTTTTTTTTTTTTAACAGCTTCAATGTGTTTAATAAATGTACGGCTGTTTAGACTATCTGTTTCTCCTTAGATCTGTTTTGGTAAATTTTGTCTTTAATGCATTTGCCCATTTCATTTCAATAGCCAAATTTATTGGTATAAATTTGTTCATAATATTCTGGTTTTTTTTTTTGTAGGCTTTGTTATGACATGTCACCTTTCATTTCTGTTGTTGATAATTTGTGTCTTATCTTTTTTCCTTGTTTAGTCTCTTTAGAGGTTTAGCAATTTTACTCTCATTTTCCGAAAATACCAGCTTTAGGTTTCATTAATTACTCTCACTTTTTTCCATTTCATTAATTTCCAGTCTTATCTCTATTTTATCCATCTTCTTTGGGTTTCATTTACTCTTCTTTTTCTAGCTAATTAAGGTAGATTTTAGATCTTGCTTTTTAAAAAATATATGCATTTAATGGTATAAATTTCCTTACTGTTTTAAGCACTGTGCTATATGAATTTTGATTTTTTTGTTTCACTTTTACTGTGTTCAGAGTCTTCTCTAATTTAAAACCTAGAAATGCTGTATATTTGTTGATTTTTTTTTTCCTTTTATATATTCTGTTGTTTCTAGCTGCAGTATTCTATAAATTTTAATTAAGTTGTGCTGGTTGATTATATTTCAGGTCTCATATGTTTTACGGTGTTCTGTCTAATATTGAGAGAGCAATGTTGAGGTCTCCAAGTATAATTGTTGATTTGTTGTTTTCTCCTTGCAGTTCTCAGTTTTTTCTTCTTGTGTGTTAAAGCTCTGTTGTTAGGTATGTGTACTTGTAGGATTGTTGTCTTTCTAGTGGATTGATCCATTATCAATAAGTAATGTACCCTTTTATCTCTAATTTTCCTTCATCCGAAATCTTACCTACTTTATGTGATAATAATATACTCCATCTCTCTTTTCCAATGTTTTATTATGAAAAGTTCCAACATGCAGCAAGGTGAACAGAATTTCACAGTGATTTCCCATACGCTCACCTCCTTGAGTCTTCCATTAATGTTTTAGTATACTGGGTTTATTACATTTCTGTTTATCTACTAATCTCTCTATCAGTTATTACATTTCTTATGCATTTTAGTGTCAATTGTAGAATCATTTCACTTAACCCAAATGCTTTAGCATGCATATCTTTAAAAAAAATTTTTTTTTTAAGTAGGCTCTACACCCAGCATGGCGCCCAGTGTGGGGCTCAAACTCAAAACCATGAGATCGAGACCTGAGCCAAGATAAGAGTTGGACACTTAACCCGACTGAGCCACCCAGGCACCCCTAGCATGCCTGTTGTGAGCTGGAATTTGTAAAGATTTTTTTTTTAGATTTTTATTTATTTATTTGAGAGAGAGAGAATGAGAAAGAGAGAAAGCACATGAGATGGGGGGAGGGTCAGAGGGAGAAGCAGACTCCCTGCCGAGCAGGGAGCCTGATGCAGGACTCGATCCAGGGACTCCAGGATCATGACCTGAGCTGAAGGCAGTCACTTAACCAACTGAGCCACCCAGGCGCCCCTGGAATTTTGTAAAGATTTACAAGCTTTCCTTTTTATGTAAAATTTACATTCAGTGAAATGTATTAATCTTAAGTGTTCATTTGTTTTCAACATACCATGGAATGCACAGATCTATCATATATTTTTGTGGTTTTCTTAAACTTGCCTTTTTTCCTTTTCCTTAATGTTTTGAAACTTTTACATGTTGTGTTTGCCCTTAACTGTGGTACAACTTATCTGTTGAATGGATATAGTACCGTCAGTCCTTTCTATCTCCACATCCTCTTTTGAGGGACGGTTAGGTTGTTTGAACATTTTTCACTAAATTGGAGTATCCTGTTACATAATAGAATGACTTCTGTTGTGCTTCTTTGGCTCCTTTTCTAAAAAAAATATTTACTTAGGTGCCCAGGTGGCTCAGTCGGTTAAGTGTCCGACTCTTGACCTCGGCTCAGGACATGATCTCAATGTTGTGAGATTGAGCCTCACATTGGGCTCCATGCTGGGTGTGGAGCCTGCTTAAGATTCTCTCTCCCTCTCTTTCTCTCTCTTTTTCTGCCTGTCCTACCTCCCCCCCGCCAAAAATTATTTACAATTTAAGTGTTTTAAGTGCACAGTTCAATGAAGTGCATTCACAGTGTTGTGCAATCATCACCATTTGTTTTCATGAACTTACCATTATCCTAAACAGAAGACTGTACACATCTAAAAATAAACCCCTTTCTTCCCAGCCCCTTTTAACCTCTCTTCTTTTTTCTGTCTCTAAGTATTTGTCTGTTCTAGGTACCTCATATAAATGGAATCATACAATATTTGTCCTTTTCTGTCCAGCTTATTTCATATGGCATAATGTTTTCAACATTACTCCATTTTATATTAGCTATCAGAATTTCATTACTTTCTAAGGATGAATAATATATGGTATACATATATCATATTATATTTATCCGATTATATGTCAGTGGATACTTGGGTTTCTTCCACCTTTTGGCTGTTGTGAATAGTGCTGTTATAAACATGGATATACAGATATATCTCTTCAAGTTCCTACTTTCCATTCCATTGCGTATATACACAGAAGTGGAATTGCTGAACATAACATAATTCTGGATGTAATTTTTTGAGGAATTGCCATACCACTTTCCACAACAACTGCAGCATTCTATGTTGCCACCAGCAATACATACAGGTTTTAATTTCTCCACATTTTCACCAAAAATTTTCTTTTCTTTCTTTCCTTATTTCTTTTCTTTTATTTTCTGGGTTATTTTTATTTATTTATTTTTTGGGGGGTAATGGATGTGAAGTGATGTCTTATGGTTTTGATTTGTATTTTCTGTATGACTAATCATGTTGAACATGTTTCTTCACATATTGGTCATTTGTATATTTTATTTGGAGAAATGTGTATTCAAGGTTTTTGAATGTTTTTATTTTTCTGTTTTTATTTTTTCTTTCTTTTCAAACTTTTTAAATTCTAGTTAACATAGAGTGCAATATTGGTTTCAGGAATAGAATTCAGTGATTTAGCACGTACATAGAAAACCCAGTCCTCATCATATCAAGTGCCCTCCTTAATACCCATCACCCTTCTAACTCATCCCCCACCCACCTCCATCCATCACCCCAGATGTTTGTACTCTATCTTTAAGAGTCTCTCTTTTTTTAAAGATAATATTTAATTATTTGAGAGAGAGAGAGAATGAGAGAGAGAGCATGAACAGGGGGAGGAGCAGTGAAAGAGGGAGAAGCAGACTCCCCACTGAGCAAGGAGCCCAGTGCGGGGTTCAATCCCAGGACCCTGAGATCATGACCTGAGTCGAAGGCAGATGCTTAAGTGACTGAGCCACCCAGGCTCCCCTCTTTAGGAGTCTCTTATGGTTTGTTTCCCTCTCTCCTTTTTCTTTTATTTTCCCCTCCCATATATTCATCTGTTTTGTTTCTTAAATTCCACATATGTGTGAAATCATAATGCTGTTAGTCTTTCTCTGACTTATTGTGCTTAGCATAATACACTCTAGCTACATCACGTTGTTGCAAATGGCAACATTTTGTTCTTTCTGATAGCTGAGTAATATTCCATTGTGTGTGTGTGTGTGTGTGTGTGTGTGTGTGTGTGTGTGTGTGTGTGTATATATATATATACCACATCTTCTTTAGCCATTCATCAGTTGATGGACATTTGGGCTCTCTCCATAGTTTGGCTATTGTTGATAATGCTGCTGTAAACATCAGCGTGCATGTACCCCTTCGAATCTGTATTTTGTATCATTTGGGAAAATACCTAGTGCAATTACTGGATTGTACAGTAGTTCTATTTTTTACTTAAAAATTTTTTTTTTAATTTTATTTATTTATTTGAGAGAGAATGAGAGAGAGAGAGCACACGAGAGGGGGGAGGGTCAGAGGGAGAAGCAGACTCCCCGCCGAGCAGGGAACCCAATTCAGGACTCGATCCTGGGACTCCAGGATCATGACCTGAGCTGAAGGCAGTTGCTTAACCAACTGAGCCACCCAGGTGCCCTAAAAATTTTTTAATAGACAACATTTTAGAAATAATTGCTTTATTGTTGATTATTTATAGAAAATTACAGAGAAAATTCACAAATTATAAATCAAGTAGATGACTCGAATATGCTTCACCTGACCTTGGGAATGTTTTGTCATTGTACAGATGGGGTTCTTTATTTAGGAAAAGTAATTTTATGATAAAAAATAGTTGCCTGTTAGTTGAGAACACTCTCCTTTTTTTTCTTCTTATGTTCAGTTAGCCACTGTATAGTACATAATTAGTTTTTGATGTAGTGTTCAGTGATTCATTAGTTAAGTATAACACCCAGTGCTCATCACAGCATGTGCCCTCCTCAATACCCATCACCCTGTTACCCTGTCCTCCCCTCTGAAACCCCCAGATTGTTTCTCAGGGTCCATAGTCTCTTATGGTTCCTCTCTCTGATTTCTGCCCCCCTTGGATTTCCCTCCCTTCCGCTATGGTCCTCCGTGCTATTGCTTATGTTCCACATATGAGTGAAACCATATGATAATTGTCCTTCTCTGCTTGACTTATATCACTCAGCATAATCCCCTCCAGTTCCATCCATATCAGTGCAAATGGTATGTATTCATCACTTCTGATGGCTGAATAATACTCCATGGTGTATATATACCACATCTTGTTTATCCATTCATCTGTTGAAGGGCATCTCGGCTCCTTCCACAGTTTGGCTATTGTGGACATTGCTGCTATGAACATTGGGGTGCACATGCCCCTTCTTTTCACTACATGTGTATCTTTGGGGTAAATACCTAGTAGTGCAATTGTTGGGTCATAGGGCAGCTCTATTTTTAACATCTTGAGAAACCTCCATGCTGTTTTCCAGAGTGGTTGTACCAGCTTGCATTCCCACCACCAGTGTAAGACAGTTCCCTCTTTCTCCACATCCTCACCAACATTTGTTTTTTCCTGTCTTGTTAATTTTGGTGGTTCTTATTGGTGCAAGATGGTGTCTCATTGTGGTTTTCATTTGCGCATAATTGTTAAATTTTAGTTCAGACATCTCACTTATATCTATTGATTAAGTCCCTTCCTGCTATTTCTTTTTGTTCTTTCTTTTTGGGTGAATTCCTCCATCTTGTCATTTTTGATACCAATGAAAAAAAGGAAAGTAATATAAAAAATTTTTTGTTTTATATTTATTTATTTTTTTATATGTTATGTTAATCACCATATATTGCATCATTAGTTTTTGATGTAGTGTTCCATGATAAAAGGCATCTGAATTGGCAAAGAAGTCAAACTCTCACTCTTTGTAGATAAGATTATACTTTATGTAGAAAACCCAAAGACTCTACCCCAAAACTGCTAGAACTCATACAGGAATTCAGTAAAGTGGCAGGATATAAAATCAATGCACAGAAATCAGTGGCATTCCTATACACCAACAAGACAGAATAAAAATTTTTTTAAATTGAAAAATAAATGAAGCTCTATGTGTTTTGGTCTGCTTGTTAAGAGAATCTTGATTGGGAAAAGAAAGAAAAAATAATGAAGAATTAAAAAAATAAAATATAGAATTTGCCCTTTCTATATCCAGAAAACCCGGGAAACGAAAGCAAAGCAAAACCAAAAAAAGAAAGTGAAAGGAAGCTAGATCCTTTTTTCCCGTAGATCTGAAGCTTTCAGCACTCTATGATCAGTAGACTTGTCCGTGAGAGAGGTTTGTGTTGGTCTTCCTGGGGAGGGGCCTGCCTCTCTGGTTTTCTGTGGATTTGCCCTAGTGGAGATCCACTTCCAGGGTGCAGTGGGGCGGGGCTTGGTGTAGCAGCTCCGTTTGCCATTTGGTGGCACTGTTTAGCTCAGGTCATTATTGCTGGTGGGTGTGGAGTAAAAATAGCTTCTTTCCCTTTTCTCATCTGAGGAGTGGAAAATTTACGCCCACCACTCTTCATGAAACCCTTACAGATGCCCAAGGAGTCACCCCTTTTTGTCCCCAGCTTCTTCCAGATTCCCACCTTCGCTTTTTTTCGTGACTGAGCTGTCAGCCTGCAAGGTGGTGCAGGACTCTGGTGTTTTATCTCAGACATAGCTGTGTTTCAGAACCTCACACTTCAAAGACCCGCGCGGCGTGTTCCCATGCTAGTCCTCTGTGGGAGGGTCTCTGCACTGTAGGTAGGGCCAGCTTGTCCCAGAAAACAGTTGTGCAGTGGTGCTTGTGTTCTTTATATTTTCTGTATATTAATTCCTTATCATATATGTGCTTTGCAAATATTTCTCCCATTTTATGGATTACCTTTGACTGTATTGATGTGTCCTTTGCATAAGAGTTATAAAATTTGATGAAGTCCAGTTTATCTAATTTTCCTTTCATTGCCTGTGCTTTTGGTGTCATACTGAAGACATCACTGCCAAATCCTATGTTATGAAGATTTTTTTTCCTTTTGTCACATTGGACAATTATGTTAATGTGCTATTTAATTTAGTTTGCCAGAATTTTTTGTGGATTTTTGAATCTGCATTCATCTAGAATCTGTAGTTTTCTTATAGGTGATCAGTCTGGGTTTCAAATCAGGTTATTACTGGATTCATTGAGTGAATTGCAAAGTGTTCCCTCTTCTTCAGTTTCCTTGAAGAATTTGAGAAGGATTGATATTATTTTTTTTTAAAGATTTTATTTATTTATTTGACAGAGAGAGAGAGATAGCGAGAGCAGGAACACAAGCAGGGGGAGTGGGAGAAGGAGAAGCAGGCCCCCCCCCGCCCCCCGCAGAGCAGGGAGGCCGATGTGGGGCTCGATCCCAGGACACTGGGATCATGACCTGAGCCGAAGACAGACGCTTAACGACTGAGCCACCCAGGCACCCCGATATTAATTATTTTTGAAATGTTTGGTAGAATTCATCAGGGAAACTATCTAGTTGTGTTCTTTGTTGGAAGTTTTGATTACTGATTCAGTGTTCTTATTAGTTTAGTGGTCTGTGCAGTTTTTATTTTCCCTCATGAGTCTCCTCTGGTAGATTGTGTTTCTAGAAATTTTTCCATTTCATCTAGGTTATTTTATTGCTGTACAATCATTCATGGTATTTTTGATAATTATTTTTCCATAAAATTGTGCTTCTAATGTCCCCACTTTTATTTCAGGTTATAGTAATTTCAGTCCACTCTTTTTGTCTTAGTCTAAGGTTTATGAATATTTTACTTTTTGAAGAACCAACTATTGATTATATTGATTTTCTTTTTTCCTAGTGTCCGTTTTATTTATATCTGTTCTAATCTTTATTATTTCCTAGCATTCAATAGTTTGGGTTTATTTGCTCTTCTTTTTCTACTTCTTTAAGTAGAGTTCTTGATTTGTGATATTATTTTCTTTTAATGTATGTGTTTAGTGCCATTATTCCCCTTTTAGCACTTCTTTTGCTGAATTCCTTTAGTTTTAGCTTTCTGTGGTTTTGTTTTCCTTTTTCTGAAGGTTTTTTCTAATTTCTCTTGTGATTTCTTATTTGACCCATTGTTTTTTTTTTAAGTGTGTCTTGTTTAATTTCCGCATATTTGCATTTTTTTCCAGTTTTCCTTCTGTTACTCATTTCCAGCTTCTTTCAATTTTGAGTAGAAAAGATACTTTTTATGATTTCAGTCCTTTAAAATTTTTAAGGCACACCACAACATGTGGTTTGTCCTTTAGAGTGTTTCACATATACTTGTGAAAATTTGTATCCTGCTATTGAGTGAATGTTACCTATATATCTGTTATGGTAAATTGTTTTATAGTATTGTTCACGTTTTCTATTTTCTTATTGATCTTTTTTGGCTTGTTTTATGCTTTATTGAAAATTGGGTGTTGATGTCTCCAAACTGTTGTTATAGAATTCCTTTTAATTCTGTCAGTGTTTATTTCATATATCTTGGGGCTCTATTGTTGGTACATTTATATTTATTAATGTTATATCTTCTTGATTAGTTGACTCATCAATATACAGTATCTTTTTGCCAGGTGTCATATTTTCTTGGCTTAAGGTTCATTTATCTGATGTCTGTGTAGTCACCCCTGCTTTTTTAGGTATGGTTTTCATGAAATACCTTTTGTCATTCATTTGCAGCTTATTTGTGTCTTTTAATCTAAGTTGGGTCTTTTGTAGATAACCAGTATTTATATCGTCCTTTAATCCTTTTTCTCAATCTATGCCTTTTTTAAATTTAATTTTATTATGTTAATCACCATACATTATATCATTAGTTTTTTTCTTTTTTTTCATTTTTTTATTGTTAATCACTATACATTACATCATTAGTTTTTGATGTATTCCATGATTCATTTATTGCATATAACACCCAGTGCTCCATGCAGAACGTGCCCTTTTTTAATACCCATCACCAGGCTAACCCATCCTCCCACCCTCTCCCCTCTAGAACCCTTAGTTTGTTTTTCAGAGTCTATAGTTTCTCATGGTTCACCTCCCCCCTCCGATTTGCCCCCCTTCATTCTTCCCCTCCTGGTGTCTTCTCTTTCTTTCTTTTTTTTTTTTTAAACATATAATGTAATATTTGCTTCAGAGGTACAGATCTGTGATTCAACAGTCTTGCACACTTCAGAGCACTCACTATAGCACATACCCTCCCGTATGTCTTATCACCCAGCCACCCCATCCCTCCCACCCCCCCACCACTCCAGGAACCCTCAGTTTGTTTCCTGAGATTAAGAACTCCTCATATCAGTGAGGTCATATGATACATGTCTTTCTCTGATTGACTTATTTGGCTCAGCATAACACCCTCCAGTTCCCTCCACATCGTTGCAAAAGCAGGATCTCATTCCTTTTGATGGCTGCATAATATTCCTATATATATATATACACACACACACACATACACACACACACACACACACACACACACACATATACACACACACCACAGCTTCTTTATCCATTCATCTGTCGATGGACATCTTGGCTCTTCCCACAGTTGGGCTATTGTGGACATTGCTGCTATAAACATTGGGGTGCATATACCTCGGATCCCTACATTTGTGGCTTTGGGGTAAATACCCAGTAGTGCAATTGCTGGGTCATACAGTAGCTCTATTTTCAACTTTTTGAGGAACCTCCATACTGTTTTCCAGAGTGGCTGCACCAGCTTTCATTCTCACCAACAGTGTAGGAGGGTTCTGCTTTTTCTGCATCCTCTCCAACATCGTTCGTTTCCTGACTTGTTAATTTTAGCCATTCTGACTGGTATCTCATTGAGGTTTTGATTTCGATTTCCCTGATGCTGAGTGATGTTGAGCACTTTTTCCTGTGTCTGTTGGCCATTTGGATGTCTTCTCTGGAAAAATGTCTGTTCATGTCTTCTGCTCATTTCTTGATTGGATTATTTGTTCTTTGGGTATTGAGTTTGATAAGTTCTTTATAGATTTTAGATCCTAGCCCTTTGTCATTTGCAAATATCTTCTCCCATTCTGTTTTTTTTCTGTTGTTTCGTTGACTGTTTCCTTTGCTGTGCAAAAGCTTTTTATCTTGATGAAGTCCCAGTTTCATTCTTCTGCATGTGGCTGTCCATTTTCCAATACCATTTGTTGAAGAGACTTTTTTCCATTGGACAATCTCTCCTGCTTTGTCGAAGTTTAGTTGACCATAGAGTTAAGGGTCCATTTCTGGGCTCTCTTTTCTGTTCCATTGATCTATGTGTCTGTTTTTGTGCCAGTATCATACTGTCTTGATGATGACAGCTTTGTTATAGAGCTTGAAGTCCGGAATAGTGATGCCACAGGCTTTGCTTTTCTTTTTCAACATTCCTCTGCCTATTTGGTGTCTTTTCTGGTTCCATACAAATTTTAGTATTACTTGTTCCATTTCCTTGAAAAAAGTTGATGGTATTTTAATAGGGATTGCAGTAAATATGTAGATTACTCTAGGTAGCATAGACATGTTTCACAATATTTGTTCTTCCAATCCATGAGCATGGATCGTTTTTCCATTTCTTTGTGTCTTCCTCAGTTTCTTTCATGAGTATTCTATAGTTTTCTGAGTACAGATTCTTTGCCTCTTTGGTTAGATTTATTCCTAGGTATCTTATGGTTTTGGGTGCAATTGTAAATGCGATCGACTCCTTAATTCCTCTTTCTTCTGTCTTGTTGGTGTATAGGAATGCCACTGATTTCTGTGCATTGATTTTATATCCTGCCACTTTATTGAATTCCTGTATGAGTTCTAGCAGTTTTGGGGTGGAGTCTTTTGGGTTTTCCACATAAAGTATCATGTCATCTGCAAAGAGTGAGAGTTTGACTTCTTCCTTGCCGATTCGGATGCCTTTTATTTCTTTTTGTTGTCTGATTGCTGTGTACTTCTAGTACTATGTTGAATAGCAGTGGTGATAGTGGATGTCCCTGCCGTGTTCCTGACCTTAGGGGTAAAGCTCTCAGTTTTTCCCCATTGAGTCTGATAATCGCTGTGTGTTTTTTATAGATGGCTTTTATGATATTGAGGTATGTAAGCTCTGTCCCTACACTCTGAAGAGTTTTGATCAAGAAAGGATGCTGTCAAACGCTTTTTCTGCATCTGTTGAGAAGATCATATGGTTTTTGTTCTTTCTTTTATTAATGTATTGAATCACATTGATTGATTTGTGGATGTTGAACCAACCTTGCAGTCCGGGAATAAATCCCACCTGGTCATGGTGAATAATACTTTTAATGTACTGTTGGATCCTATTGGTTAGTATTTCGGTGAGAATTTTTGCATCCATGTTCATCAGGGATATTGGTCGGTAATTCTCCTTTTTGATGGGGTCTTTGTCTGGTTTTGGGATCAAGGTAATGCTGGCCTCATAAAATGAATTTGGGAGTTTTCCTTCCATTTCTATTTTTTGGAACAGTTTCAGAAGAATAGGTATTAATTCTTCTTTATATGTTTGATAGAATTCCCTTGGGAAGCCATCTGGCCCTGGGCTCTTGTTTGTTGGCAGATTTTTTGATTATTGCTTCAATTTCCTTAGTGCTCAGATTTTCTCTTTCTTCCTGGTTCGGTTTTGGTTGTTGATACATCTCTAGGAATGCCTCCATTTCTTCCAGATTATCTAATTTGCTGGCTTATAGTTGCTCATAATATGTTCTTATAAATGTTTGCATTTCTTTTGTTTTGGTTGTGATTTCTCCTCTTTCATTCATGATTTTATTTATTTGGGTCCTTTCTCTTCTCTTTTTGATATTTCTGGCCAGGGATTTATCAATCTCATTAATTCTTTCAAAGAACCAGCCCCTAGGTTCATTGATCTGTTCTGCTGTTCTTTTTGGTTGCTATTTCATTGATTTCTGCTCTCATCTTTACTCTTTCTCTTCTCCTGCTGGGTTTACACTTTATTTGCTATTCTTTCTCCAGCTCCTTTAGGTGTAGGGTTAGGTTGTGTATTTGAGACCTTTCTTGTTTCTTGAGAAAGTCCTGTATTGGTACATACTTTCCTCATAGGACTGCCTTTGCTGCATCCCAAAGATTTTGAACAGTTGTGTTTACATTTTCACTTCTTTCCTTGAATTTTTTAAATTTTTTAATTTCCTGGTTGACCCATTCATTCTTTTTTTTAAAATTCTTTGAGTTCTCTTTTTTTAAAATTTTATTTTATTATGTAATGTTAATCACCATACATTACATCATTAGTTTTTGATGTAGTGTTCCATGATTCATTGTTTGGGTATAACACCCAGTGCTCCATTTAATACGTGCCCCCTTTAATATCCATCACCAGGCTAACCCATTCCCCCACCCTCTTCCCCTCTAGAACCCTCAGTTTATTTTTCAGAGTCCATAGTCTCACATGATTCGTCTCCCGCTCTGATTTATTAGTAGGATGCTCCTTAGCCTCCATGTATTTGAGTTCTTTCCAACTTTCCTTTTATGATTATGTTCTAGTTTCAAAACATTGTGCTCTGAAAATACGCAGGGAATGATCCCAATCTTTTGGTACTGGTTGTGACCTGATTTGTGACCTAGGATGTGATCTATTCTGGAGAATGTTCCATGGGCACTACAGAAGAATGTGTATTCTTTTGCTTTGGTATGGAATGTTCTGAACGTATCTGTGTAGTCCATCTGGTCCAGTGTGTCTTTTAAAGTCTTTATTTCCCTGTTGATCTTTTGCTTAGATGATCTGTCCAGTTCAGTGAGGGGTGTGTTAAACTCCCCTACTACTATTGTATTATTATCGATATGTTCCTTTGATTTTGTTATTAATTGGCTTATGTAATGGGCTGCTCCCATGTTAGGGGCATAGATATTTACAATTGTTTGATCTTCTTGTTGGATAGACCCTTTAAGTAGGATATAGTGCTCTTCCTTATCTCTTATAGTTGTCTTTGTTTTAATATCTAAGTTGTCTGTTACAGGGATTGCCACCCCAGCTTTCTTTTGGTGTCCATTTGCATGGTAAATGGTTTTCCACCCCCTCACTTTCAATCTGGAGATTTCAGTGGGTCAAAAATGAGTCTCTTGCAGGCAGCATATCGATGGGTCTTGTTTTTTTTATCCAGTCTGATACCCTGTATCTTTTGATTCGGGTATTTAGCCCATTTACATTCAGGGTAACTATTGAAAGATATGAATTTAGTGCCATTGTTTTGCCTGTAAGGTGACTGTTACTGTATATTGTCTCTGTTCCTTTCTGGTCTATGTTACTTTTAGACTCTCTCTTTGCTTAGAGGTCCCCTTTCAGTATTTCTTGTAGGGCTGGTTTCATGTTTGCAAATTCTTGTAGTTTTTCTTTGTCCTGGAGGCTTTTTCTCTCTCCTTCTATTTTCAGTCACAGCCTAGCTGTATGTAGTATTCTTGGCTGCATATTTTTCTCATTTAGTGCTCTGAATATATCATGTCAGTCCTTTCTGGCCTCCCAGGTCTCTGTGGATAGGTCTGTTGCCAATCTAATGTTTGTATCATTGTAGGTTACCAACCTCTTGTCCCTAGCTGCTTTCAGGATTTTCTGTTTGTCTCTGAGACTTGTACATTTTACTATTAGATGTCGGGGTGTTGACCTGTTTTTATTGATTTTGAGGGTGTTCTCTGTGCCTCCTGGATTTTGATGTCTGTTTACTTCCCCAAATTAGGGAAGTTCTCTGCTGTAGTTTGCTCCAGTTTACCTTCTGCCCTCTCTCTCTTTCTTCTTCTTTTGGGAAACAATTATTCTAATATTGTTTTGTCTTAGGGTATCACTTATCTCTCGAATTCTGCCCTCATGATCCAGTAGTTGTTTTATGTCCCTTTTTCTCAGCTTCTTTATTCTCCATTATTTGGTCTTCTATATCACTAATTCTCCCTTCTCCCTTATTTATCCTAGCAGTTACACCCTCCAGTTCTGATTGCACATCATTAATAGCCTTTTTGATTTACACTTGGTTAGACTTTAGTTCTTTTATTTCTCCAGAAGGGTTTTCTCTAGTATCTTCCATGCTTTTTTCAAGCCCAGGTATTATGTTTATAATCATCATTCTGAACTCTAATTCTGACATCATACTAATGTCCATATTGATTAGGTCTCTGGCAGTCGGTACTGCCTCTTGTTCTTTTTTTTTTTTCAGGTGACTTTTTCCGTCTTGTCATTTTGTCCGCAGGAGAATAGGTGAATGAGAGAACAAAATGCTAACAGGGTAACAGTGACCCCAGAAAAATATACACTAAACAAATCATAAGAGACCTGAAACCAGTGGAAAAGAAAGGGAAAGAAAGAAAACAAAAAAAAAGAATATCATCACATCTGTTCAGGCTGGTGAATAGATCACTGCCACACACTAGATTTTGGGTGTATTTTGGTCTGTTAGCAGAAACTGTCTACCAAAATTTTAGAGAAAGAATATTTATATATGTATAAAAATAAGGGTAAATGAGATGGAATGGAATATGAATGTAAAGATGAAAATTATAAAAGATTTTATTAAAGGAATTGATAAGAACTTGGTTGAAAAAAGAAAGAAGAGAAATTTAAAAAACAAAAAAGGGAGAGAATGTGATTAGGCAGGAGACTAGAACAAAGCCATACACTAGAGATTTCAGGTAAATTTTGGTCTGTTAGAAGAAAGTGTATCCCAAAATGTGAAAGAGGGAACAGCTTATATATATACCAAGAATAAGGTTAACTATGATGAAAGGATAGAATATGATTGTAAAAATGAAAAGTAAAAAAGGTTTTTAAAAAATGGATTGATAAGATGTTGGTTGAAACAGTGAAAAAGAAAAATTTGAAAAAAAAAAGAAAATTAAAAAAATTAACTTTGAAAGACTTAAGGAATCATGAGGGAGAAAGCCATGAATTCTATGTGCAGTATTCCCCTAGTGCTGGAGTTCTGCCATTCTCATTGATCGGTAAACTTGGTTGTGGCTGGCTGTTCTTGCTGATCTGGGTGAGGGGCCTGTTGTAGTGGTTCTCAGATGTCTTTGCCAGAGGCAGAATTTCACTGCCCTTGGCTTGGGGCTCGGCTAAGTCATCTGCTCGTGGTTGCTCTCAGGAGCTTTTGTTCCGTGCAAGCTTTCCGTACAGCTTTGGAGGATGAGACTGACAATGGCAGCCTCCCAATCTCCGACCCAGAGGAACCGAGAACTCGGGGCCCCACTCCTCAGTGTGCCCTCAGAGAAAAGCAGTCAGTCACTCCTGTATCCCCCGTCTCCGGCCGCACTCTGTGCTCCCCTGGCCTGTGACTGAGAATTTCTATCTCTAGCACACGACCCCATGTGGAGTCTCTAAACCCAGCAGACTCCTGCGGTGCGCTCCTGTGTTGCTCCTCCTTGGGGAGGAAGGGGAGTCTCCCCAGATCTGCGGCTTGTTGGGTCCCTGCTAGAAGATCAGTGGCCTGACTGTGCCACGGATCAGTTTACAGCATCCCTTAGCTGAGAGCCCGCTCCTCGGCTCTGTCTCTGCAGCCGGCTTCCCTGCTCCAGTATCTGGGAGCTCTGCCTCTGCAGCCGGCTTCCCTGATCCAATATCTGGGAGCTCTGCTGTACTCAGGCACCCTTGTTCTTTCTGTGACTCCAAGGGTCTTGAGACCACACTGTCTCAGCAAGGGTTCCACCCTCCGCTTAGCCACTGGAGTGACGTCCCTCAGTGGAGTCGACTTCTAAAAGTTTTGATTTTGTGCTCCGCTGCTCTATCACTTGACAGTAGCGGCTGACAGAGGCTCCCCCCCCCCGCCATCTATCTTCCCAAATATTGCCTCGAATTCACTTCTCTGCACATCCTACCTTCCAGAAAGTGGTCGCTTTTCTGTTCAGAGTTGCTGCTATTATTTTCTTCCATGGCCTGTTGAGTTCAAAGGTGTTCAGAATGGTTTGATCCCTACCTAGCTGAATTCCTGGGACCAGACAAAATTTAGCTCTCCTAGTCCTCTGCCATCTTGTTCCTCCCTCTCAATCTATTCCTTTTAATTGAGAGTTTAATCCATTTGTGTTTTAAGTAAGTACTGATGAGTAAGTAACTTGCCATTTTGATACTTTTTGTTTGTCTTAATGCTTTTTTTCGTTTTCTCCATTGCTACCTTTTTTAAAAAAGATTTTATTTATTTATTTGACAGAGAGAGACAGTGAGAGAGGGAACACAAGTGGGGGAGGAGCCCAATATGGGGTCGATTCGAGGACCTGAGCCGAAGGCAGACACCTAATGACTGAGCCACCCAGGCCCCCCTGCTTCTTTTTTTGTTTAGTTGACTTTTTTTAAGTGGGACACGTTTTAATTCCCATCTCATTTTTGTGCATAATCATTAGATATTTTCTTTGGGGTTATCATGGTATAAAATATAACATCCTAATGTCATAATGATGTAGTTTGATTTGATATCAACTTAATTGAATCATATACAAAAGTGTAGGTTTCTAAAGCTTCATTCCCCCTGTATATTATTCATGTCACAAATTACATTTCTATACACTTTATGCCCAGTAACATATATTTTTAATTACATTTTAATGCTTTTGTCTTTTAAATGCATAGAGAGCAAACATAGAGTTGCATACCAAAATTATAATAATAGTGGGTTTTATATTAGCCCCATATATGTCTTGTCCGTAGATATTTATTTCTTCATACATCTTTGAGTTACTGTATAGCATCCTTTCATTTTAACTTGAACACCTTCCTTTAGCATTTCTTGTCTAGTAATGAACTCCCTCAGTTTAGGAGTGTTTCAATTTCTCTCTCTTTTTTCAAGGATATTTTGTTTGCTATGATTTTCTCAGCTGACAGTTATTTTATTTGAACACTTTAAAATATATTATCTGGGTGCTTGGGTGGCACAGTTGGTTAAACATCTGACTCTTGGTTTCGGCTCAGGTCATGATCTCCAGGTCCTGAAATCAAGTCCCATGTTGGTCTCTGTGCTCTGCACACAGTTTGCTTAAGACTTTCCCTCCCTCTGCCCCTCCTCCTTGCACTTGCTCACTCTCACTCACTCTAAAAAATAAATAAGTAAATCTTAAAAAAGTATTATCACACTACCTTCTGGCCTCTTAAGTTTCTGACGAGAAGTCAGTCGATAATGTTATTGATGATCCCTGTATCTGACAGGTTCTCTCTAGCTATTTTCAAGATTCTCTTTGTTTTTGGCCTTCAGTGCTTTGATTATAATGTGCTGAGTCTGGGTCTCTTTTAGTTTATCTCAGTTCTAGTTTGTTGCATTCCTTGGATTAGTAGGTTCTGGTCATTACTCACTTTTGTGGAGTTTTGGGCCAGTATTTCCTCAAATAATCTTTCAGCCCCTTTCTCATTCTCTTCTTTGACTCTCATAATGTATGTGTTGGTCCAGTTGATTGTGTCCCACAAGTCCCTTAGTCTTTCATTTTTCTTTATTCTTTTTTCTTTCTGCTCCGTAGGTTTGTAATTTCAGTTGTCACCTTCATGTTTGTCAGTTATTCTGTATGCTCATACTGTTGTTAAATCCCTTTTGTATTTTTATTTCTTTTTTTATTTAAGTATAGTTAACACACAGTGTTTTAGTTATTTCAGGTGTACAGTGTAGTGATTCAACAACTTTACATTATAATATGCCCAACATCACTGATCATCAGGGAAATGTACATCAAAGCTACATTGAAATACCACCTCACACCTGTCAGAATGGCTAAAATGAAAAACCCAAGAATCAAAGTGTTGGCAAGGCTGTGGAGAAAAATGAACCCCCTTGCACTGTTGGTAGGAATGGAAATTGGTGAAGCCATTTTGGAAAACAGTATGGAAGTTCCTCAAAAAATTAAAAATGGTACTACCCTGTGATCCAGGAATCACACTACTGGGTATTTACCCCCAAAATATAAAAGCACTAATTCAGAGGGATACATGCACCACTGTGTTTGTTGCAGCATTATTTGCAGTAGCCAAACTATGGAAGCAGCTCAAGTGTCCATTGATAGATGAATGGATAAGAAAAAGTGTTACATATATGCATGGAATATTATTTAGCCATAAAAAGAATGCAATCTTGCCATTTGCAATGGCATGGCTAGAGATAGAGAGTATAATGCTGATCAAAATAAGTCAGCTGGAGAAAGACAAATACCATATGATCTCACTCATATGTCAAATTTAAGAAACAAAAGAAATGAGTAAAGGAAAAAAAGAGAGACAAACCAAGAAACAGACTCTTAATTATAGAGAACAAACTGATGGTTACCAGAGGGGAGGTGGGCAGGGGTGTGGGGGAAATACAGGATGAGGAATAAGGAGTACACTTATGATGGTGAAAAAAAAAATGAAATGATAAAAAAGATAAATTATCTCTTCCTACATTTAGGACGAAGATTCACTAATCCTCAATCCAAAGACAGCACTTAATAACAAAAATATCATGCAAATCACTAATGAACATATGGTTCCAAAGTCTTAATTATAGCGATGTATATTATTTTTCTAGTGATGTGTTAAAATATTATCAAAAACAGCCTCTTAAGACAATATTATTATGTCACAGTCCTATAAGTCAGAAATTTCAGAGTGGCTTAACTGAGTATGGCTCTACTGGGTTACCTGCTCAGTGTCTCACTGAGTAGATATTAAGGTTTTAGCCAGAGCTCAGATTTTCATATAAGACTTTCTGTCCTTTTTAATCTCCCTTTTGGTCAGAATTCAGTTTTTTGTAATTGTAGCATTGAGATCCTTAGCTCCTAGACATTTCTCCGCAACATGGCTTCAAGACTAGTAAGAGAACATTTCTTATACTTCTGAAGGGCTCATCTTGATTAGGTCTGGCCCACCTAGGAGAATCCTTTTTGATTAAATCAGACCCATCGTAATTACAGATCTCAACCACCCTCAAAGGCATTGTACTGTACAGGATATTTATACCAGAGGATGGGATCTTAGGGACCATTTTTATGATTCTGCCTGCTACATCTTGCAAAAAGGACAAGACATTCAGGAAATTCTCCATTTTGATTAATGGATTTGCCCCATTGATATGAAGCTTGTACACATCCAAGCTAGCATACAATAAAAATTTAGCGAATATATATAGTCTATGTCAGTTACTTTGCATACATTGTCTTAATCTCCACAACAACCCCATGAAGGCTGTTTATAATCCTTCCCAGTTTGTAGGTAAAAAAACTGAAACTAGGAGGGTTTAAGTAACTTGTTAAAATGGAGTTTGGGTCTAAATGGCCCATGGTATTTATACTCCACCATGGTGTCACCTAGTATTAATCTTAATTTGTCTATCATTTACACTTTTATGTAAGTGCAGTATCTATTCAGGTAATTTATCACAGATTTGTGACTTATAATTTTTTTACATTCAATAATGATAATGTAGTTATGGTTTAAAAAAGAGAGTGTCCTTTTAAAGAGACATTTAAAAACATTTACAGATGAAATTCCGTGCTTTCTCACGTTTGCTTCAAAATCATTTGTGGGATCTTTGGGGTTGGAGAATGAGTAGGAGGCTGTCAGTGAAAAAAAAACTGGCCAGAAGTTGATAATATTTGAAGCTGGATAATGGGGAACAGGGTTTATTATGCTGTTCTACTTTTTTTTACATTTGAAAATTTCCATGGTGAATATTAAGTCATCCATAGTTACAGTTCTAAATAAGAAAGTACTGGGTAAATGTATTCCTTAAATATCATAATGTCTGTATTTTTAAAATCATGAATCTTATAAAAAACAAAATCATGAATCTTTATTGGTTTCATGGAGTCATAAAAGTGTTTGTTTATACAAGCATTTCCTTTATTAAAGTAGTACTGTGTAGTGATTAAGAGTGAGGACTCTAGTGTCTGACCCTCTGGGTATCTTAGTGCTGTAATACTTAATAGTTGTATGACTTTGTGTAAGTTATTTAACTTCTGTGTCCTTCACTTCTTTTTATTTGTAAAATGGGAATATTTGTACCTACCTTATGCAGTTCTTGGGTGTAGTATGTGATGGATAGATATTGGGATAAGACAGCAAAAAATGCATACACATACATGTATTCATTTGTATATATAAGTTTTTTCTTAAATAGGAAACTTGAGATAATTGTTTCCCTTTTGCATTAGAGGATATTTTATGTTTTTGTAATGTTTTTTGAGCCTGTGGTTCTCAAACCAATGTTTCGAAAAGGTTTTCCCTTTCACAACACATATTTATACTGTTTTGCAGTGGGAGTCTTTTTGGCATTTTGGGTGGAACAATTCTTGTTTGGGACTTTTACGTTATTGAACATCTGTATTTACTTTCCCCTCTGCCTACGTTAAATACCAGTCCTGACCAGTCTTTGTGACAACCTAAAATGCCTTTGCACATTTTCAGATGTCTTCTAGAAGAATAGAACCATCCTTGTTTGGGAGCCATCAGTCTATTAAAATTTGTAGGTTGCTACTATAGTTTATTTTAGAACACTGGTTTTCTCACAGCTCTACCTATCATGTGTGTTGAGATATATTGGGTGAGAACTGATGAGCTTAATTACTGATATTTCCACAGTAGTTCAAAGTCTTATACAAGTATTAATTTTGGAAAACATGTGTTAACCTGTGATCTGTCCTGATCTTAATTGAACCAAAATATTGGATGTGTGGTGTGTAAGTAGATGTCTCTATATTTTGGAAAATTTCCCTTAGTAATACTAATGCTCCACCATTGCTTGAAAGATTGCTATGAGTTAGCTAACTGTAATTCCCTTTCTTGTAGGTGATAGAAATTGAAGATGCTTCACCCACCAAATGTCCAATAACAACCAAGTTGGTTTTAGATGAAGATGAAGAAACCAAAGAACCTTTAGTGCAGGTTCATAGAAATATGGTTATCAAATTGAAACCACATCAAGTAGATGGTAAGAAACAATTATATGATTAAAGCATTTTTTTTAAGTAGGCTCCTTGCCCAGCACAGAGCTCAGTGTGGGGCTTGAACTCATGACCCTGAGATCAAGACCAGAGCCTAAATCAAGAGTTGGATGCCTAACCAGCTGAGCCAGGTGCCCCATGATTAAAGCATTTTTAATTACATTTTACCAGTATTTGGTGTCTCCTGTGTGCTTCGCATTCTGCTAAGCACTAGAGGCACGTTGGTGAGAAAAACAAATGTGAACCCAGCCCCCTATGGAGCTCATAAATAAATGAGGAGAAACAATTGAATGATTGCCAAAAAAAAATTGTTGTAGGAGGGGAAATAAGTGCCACATATAAATGGGTATATATAGCAAGTGGATTTCGTATAGTCTGCAATGGTTGGGTTAAGGGCAGCTGCAGGGTAGGGAGAGATAACCACTGTTAGCTAAAAGTCTTCTTTAGGAAATGCTATTTCAACATTTTTTCACGTATGTTTGTTAATAATATTCTGACATTGGTATTTTGAAAGATACCAAATTATCCGTGTTCTCTGTTTTGTTAAAGTGGAAACAGTAAGTCAGTTTTGAGTGTGTATGTGAATGAATTCATAAGGGAAGTTCTACAGTTCTACTCCTTGGGTAGTGAGCCCCCTTTCTTGTTTAGTCTTTACTATTGAATAAAAGGAGAAATGATAAATTATCTCCTGGGTAGTTTTCCTAATCAACTCAATAAACCTTAATATGTGACAGGAATCTATAAATTAGATAAAATTTTAGATAACATTTCCATAGTAGAGTATTCATATGTTTCTTCGGATTGTCCCAGGGAATGAAGGTTTGCTATGCTAGAATAGATGAATGAAGGAAAGTCGCCCTGTTGTATGCTTCAGTTTACTATCTGTTTTTTTTTTCTTCTAATTAACCTTAGTGAGGGTGGGGGGATTTCATATATAATTATGAGATTCTTTATCTCATTTTAAAATTCTGTTTCTTAGAAGTTTTAGTTATGTTTTTGATGTGTGTATGAAGGAAGATTTTTAACTTGGATCTTTAAATTTAATTTAATGAAGCTATCATTTTTAGGTGTTCAGTTTATGTGGGATTGCTGCTGTGAATCTGTAAAAAAAACAAAGAAATCTCCAGGTTCAGGATGCATTCTAGCACACTGCATGGGCCTTGGTAAGACTTTACAGGTAAGAACATGAAGGTATTCTGTTCTTGTGCATTCATGATTTCAAGATTATATATTGGATTCTATTCTGTGTCCCAGGCTGAGTTACAGGGTCTGGAGATATAGCAGCCAGTAAACAAGAATAACAAGATACCTCTCTCAGGAAGCTTATATTGTAGTGCAGTTGAGAGATTTTAATCAAATAAGAAATATGTACTTTCAGGTAGTAAGTGTTCAGAGAGAATAGAGAGGGAATGCAACTTTAAGGAGTTGATGTATGAGCAGA
The DNA here is from genome assembly GCF_009762305.2 of Zalophus californianus. Classification (NCBI taxonomy): domain Eukaryota; kingdom Metazoa; phylum Chordata; class Mammalia; order Carnivora; family Otariidae; genus Zalophus; species Zalophus californianus. Next base: position 66,765,392 of record NC_045612.1, read on the forward strand.
GATCCTAATGAAGTGAAGGAATGGGGTTACAAGGCATAGTCAGTAAAAACTGCAAAGATTCTGAGGTGGAAATGAACTTCCTTACAATTTTTAATCGTCTGTGATCCTATAGTAATGAGAATGTAAAATATTTTTCATTATTAAAATACTGAATTTCTGATTGGCAGGACGTGTAGCAGAGATGACAGTGAATATATACGTAATATAATTTTTTTAAATATATATGTAATATTAAGCCATGAGATAATTATAGACTGAATCAGAACACTTTTTTATTTTTTAACCATTTTAACCAATTTTCTTGGCTTTTAAGGTTCTTTTTTTGTTCTCAGATTTTACTGAAATTCAAGTTACTTAACATATGGTGTAGTATTGGTTTTAGGAGTAGAATTTAGTGATTCATCACTTACGTATAACACCCAGTGCTCATCACAATGAGTGCCCTCCTTAATGCCCATCACCCATTTAGTCCATCTTCCAACCCCACCCCACCTCCCTTCCAACAACCCTCTGTAGGTAACTCTGTTGTGGTTTGCCTCCCTCTCAGACTTTATCCTTTCCCTTTTCCTTCCCTTCCACTATGTTCATCTATTTTGCTTCTTAAATTCCACATGAGTGAAGTCATTTGATATTTGTCTTTCTCTGACTGGCTTATTTCACTCTAGTTCCATCCATGTCCTTGCTTGTGGCAACATTTCATTCTTTTGATGGCAGAGTAATATTCTATTGTATATATTTACCATATCTTAATTATCCATTCATCAGTTAATGGACATTTGGGCTCTTTCCATAATTTGGGTATTGTTGTTAGTGTTGCTAATAAACATAGGGGTGTGTGTGCCCCTTCAAACAGTAGTTTTGTTATCCATTGGATAAATACCTAGTACAATTGCTGGGTCATAAGGGTAGTTCTATTTTTAACTTTTTGAGGAACCTCCATACTGTTGTCCAGAGTGGCTGCACCAGTTTGCATTCCCACCAACGGTGTAAGAGCATTCCCCTTTCTCCGCATCCTCACCAACATCTGTTGTTTCCTGATTGTTAATTTTCTCCATTCTGACCCGTGTGAGGTGGTGTCTCATTGTGGTTTTGATTTGTATTTCCCTGATGATAAATGATGAGCGTTTTTTCGTGTCTTCTTTGGAGAAATCTCCGTTCATGTCTTCTCACCATTTCTTAACTGGATTATTTGTTTTTTGGGTGTTCAGGTTGATAAGGTTTTTATAGATATTGGATGCTAGACCTTTATCTGATACGTCATTTGCAAGTGTCTTCTCCCATTTGGTAGGTTGCCTTTTAGTTCTGTTGTTTCCTTCACCATGCAGAAACTTTTTATCTTGATGAAGTCACAGTAGTTCATTTTTGCTTTTGTTTCCCTTACCTCTGTAGATGTGTCTAGTAAGAAGTTGCTATGGCTGAGGTCAAAGAGATTGCTGCCTGTTTTCTTCTCTAAGACTGTGATGGTCTCCTGTCTCACATTTAGGTCTTTCATCCATTTGAAATTTGTTTTTGTGTATGGTGGAAAAAAGTGGTCCAGTTTCATTCTTTTGCATGTTGCTGTCCATTTTTCCCGGCACCATTTGTTGAAGGGACTGTCTTTTTTCCATTGGATATTCCTTTTTGCTTTGTCAAAGATTAGTTGACCATATAGTTGTGGGTCCATTTCTGGGTTTTCTCTTCTGTTCCATTCCTTTATGTGTCTGTTTTTGGGCCAGTACCATACTGTCTTGATGATTACAGCTTTGTAATACAGCCTGAAGTCTGAAATCATGATGCCTCCAGCTTTGCTTTTCCTTTTCAAGATTGCTTTGGCTATTTGGGGTCTCTTGTGGTTCCATACACATTTTAGGATTGTTTGTTCTAGCTCTGTGAAAAATGCTAATGGTAATTTGATAGGGATTGCATTAAATGTGTAGATTGCTTTTGGTAGTATAGACATTTCAACAACATTTGTTCTTCCTATCCATGAGAATGGAATGTTTTTCCATTTCTTTGTGTCCTCTTCAATTTCTTTCATAAGTGTTCTGTAGTTTTCAGAGTGCAAAGCTCTTAGAAGAGGTTAGGCTATTCCTAGATGTCTTATGTTTTTTGGTGCATTTGTAAATGGGATCAGTTCCTTGATTTCTCTTTTTGCTGCTTAATTATTGGTGTATAGACATGCAGCAGCGTTCTGTAAATTGATTTTATATACTGACGCTGCTGAATTTGTGTATCAGTTCTATCAATTTTTTGTTGGAGTCTTTCAGGTTTTCTACAGAGTATTGTGTTGTCTGCAAAGACTGAAAGTTTTCCTTCTTCCTTGCTGATTTGGATGCCTTTTATTTCTTTTTGTTGTCTGATTGCTGAGGTAGCACTTCCAGTACTATGTTGAACAATAGTGGTGAGAGTGGAATCCCTGTTACGTTCCTATCTTTAGGGGGAAACTCTTCAGTTTTTCCCCATTGAGTATGATATTAGCTGTGAGTCTTTCATGTATGGCCTTTATGATGTTGAGGTAGGTTCCAGTCTATCCCTACTTTCTTGAGGATTTTTATTAAGAAAGGATGCTGTATTTTGCCATGCCTTTTCTGAATCTGTTGAGAGGTTCTTATGCTTTCTTTTATCAATGTGGCATATCACATTGATGGATTTGTGGGTATTGAACCACCCCTGCATTGGCTTTTAGGTTTTTAATTCCATTCAGTTAATGTACAGTGTTATGTTAGTTTCAGGTATACAATATAGTTATTCACTAATTCCATACATCAGCCAGGGCTCATTATGACAAATGCACCCCTTATTCCCCATCATCTATTTATTCTACCCTCTTACCACCCTCCTCTCTGGTTACCATCAGTTTGTTCTCTATAATTAAGGATCTGTTTCTTGATTTGTCTCTCTCTCTTTTTTTTTCCTTTGTTCATTTTTTTTGTTTCTTAAATTTCACATATGAGTTAAATCCCATGATATTTTTGTTACTCTGACTGACTTATTACAGTTAGCATTTTGCTCTCTAGCTCCGTCCAGGTTGTAGCAAATCGGAAGATTTCATTCTTACTTATGGCTAAATAATATTCCTCTGTGTGTGTGTGTGTGTGTATCTCACATCTTTATCCATTCATCTATGGATGGACACTTGGGCAGCTTCCATATTTGGCTATTGTAAATCATGCTTTTTTAAACATAGAGGTACATGTATGCTTCTGAATTCGTGTTTTTCTATTCTTTGGGTAAATACCCAGTAGTGTGGTTGCTGGATTGTAGGGCAGTTCTATTTTTAACTTTTTGAGGAATCTCCATTCTCTTTTCCCACCAACAGTGCAAGATGGTTCCTTTTTTTTCCACATTTTTGTCAACACTTCTTTGTCTTGTGTTTTTGACTTTAGCCATTCTGACAGGGGTAAGGTTATATTTCATTGTTGTTTTGATTGCATTTCCTTGTTGATGAGTGATGTTCATCTTTTCTGTGTCTGTTGGCCGTCTGTTTATCTTCTTTGGAAAAATGTCTGTTCATGTCTTGTGTACATTTTTCAACTGGATTATTATTTTTTTTTGGTGTTGAGTTTTAAAGGTTCTTTATATATTTTGGATATATAACCCTTTATCAGATACGTCCTTTGCAAATACCTTCTCTGATTCTGAAGGTTACCTTTTAGTTTGGTTGATTGTTTCCTTTGCTCTGCAGAAGCTTTCCATTTTGTTGAAGCCCAAGTTTATTTTTGCTTTTGTTTCCCTTGCCTCAGAGCCATATCTCTTAACATGTTCCTACAGCCGATGTCAGAAAACCTACTGCTTGTGCTCTCTTCGAATATTTTTATGGGTTTAGGTTTCACATTTAGCTTTCATCCATTTTGAATTTATCTTTTTGTGTGGTGTAGGAAAGTGGTCCAGTTTCTTTCTTTTGCATGTCACTGTTCAGTTTTCTCAACACCATTTCTTAAAGAGACTGTGTTTTTCTCATTCGATAGTCTTTCCTGGTTTGTCACAGATTAATTCACCATATAATTGTGGGTTTATTTCTGGGTTTTCTCTTCTGTTCAGTTGCTTTATGTGTGTATTTTTGTGACAGTACCATACTATTTTGATTACTACAGCTTTATAATATAACCTTCATGTCTGGAATTATAATACTTTTCTTTTTTTTAATGTTTATTTATTTATTTTAGAAAGAGTAAGAGTGTGCATGAGCCGGGGGAGGGGTATAGGGAAAGGTGGGGAGAGAATCCCAAGCAGACTCCCTGTTGAGTGTGGAGCCTGTCGCGGGGCTCTATCCCAAGACCTTGAGATCATGACCCAAGCTGAAACCAAGAGTCTGGTGCTCAAACTGACTGAGCCACCCAGGTGCACTTATGTTTTGCTTTTCTTGTTTCAGAAAAGATTACTTTGGCTATTGGGGATCCTTGTGGTCCATACAGATTTTAGGATTGTTTGTTCTAGCTTTGTGAAAAATGCTGGTGGTATTTTGATAGGGATTGTGTTAAATGTGTAGGTTGCTTTGGGTAGTATAGACATTTTAACAATATTTGTTCTTCCAATCCATGAACATGGAATGTCTTTACATTTCTTCATCTTCAATTTCTTTCATCAGTATTTTTACTTTTCAGAGTACAGGTCTTTCACCTCTTTGGCTAAGTTTATTCCTAGGTATCTTAATATTTTTGGTGCAATTGTAAATGGTATTGTTTTCTTAATTTCTGTTTCTGCCTCTTCATTATTGGTGTGTAGAAATGCAACAGATTTCTGTTTGTTGATTTTGTGTCCTGTGACTTCCCTGAGTTTATCAGTTCTAGCAGTTTTTTGGTGGAGTCTTTCATATGTTCAGGTATGGTTCTTCTAAATCTACTTTGTTGAGCTTTTTATCATGAGTGAATGTTGTAGTTTGTCAAATCTTTTTTCTGCTTCTGTTGAAATGATTATATGGTATTTATCCTTTCTTTTATTGTTGTGGTGTATGACATTGATTGATTTGCCAGTATTGACTGACCCTTGCAGCCCAGGAATAAATTGCAGTTAATCATGGTGTATGATTTTTGAAATGCGTTGTTGGATTTGGTTCGGTAGCATTTTGTTGAGCATTTTTACATCAGTGTTTACCAGGGATATTAGCCTGTAGTTCTCCTTTTTAGTGATTTCTTTGTTTTTGGAATCAGGGTAATGCTGGCCTCATAGACTGAATTTGGAAGTTTTTATTCCTTTTCTGTATTTTTTAGTAGTTCAAGAAGAATAGGTATTAACTCTTCTTTATATGTTTGGTAGAATTCACCTATGAAGTCCTTTTTTCCTGCTCTTTAGTTTGTTAGGGTTTTTTTGATTACTCATTCAATTTCTTTGCTGGTTATGGTTGTGATTGAATTTTCTATATCTTCCTTTTTCAGTTTTGGCAGTTTATATTTTTCTAGGCATTCATTCTAGGTTGTCCATTTTTTTTTAGTATGTAGTTTTTCATAATATTCTCTTATAATTGTATTTTTATAATGTCATTTGTTATTTCTCCTCTCTAATTTATAATTTTATTTACTTGAGTACTTTCTCTTTTTTTATTTCTCAGTCTAGGTAGAGGTTTATATATTTTCTTGCTTTTTTTTAAGGAACCAGCTCCTTGTTTCATTGATCTTCTCTATTGTCTTTTTTATTTTCTAAATCATTTATTTCTGCTGTAATTTTTATTATCACCTTCCTTCTGCTTATTTTAGTTTTGTTTGTTGCTCTTTTTCTAGCTTCTTTAGGTGTAAGGATGGGTTATTTATTTCAGATTCTTCCTGCTTCTGTTTTGCTCCATCTCAGGGGTTTTTGGTCATTGTGTTTTCATTTTCATTTGTTTTTCACGTAGTTTTTTATTTCTTTTATTTTCTCATTGACCCATTAATTGTTTAATAGTATGTTATGTAATTTCCAAGTATTTGTTATTTTCTAGATTTTTCTTGTGGTTGACTTCTAGTTTAATAGCATTTTGGTCAGAAAAGATTTATGGTATGAATTCTGTTTTCTTGAGTTTGTTGAGGCTTGTTTTATGGCTAATATGTCATATTCTGGAGAATGTTTTGTGCTCTTGAGAAGAATGTGTATTCTGCTGTTTCACGATGGAATGTTCTGCATGGATCTGTTAAATTCATCTGTTTCAATGTGTCATTCAGAGGCAATGTTTCCTTGTTGGTTTTCTGTTTAGATGATCTGTCCATTGATGTAAGTGGGGTGTTAATATCTCCGCTGTTATTTTTTTCTTTTTTTTTTAAGATATTTATTGAGAGAAAGCACAAGCAGGGGGAGCAGTAGAGTGAGAGGGAGAAGGAGGTTCCCCGTTGAGCAGGGAGCCCGATGTAGAGCTTGATCCCAGGACCCTGAGATCATAACCTGAGCCAAAGGTAGACGCTTAACCGCCTGAGCCACCCAGACACCCCATCCCCACTATTATTGTATTATTATCAATTTCTTTATGTTTGTTATTTATTGTTTTAGGTATTTAGGTGCTCCCATGTTGAGTGTATAAATATTCACGGTTGTTATATCTTCTTTTTTAAATTTTTCCCTTTATGATTATATAGTGTCCTACTTTGTCCCTTGTTCCATCTTTGTTTTAAAGTATATTTTGTCTGATATAGGTATTGCTATTCTGGCTTTTTTGTTTTTTTGACATCCATTTGGGTGATACATGTTTTCTCCATCCCTTCACTTTTAATCATCAGGTTCGTTTAGGTCTCAGATGAGTTTGTTATAGGTAGCATATGGATGGGTCTTTTTGTTTTTTTTTAATCCATTCTGTCACCCTATGTCTTTTTTGGGAGCACTTAGTCCAGTTACATTCAAAGTAATTATTGATAGTTATATATTTAGTGTCATTTTATTATTCATTTTGTGGTTGTTTCTGAAGATTTTCTTTGATTCTTTCTTGTCTTTTTCTCTTCCATGTTTTGCTGATTTTCTTTAGTGATATATTTGGATTTCTTTCTCTTTATTCTTTGCATGTTTATTAGTGGTTTTTGATATATGGTTACCATTAGGGTTTTATATAACTTCTGCATATAGCAGTCTGTATTAAATTGATGGTTGTTTAAGTTCGAGCCCATTCTTTACTCCTCTCTTCCACATATTTTCAGTATCTGGTGTCATATTTTACATCCTTTTATTTGTTCCTTTATTGATTTTTTACAGAAACATTTATTTTTAATCCTTTTGGTCTCTCCTTTCAACTGAAAGAGTCTCTTTTAATATTTCTTGCTACTTTAGTTTTTCTATGTATGGTAAACTCTTTATTTCTCCTTCTATTTTGAATTATGATCTTTCTGGATAGAGTATTCTTGGTCACAGATTTTTCCCATTCAGCACTTTGAATATATCATGCCACTTTCTCCTTGCCTACAAAGTTTCAGCTTTAAAGGCTGCTGGTAGCCTTATGGGTTTTATGTTACTTTCTTCTTTTGCCTTAGTGCTTTAAAATTTTTTTTCACTATATTTTGTCAATTTAATTACAGTATGTCTTGGTATGTGTCTGCTTTTGTTGACTTTGTTGGGAGTTCTCTGTGCTTCCTGCGTGTGGATATCTGCTTCCTTTCCCAAATTAGGGAAGTTTTCAGCTATTATTTTTTCAAATAAATTTTCTGCCCTCTTTTCTCTGTCATCTTTTTTTTTTTTTTAAAGATTTTCTTTATTTATTTGACAGCAAGAGAGGGAACACAAGCAGGGGGAGTGGGAGAGGGAGAAGAAGGCTTCCTGTGGAGCAGGGAGCCTGATGCAGGGCTCGATCCCAGGATGCTGGGATCATGACCCGAGCTGAAGGCAGACACTGAACAACTGAGCCACCCAGGCATCCCTCTGTCATCTTCCTCTGGGATTCCTGTAATACAAAATGTTACTGTGTTTGATGGAGTCATTTCCCTATGTCTCTTCTCATTTTGCATAATATTTTTTTTTCTCTCTTTTGTTTTGCTTCATTACTTTACATTACTCTGTCTTCTAGGTCATTAATTCATTTCTGCACTTCTTCCAGCCTGCTGTTCATTCCATCCAACCTGTTTTTCATTTTATTTATTGAGCCCCATCCCTCCTTTTTTAGATTTTATTTATTTATTTGAGAGTGAGCAGGATAGACAGCATGGGGGGGTGGAGGGAGAAGACAGCTCCCCACTGATCAAGGAGCTCAGCACGGGGCTCCATTCCAGGACCCCAGGATCATGACTTGAGGTGAAGGCAGATTCACTTAACTGACTGATCCACCAAGGCACCCCTCATTTCGTTCATTGAACCTTTTATCTCTATGTTATTTCTTATCTCTCTGTTAAGGGTCTCACTCATGTCTTCCTCTCTTTTCACAAGTCCAGTAAGTATCCTTATGATCATTCCTTTAAATTATTTATCAGGCATATTACTTATATCTGTTTCACTTCGATCTGTGCCTATGGCCTTGTTGTGTTCTTTCATTTGGGATAAATTTCTCTGTCTTGTCATTTTTTCTATGTCTGTGTATGTGTTTCTGTATGTTAGAAAAGTGAGTTCAGTCTCCTATTTAGAGGATAGGCCTTATGAAGAAAAGGTCTTGTAGTGATGTGCCATATAGTGTCCTCTGTTCCCTAGGGTCTGGTGTTTGTGGGAGTGTCTCCAATGGGTGCTGCATGTGCTTTGTTGTTTTGTTCTGGCCGCTTTATCCTTCACAGCCGCCGTCTGCAGAGACTTTCTTTGCCTGTTGTGGGCAGTGTTTGATTTTTTGCAGGAATGTGGCATCTTTTAACTAGGCGTGCTGAGGTCTGCTTGTGAAATGAGAAGTGTTGCAACTGCTGCTGAACTGAGATCCTGAAAACTCCCAGGTCGGGAGACACGGTGTGAACAGGGATTTGGGTTGGTCTTCTGGGGGAGAGGGCCTTCTGCCCTGGGACTAAGCAAAGCATGACTCAGAGGGGTGCTTCTGCTGGAATGCTGGCAGTTGGGCTTAGTCTAAGCAAGTTAGGTAACAAGTGTCAGTGCTCTTCTGCTTCCCACAGGTGACCTTGTGCTTATGCTGAGGGGAGGGTTGGGAAGATGATGTTGCCAGGTTTCTTTGTTCCTGTAGGGGTCTCTTTGTGAATGCTGTTTCCCTGGGATGTGGTCTGAGATGAATGAATACCCTCCCCACTGTGTGCCCCAGGTACTCTTCATTTTGCTGCCATGCTGTATGTCCGTGCACTGTTTGCCTTCTCTCCAAGAGCAGCACATTGTCCTCTGGGCTGTATCTCAGTCATGCCTGCTGACCTTTAAAACTCTGGACTTCAAGCCCCACTGGTTTCAAGAACTCACCAAATTCAGCCTCTTCACATTCCAAGCCAGTTGCTTTGGGGATTCATTTTCCCTCTGTGCTCCCCTGTGTGGTAGGCTGTCTTTTGTCCTTCTCCACGACCACATCTCCCTCCCCACCACAGTGGCCTTGAACCGTTTCTGTCCCAAACCACATCTCTGTACTTTCTACCTTCTTTGACGTGGCCTCTTCTCTACCTTCACTTGTGGAGTTTGTTCTGCCAGTTTCTTTAAGTTAATTTCTGGGATATTTATGATGATTTGATAGTTATTTTAATTGTGGGATGAGGCGAGCCTAGGGTCCTCGTACTCCACCTTCATCTTCCCAAGATATCAATTCAGAACACTTTAGAATGGAAAAGTACTGTATAACACCGTTCTCTTCTAAATTGGCAATGGCAGTTTCTGAGTTTGTGGGGAGGCACATTGGGCAGAGACTAGGGACTTAGTCATAGTTTTGGTATGGTTATTTCTTATATTCATATTATTATTATTGATCATAGGATCATGGAGCTTTAGAGTTAGAAGAACCTTATACATCATGTAATCAAACTCTGTCTTTTTATATATTATATCTCTTTCCCCGTACTTTGCCTGGTATGGAAATTGTGACCTTTGGTTGGTTGCTTTATTGTTTAAAGGTAAAAGAAAACAAAACTAGTAAATTGTAAGATTGTTTTATTTTAACTTTCTTGCCGGTATTTTAGTTGAAGATGGTAACTTAATTTGTTTTCTTGTAGGTGGTAAGTTTTCTTCATACGGTTCTTTTGTGTGACAAATTGGATTTCAGCACAGCTTTAGTGGTTTGTCCTCTTAATACCGCTTTGAATTGGATGAATGAATTTGAGAAGTGGCAGGAGGGATTAAAAGATGATGAGAAGCTTGAGGTATTATAATTTAAATATTTTCTTTTATTAAAATAACTACATGAAATTCATATAGTAAAAGATTTTTAATTAGCAATTATGCATATTTCCATGGGAATATGCAGTATTCCTACATTCCTAATAGCTACCTTTAAGAATCTTTATTTTCCCACAAAAGGTCTCTGAATTAGCAACTGTGAAACGTCCTCAGGAGAGAAGCTACATGCTGCAGAGGTGGCAAGAAGATGGTGGTGTTATGATCATAGGCTATGAGATGTACAGAAATCTTGCTCAAGGAAGGAATGTGAAGAGTAGGAAACTTAAGGAAATCTTTAACAAAGCTTTGGTTGATCCAGGTAATATATTAACAGGCACTGAGATAAATAAGCAAGTTGAATAAAAAATATGCTGATGTTCTGTTTAACAAGCAAATACTAAGTATCTGGTTTTTGTTTCATTTGTCCTTCTGGTTTTTTCCTTCTTTCTGTTTCTTAGTACAAGTTTATTAAGGTAAAAGCCTTAATGTTGCCAACTTTTCAGAATTCAGTTGCTGAGTCTGGAAGTGTTTGAGGTTTTTAGGGAGATCTTGTAAACAACTAAAAATGCATCAGGTGCCTAAGTCACAATTGTAGTTTCTTCCAACTGTCTGAATATTAGATGGTAACAAGACCTCTCTCCATACTCTGGAAACAGTTAAATTTCTTTCCTAATTTTATGTCATTAGAAGAATTGCTACATGTTTTTTTTCCCGTGTTTTAAAGTGTCATCACTATGGAAGGTTAATATTTACAATACTGTCTAGCCTTATGACAGTAATTCTCATAATGCAAGATCCAAATATTTAATTCTTATTTGGCACTTGGAAAAGCAGCAAGTTGTATTATTCACAAAACTAATTAATTTTTAATTATTTGTATTTTTTTAAACTTTATCTTATTTAATCTAGTTACTTTGAAGCACTTATTGAGGCTTTAGATGTGTGTTAAGAAAGTCTAATTTTCACTGTCAAAATAACATTATTCTTTAGAATCCATCAATTTGCCTCTTTTTTATTAAATTTTATTTATTTTCAGGTTTATTCAGATATAATGGACAGAGTTGTAAAATATTTAAAGTGTACAATGTATGATTTTGATAAATGTATACATTTTTGGAAGTGTTACTGAGAGAATGAAAAGGAAAGGAGCCTCAGTTATTTTCACTGCCCACATTAAAGAATTACAGGAGAGTAAAATGAAAGAAAAGCAGAGCAAAGTTTTATTAAAGTATACCAAAGCGGGGGTCGCCTACTCAAAAGAGACAAAGACCCAGAAAACTCCTGGGTGTGGGCTTATATCAGTTTTTTCTTTTGGGTGGGTCCTAGGGTCAAAACATTTGAGTGACAGGCCTGGATTATATAATGATTAGCCAACTATCCATGTCCTTTCCCAAAATATATTTGAAATGCCTTAATGGGGTAGGAAACCACAACATTATTTCTATTTTAGAGACATCGGTCAAATAAGGACAAGTGACTGCTTTCTGCACAAGTGCAACAAGCACAACAAACTTAACTCTAACTCTGTCGGGATGTTGTAACTGCAAACTGACTGCTAGATGGGTGGAATGGGGTGGTCCCTGGGTGGTCCTCAGTTGGGGGCTCTCTATCAGGACATCTGGTTCCATCCTCCTGTTGCTTAGGCCAAGCCTAACAGAAGGATTCACCCCTTTGAGTTACACATCTATGACCTCACATATTTACTATCCCCATTTTTTTTGGTGAGAGCATTTAAGTTTTACTCTTTTAGCAAATTTTAATTACACAGTACAGTGTTATCAGCTATACTTATGTTATAAATTAGATTCTCAGACCTTATTCATCTTATAACTGAATGTTTGTACTGTTTTGCCTCTTTTTTAAGATAATGGTTTAATTAACGTGTACCAAAGTAACATTGCCATTGTAAATCTAAGGCTCAATAAGTTTATCAAGTATTTGTCTGAAAGTTCTGTGGTTTTATTGTCAGAGAACTTTAAGCTGGTGAATAGTATTGCAACAGATTTTTAAGAAGATTGCTTTGGAATAGGTAAAACAACAGTTTCAGATGCTTAACATTGTGATTTGTTCATGAGGAAATAAATTTTTAAAAAATTAAAGCTTGACATGAAGAATAACATTTGTTATTTTCATGTAAATCATTTAGTGACATTTTAAAAATGTTTTACTTTGGAACAATTTTTTTACAGAAAATGTGAAAGGGTAGTAAAACCAAAAAACAGAAAACAACAATAAACAAACTCCCATATTCCATGTGCCCAGATTTCCCACTGTTAACATTTTACATTGTCATGGTAGATTTGTCAAAACTAAGAAATTGATACATTGTTGGCATATGTTAACTAAACTCCAAACTATATTTGAATTTCACCATTTTTCATGTCCACATTCTGTTCCAGGATCTGATCTAGGGTGTATTACACTGCATTTAATTGTCATGTCTCCACAGTCTTGTCTGGTCTATGACAACTTCTCAGTCTTTATTTTTCATTATCTTGTCAGTCTTGAATGTTGTGCAAGTAGTCTATAGAGTGTTCACTAGTGTGTGTTTGTTCTTCTTGTAATTAGACTGGGGTTATAGGTTTTTTAAAAAATTTGCCAGAGGTGAAATACCTTTCTCATCACATCATATCCAGGGTACATTAGATCTACATGACATTACTGGATCTACTATTTTCGCTTGTTTCTACTCTGTTCTTTGGAAGTCAGTCACAAAATCTAGCTTACCCAAGTTGGGGGAAGGCAGAAATTAAGCTCTGTCTCCCTTAGTGGCCATTATCTGCACATAAAATTTGGAGTTTTTCTTTAAGAAAGATTTGTCCTTTCTACTTACTTATATAATCAATCATTGATTTATATCAGTACAGACTATTATTAGTTTATATGTTAGATTATAAATTAATGCTATGTTATTTATTTTGTTGTTCAAATTGTTCCAGTTTGGCCATTGAGAGCTCTTTCAGGTTTGTAGATTGGTTCCTGTATCCCTTTGATATGTCATACTTCTGTTGTTGTTGTTTTAAGCACTTCATTACTTTCTGGTACTATAAGGTACTCTGGGCTTATGTTATATTGTCTCTGCCTTCTGCCCCAGAATTAACCATTTCAGTAGTGTGCCATGGTGCCTTTTATTGAAAAATGGTGTTTACAAACCAAGATCTGGGTGCTTGGGAATGTTTGTTGCTATTGGAGTATCTTTGCTTCTAGGTCCTCTCAGCAGGTGATATGTGTACAAATCTGCATTTGCACACAAATCTTTTTTTTTAAGATTTTATTTATTTATTTGAGAGAGATAATGAGATAAGAGAGCACGAGAGGGGGGAAGGTCAGAGGGAGAAGCAGACTCCCCGCTGAGTGGGGAGCCCGATGTGGGACTTGATCCTGGGACTCCAGGATCATGACCTGAACTGAAGGCAAGTCGCTTAACCAACTGAGCCACCCAGGCGCCCATCTGCGCACAAATCTATCCCTTTGTGTGAGTGCATAGAGATAAACTTGATTTCATAATGGTGTCTTCGAGTCTAATCCAGTATCATAGTGTTCATTTTCACCTTCTTTGTTAATCTGTTACTTACTTTTCCAACTATGAGAATCCTGGCTCCAGCTATCCACCATCCATTTATTTATTTATTTGTCCAGACTCATTATACATGCAAAGTAATTTCAGAATTGTTAACCTGTACCTCTGTGAGAAACAAGTTTACCAACTATAGTACAGTGTTTATATGATTGTTTTTGTCTATGGCTTTATAATTTATAATTAAAATATTTTCTAAAGTCACTTAGGTCAGTTCCTTTGTTTTATTATTTAGATACATTAAAGTTTATTCTTTGTAATATGGAGTTTATTGGGCTTTGACAAACGAATAATCTTTATAACCTCATTACTTGCCTTTTTTAATTCATAGCACAGTTACTTACTTTAAGTCATCCTAAACATTTATTCATTGTGGTAGCTTGAATATTAATCTGCATTATCCCACATTTTAATTTAATGACTAGAGTTTATTGCGGTAAAAATACACATAACATAAAATCCATTTAACCATTTTAAAGTTTACAATTCAGTGGCATTTAATGTATTCACAATGTTATGTAACTATCACAACTATTCCCTTGAACTCCACAGCGTTTTCATCACCTCAGAAATTCTGTACTCATTAGCAGTCATTCCCGAATGCCCTATCCCCGGGAAACTACCAATGTACTTTTTGTCTCAGTGGATTTGCCTTTTCTGGACATTTCATAAAAATATTTCTGGACATTTTGTAAAAGTGAAATCATATAATATCTAACTTTTTCTTCACTTAGGGTAAGGCTTTCAAGCTTTATTGTGTTGTAGCATGTTGCCAGTGCTTCAATCCTTTATGCACACACAGAATATTAATTTAAGGTACTGTTTGATTTAATAAAATAGACCTATGTAATTATATAAAATAATGACAAATTTCCATGGTGTATTGAACTATTTCAGTCAGGCTTTATTTTTGAACAGGAGAACTTTTGTCTAAGCCTCTTGCTAAATCCCTTTTCTTCCACTCTCCAGAGCCTCATGACTACATTCTCCCTGTACTTTGTCTAGAATGATTTCTACAGTAGCTATTTTCAAATCCTACCACCTCATTGGAATGAGGTTTTCCAGAAAATACATTTCCAAGATTATTAAAACTTATTTCTTTTAAACATTAAAGATTTTAAAACTTTTTAATGTTAGAATGTTATATACATTCCTATCTTAGTAAATAGAATATGAGTAACATCTTTTAGCTTTTTTGTTGACTCAGGATTATTCATGAATATATTTACTTTTATTCTTTTTTTTTTAAAGATTTTATTTACTTATTAATGAGAGACAGAGAGAGAGAGAGAGAGGCAGAGGGAGAAGCAGGCTCCCAAGGAGCGGGGAGCCCGATGCGGGACTCGATCCCAGGACCCCGGGATCATGACCTGAGCTGAAGGCAGACGCTTAACCATCTGAGCCACCCAGGCACCCCTACTTTTATTCTTTCTTCCTACTTTTATTCCCTCAGATATCTTTACTAAGGATAGGGTCCCCTTTCCTTTCATTGTCACACTAATAAATAGTTCTTTTTAAGTTAAATTATACAAGCAGTACATGTTCTTGAGCAAAATATAAACAGAAGGAAAAGGTGTATATTAAAAAGTAAAAGTTCCCTTCCTCCCGTTTCACTGTTGTTTCCTGTATATCTTTCCAGAATTTTTTTGTGTTTATGCAAACAAGCATGTACTTTTTGATATAATTGACCTATAGCCTTATAGTAGTTTCAGGTATACAACATAATGATTCAATATATGTATATATTGCAAAATGATCACCATAATGAGTCTAGTTAACATCCCATCAACCACATAGTTATAATTTTTTTCTTGTGATGAGAACTTTTAATTACTCTCCCAGCAACCTTTAAGTATATAATACAGTATTGTTATTTATGACTAGCATGCTGTATATTACATTCTCAGGACCTATTTATCTTGTAATTGGAAGTTTATAACTTTTGACCATCTTTACCCATTTCACTCATTCCTATCACCTGCCTCTGGTAACTACCAATTTATTTTCTGTATCTTTGAGTTTGTTTTGTTTTGTTTTGTTTTTAGATTCCATGTAAGTGAGATCATAGAGTTATTGCCCTTTTTGGTCTGATTTATTTCACTTGACATAATGCCCTCAAGTTTCATTCATGTTGTCACAAATGGCAGCATTTCCTTTTTTATGGCTGAATAATAAACCATTGTATATAGATACATACCCTACATTTTCTTTATCCATTCATCTGTCAGTGGACTTAGGTTGTTTCCCTGTCTTGGCTCTCACAAATAATGCTGCAGTGAGCATGGTAGTTCAGATACTTCTTTGAGATAATGATTTTGTTGGATATATACCCAGAAGTAGAAATGGTGGTTCATGTGGTAGTTCTACTTTTCAATTTTTGAGGAACCTTCATAGTGCCTGCACCAATTTACATTCTTACCAATGGTGCACAAGGGTTCCCTTCTCTACACATCCTCACTAGCACTTGTTATCTCTTGTTCTTTTGAGAATAGCCATTCTAACAGGTGTGAGGTGATACCTCATTGTGGTTTTGATTTGCATTTTCCTGATGATTAGTGATGTTGAGGTCTTTTTCATGTACCTGTTGCCCATTTGCATATCTTCTTTGGAAAATTCTCTAATCAGATCCTCTCTCCACTTTTTAATCAGATTGTGTGGGCTTTTTTTTCAAGCATGTATTTTATATTGCTGTATTTAGAAGCCCAAGACTACTCTCAGGTTAAGTAATTTACTAGGACTCAATACAACTCAGAAAAGCTGTTATACTCGTGGTTATGGGTTATTACAGTGAAAGGATACAAATTAAAATCAGCAACAGGAAAAGGCACATAGGGCAGGGTCCAGGAGAGTTCCAAGGCTGATCTGTCAGTGGAATTATGCAGACAGCAGTTACTTCTTCCAGCAATGATACATAACAGTAAATACGGAGTGTTGCTGACCAAGTACACTTTTACAAACCTTGGTGTTCAGAGTTTGGACTTGGTCACATAGACATGTTTGACCACCCATGTGACTGATCTTAGTCTTTAGTCCCTCCAAAGGTCAAGAAGATGCCATATGGCCCAAAGGCCCCACTGCCCCCATGAATGACCTCATTAGACTATGTGGTTTGTGTCCCAAGCGATCCAGGTAAACAAAGACCATCTTCTTAGGCAAGACATTCCAAGTTTAGAGTTTACCTCCCAGGTGCTGAGGGCAAAGGCCTAACCTTTCTTTGGGCATGGTTAATCTTTTACTACATATATGTATACATAGATAAAATCACCCTGTTTGAGGTGGCTTTTTTTAAAATTTTAATTATTTATTTGACAGAGAATACAAGCAGGGGGAATGGCAGGCAGAGGGAGAGGGAGAAGCAGGCTCCCTGCTGACCATGGAGGCCGATGTGGGGCTCAATCCCAGGACCCTAGGATCATGACCCAAGCCGAAGGCAGACGCTTAACTGACTGAGCCACCCAGGTGCCCCAGAGGTGGTTGTTTACATACAAATAGTATCATAATATAGATTGTGCAACTTGCTTCTTTTTATTTAATAATGTATTTGGCATATATTTCCAGGTTAGTACATAGAGATCTCTATCATTAATTTTAGTTTTGCAACATTCCATTATAGTTTTATTAATGCCCTTTGAAAAGCTTTTAGGTTGTTTTCAGTTTTCCACCAAAACAAGCAATGCTTCAGGGACTATTTAATGTATCTTTGGGTACTTGGGGAAGTAATACCTTTAGGATAAATTCCCAGAAATTGAAATATGGGTCAAAGGGTGCATACATTGTACATTTTAATAGGTACTGTAAAGTTGTCTTCCAAGATATCTGATAGTAATTTCGACTCTCACAAAGATTGTATGAGAGTACCTGTTTTACCATACCCTCATGAACAGTGAATATGGTGGTGAAAATCACTTAAGTCACATGTAAAAGGCAATTTTTCTCTTCAGAGAATTTTTAGGATTTAAAAAAACAGTATGTAGTCTTTTAATACAAAGCTAGGTATAGATTTTAGTTAAGAAAGTATATAAGTAATTTTAAAAAGTCTTAATATTTGTGTAGCCCCATCTGAATACTGATTAACAATTACATTATTTGATCAATCATACTGAAGCATTTATTTTTGAAATCATGTAGAAGATAAATTTTCTCTACTGCCTAACAGATAGGGAGTAATTTGACAACTGTTATTGTTAAAATGAATATTTAAGTAGTATGTATGTATATTAACCAGCAAGCAAATTGTATGTAAACCATACTTTAGAAAACAATAATATGTTATTTTAATAAAGTGTATATGTTTCTTTTGAAAGAGTCCCTTTCAGCTGTAAGATCTTATATAGCTTGGAAAGTGTTCTTCCCATCCGCCCTGTAGCCATATAACAATTTAGCTGTCCTTTCAGTTAAACTTTCCCCCTGCAAAGAGTGTTCATTATTTGGAATATGTTAAATGGGAGATACTGCAGAGTCTGTTGTGATTTATTTATTTTTTATTTTTTTTAAAGATTTTATTTATTAGAGAGAGAGAGAGAACACGAGTGGTAGGGGCAGAGGGAGAGGGAGAAGCAGACTTCCCGCTGAGCAGGGAGCCTGATACAGGGCTCCTCGATCCCAGGACCCTGGGATCATGACCTGAGCCTAAGGCAGACACTTAACTGACTCAGCCACCCAGGCGCCCCTCTATTGTGATTTATATGGTATTCTTTAAAAGGTAATTTTTGAAATTTGTCTTTTCATGTATATATAAATTGCTAGTAGTCTTAGGCAATTGTGTTCACTTAATACACTAGTGCTGAAATATATCTTTAGATACTGTTTTCCAATTATAAAAGATTTTATTTTTTGAATACCTTAAATCTGTTGGGAGGGATCTTTTTACTCTTCTGATTATTTTTATTTTTGTTTATTTTTGTTTCTTGAGAGAATCTTAAGTGCCATCTATAGTATTAGTTTAATACTCTACTGTTGGGATATAGTTAATACTAGTTAGGCCATATTACAGTAAATACAGCAGCAGATAAAATATGACTTTTTTTTTAAAGATTTTATGTATTTATTTGACAGACTGCAAAAGAGGAAACACAAGCAGGGGGAGTGGGAGAGGGAGAAGCAGGCCACCTGCCGAGCAGGGAGCCCGGCATGGGGCTCAATCCCAGGACCCCATGATCATGACCTGAGCCAAAGGCAGGCGCTTAACAACTGAGCCACCCAGGAGCCCAAAATACGACTATTACTATGAGGATATTGTTTTATCTTCCCACAAGAGCAGCACTTTAAAGAGTTAACTTATTTGCTTAAATGGATTACATATTCAATTTGTAATTACAGTTTAAATTTTATTATATACTAATTAAATGTTGTTTTTCCAAACATTTTTATAGGCCCTGACTTTGTTGTTTGTGATGAAGGTCATATTCTAAAAAATGAAGCATCTGCTGTTTCAAAAGCTATGAATTCTATACGGTCAAGGAGGAGGATTATTTTAACAGGAACACCACTTCAAAATAACCTAATTGAGTGTGAGTTAATATCTGCAATTATGCTGTAGAGTTGGCATTGCCTCAGATACATTTTTGCCACTTTGCCATTTGCCTTTCTTCTGTCTAATATAGTGTCTGACTATGATCTGCGTAGGTCCATCTTAGTCTGCTGTGAAAGAATACCATACATTTCAAGTGGAATGCTTTATAAATATGAATGGTAAACCACAGTCAACAGGTGTGCTATTTTGAGTGTTTAAATATAAACATAGAATTTGAAATTTAGAAAAATTATCAGAAGTCTTAATGATTGCTTTACAAATTCAGGAGCTATTCTAACAAAATATATCTAATTTGGGGGGAGGTACTATAGGAAATTGAAAAGAAATGGCACATGTGAATGTTTTAGGAATGTGAAGATGGGATAAGGAGAGCTGTGTTGAATATATCAGCATAGAATTTGTTGAGACAGGACAGATGAGAATCCAGATAACTTGTGATTTTTTTCTCATTTTCATATGTGTGGTGATACTTAAGAGGGAACATGAGTTATTCAGCAAATAACAAATTGACATTTCCTATTATAATCCAATGTAATAGTTTTTTGTTATTTTTATTTCCATTCATTTAGTGTATAGTAACTTAGCTGTTTTTTATTATTTGTAAAACTGGTTATTATTTCACTATAACCTATATTTTATCTTTATTTTTATCTGTTGTAGTTACCCCTTTTTCTGTTACTCCATTTGTAGAAATGCTACTTCACATTGCAAAAACAATAAAATATTAGTTAGAAGAGTATTATGATACAGTGAAGAAAGCAAACCTATGGTGTTTGCCAATGAAATTCACATCCATAGAATTATACTCCCATGGAACTTTGCTTTCAATGACACTGCATGTAGAGTTCATTTCAAGTTCTTGATTGAACTGCATTTAATTCTCATTATTATTCATGACTTTTTAAGGACTGTCCTATAATGAGAATATGTTCTGTCCTACTGTTAAAATCCAAATACATATTCTTTTGAATTTTCTAAGTCCCTTGGCTCCTATAAATACCAATTTTGATGTAATAACTACTAATAAAATTATATTGAAACAGTGGAAAAAATGCTGTTTCACATTGTGGTCCTATGTAGTATAGGGCAGCTTATAACTCTATTCTGGAACTAGATCAGTTAATATAAAGTTTGATATAGTGGTTTATTATCTGATTTTATTATTTTAATTCAGTATCTGTGTATTTTTCACAAGATACCCTTGCTGACCATAAAATCATGGTTAGAATTATAGAATACTTGTTTTATACTCCATGTCTGTTATAGAGAATAGTGAATTAGAATAAAATGTTCTTAGATGTTGTTTTTAAACGTTCATGTCTAGAATTTAGGGATGGTTTTTATTTGAATTTCTCATCTGGTTTAGGTAATCCAGTTCCAGATCAGACTTAAAACCAGTGTTTAGTCTATGCTCAGTTTGCTGTTCTTTCTTTGTAGCTAATTCTAATGCTTCCATGGCATGTGTTTTTGACAGGAACATTTTATCAGAGAATTTTTCTGAGTCCCTTTTAGCTGTTATTACTATTAGTGAACTAATGTCTTCTCTCTTAGATCATTGCATGGTTAACTTTATCAAGGAAAATTTGCTGGGATCCATTAAAGAGTTCAGAAATCGATTTATAAATCCAATCCAAAATGGTCAGTGTGCAGATTCTACCATGGTAGATGTCAGAGTGATGAAGAAGCGTGCTCACATTCTCTATGAGATGTTAGCTGGATGTGTTCAGGTACAAATACATTCCATATAATAAAATATTGTTACTGTTATAATCCCAAAATGTTTTCTGAATTTAATTATTTTGTGTTTTCTTTCCCCCTTTTTAGTATATAGTTTTATAGTAAATCTTCTTGCATTGTCTCCAAAAGTTTTTGAAACTTTGAACTTTAAAAAAAAAAGAGTTCCATTTATAGCATAATTGATTAATTCATTTGCCAAGTATGTAGCTTCATATTTTACTATGTTAATGTTTAGATTCCTCATCTTTAAGATAGGGAGTATGTAAAAGGAACATAGCTGTTATGATTAAGAAATTCCTATGTCCACCCTAATTTTATAGTAGAGTGGCCTGAACCTCACTTATTTGAAATAGTTGTAGGAAAGGCAATTATGAATTGTGGAGGAGCCATTTTTAATGTAATTCTGAAGAAACAGTTTTTTTACTTTGAAGTTATACACTAACCTGAATGGGTTAATAGTGTTTACATACAGATATTTAGTGAATCTGTATTAATGAGTAAGCAGTTAGTAGATCTCAAAATCTGCACTTTTTCTTTAGACACTAGATATTAATTGTAGCTACAAAGATGTAACAAATAAACAAATGGGCTGTCCTTCTGGCTGGATATTCTGCCATCATATAAGGCAGTCATCCTTTTTGTTCAGGTTAGCCACAAGTACTAGCAAGTCCTCAGTTTCTGTATTGCTGCTACTACCTAGACGGTATTTTCCTGGTTTAGGTAGTCATTTGTACCTAGCACATTAGTGTTCTTTCTTTCTTGTTCCTTTAATTAAATGGTATCAAGAGTGCTTATACATGACTTGCTTTCTCAACTGGGTAAACAGTTTCCCTAAAGCTATGTGTTATCCTCCGGCATAATGGCACATTTTACCGAAAGGACAAACCAGACTGCATCAGACATTGATTCATTGCTTTTAGTGTATGATTAAAGCAAGTCTTTTTTTCCTAACACTGCTTACTGTATCCCCTATACACTTTTTTTCTTTTTTTGTTTTTCTATATAGAGGAGACCATTTGGTAATAATGACTGCTTCAATTTAAAACCTGCCTGGTGTATTGCAGTATCCTTTTACCAGTGCATCATATTGTGTAGTCATATGAAATATATTAACTACAATCGTATAATGATGATTATGTGATTAAAGAGGCTAAATATGTTTAAGAAAATGTTTTCTTGTATGGTACTTATTTATTTATGTGTATCTTTTAGTTGCAAGCAATGATGATTCTTAGAGCAGTCAATTCCTGTCATATATTTAGGTTAACTAATTTCGTTCTCTTTCTTGTTAATTACAGAGGAAAGATTATACAGCATTAACAAAGTTCTTGCCCCCAAAACATGAGTATGTATTAGCTGTGAGAATGACTCCTATTCAGTGCAAGCTCTATCAGTACTACTTAGATCACTTAACAGGTAACAGATGCACTTATTGTTTTTATCTTCAAAAAACATTCTTTTTCTGATGAGTGTTGTTTTAGTAATTTTACCATGTAAGTTGTTCTTTTTCAATTGTGCATTTGAATAAAATGGATATGTTCGTTTTGTAAAAGCACAAAATAGTTCTAATTTAAAAACCACTAAATTGTCAAACTAAACTAGGAACAAACTGGTGAAAAAACATACACAGTTTTTTGGAATAATGCCCTTGATTTATAAAGAGCTTTTATTTCAGAAAAATTATTAGTGTAAATAAATCTGTAAAAGAAAATGTATAAAATTCCAGTGCATTACTTAAAAAATTGAACCACAATAATAAAAGGCATATAAATCAAATCCATGAAATCATTTCTCATCAAATTGACAAAGGTTGAAGGAAAAGAAGCAAAATGCAAGGACATATATTATGCTCCCAAACTTATAGTAAAAATATACACAGATACCTAAAATACACCAAAATGCTAACAGAAATTGTTTTTTTGGGTGGATTCATTATGAGGATACACTTGATCTTAGCCAGAAGGCCGAGAAGCGATGCCGTTGTGAATAAAATAAATTATAAAAAATAATAGGAGGTGGAAGTGTGTACATGCATCTTAAAATGATACCTCATTTCATATCACTAGTTACAGTGATATGCCTTATAACAGCAGTGTATTTTAGAGAATGGAATAATGATGATGGTTCTCAAGAATGATTTTGCTTTGGGGAAAACAGAATTTGAATGTTAGTATTTTACAGAACTGCTTTTTTGCTATATTATAAACAGATTTTTACAGACTTTTAGAAGAAAATCGCTTGTAACAAGGCACACATTTTCATTTTTATATCAGTCAGAAACTGTTAGATTTATTGTATCGTCGTGTTTGGATGACAAAAATTGGAGACATAATTAAGTAACCAAAGGTGGTCATCCCAATGAGAGAGCTACAGTGTAGTTAAAGAAGAAAAGGGATGTCCAGAGCTATCTTTCATTAATATCTGAGTAATAAAGGTTACTAAATTTGGTCATTTAATATTTTTTCCATTTAAAATTTTGTTTTAGAGAAAGTGCCAGCTACAGTGTTTTCAAATATTAGAGAATCACTTGTCTTTAATAACCAATAGCAAAATGTTAATAGCTCATATAGATCTTAAAGTGTATACTTTTGAAGGCAATGCAATATTTAAGAACTAAGGGGGCCTCATTCATTGTGATTTTAAATGATAGCAAATATCTAAAGTACCAACTATTAAAAGCTTCTAAACTCTGTAAAGTATAATTGTTTTTTTAAGTTTTTATTTAAATTCTAGTTAGTTAAAATATAGTGGAATATATTCAGGAGTAGAATTTAGTGATTCATCACATACATATAACACCCAGTACTCATCACTAGTGTTCTCCTTAAACAAACAAACAAGCAAAAAAAACAAGTGCTCTCCTTAATACCCTTCACGCATTTAGCTCATCCCCTGCCTATCTCCCCTCCAGCAACCCTCAGTTTCTTTTCTGTAGTCAAGAGTCTCTTATGGTTTGCCTCCCTCTATTTTTTTCTTTCCCTTCCCCTATGTTCATCTGTTTTGTTTCTTAAGTTCCACATATGAGTGAAATCATAGTATTTGTCTTTCTCTAACTTATTTCACTGAGCACAATACACTCTAGCTTGATCCACATCCTTGCAGATGGTAAGATTTCATTCTTTGTTATGGCTGAGTAATATCTGTCATATATGTACACTACATCTTCTTTATCCATTCATCAGTTGATGGATGTTTGGGCTTTTTTCAAAATTTGGCTACTGTTGATAATGCTGCTGTAAAGATCGGGGTGCATGTGCCCCTTCAAGTCAGTATTTCTGTATCCTTTGGGTAAATACATAGTAATTTAATTGCTGTGTTATAGGGCAGTTCTACTTTTAACATTTTAAAGAACCTCCATACTGTTTCCCAGAGTGGCTGCACCAGTTTACATTCCCACCAGCAGTGTAAGAGGGTTCCCCTTTCTCTGCATCCTTGCCAACACCTGTTGTTTCCTGCATTGTTAATTTTAGCCATTCTGAGAGGTGTGAGGTGGAATTTCATTGTGGTTTTGATTTGTAATTCCCTGGTGATGAGTGATGTTGAACATCTTTTTATGTGTCTGTTAGCCATCTGTATATCTTCCATGGAAAAAAATGTCTACTAATGTCTTTTGCCCATTTCTTAACTCGATCATTTTTGGGGGGGGGTGTTGAGTTTGTTAAGTTCTTTATAGATTTTGGATGCTAACCCTTTATCAGATATGTCATGTGCAAACATTTTCTCCCATACCATAGGCTGCCTTTTAGTTTTGTTGATTGTTTCCTTTGCTGTACTGAAGCTTTTTATCTTTTTTTAAAGATTTATTTATTTATTTTTAACATAACAGAACGTTAACAGGGGGAGGAGCTGGGGGAGAGGAAGAGATAGAATCCCAAGCAGACTCCACACTGAGCATGGAGCCTAACATGGGGCTTGATCTCATGACCCTGAGATCATGACCTGAGCCAAAACCCAAGAGTTGGATGCTTAACCAGCTGACCACCCACATGCCCCAAGAAGCTTTTTATTTTGACGAAGTCCCAATAGTTCATTTTTGCTTTTGTTTTCCTTGTCTCCAGAGACGTGTCTAGTAAGAAGTTGCTATAGCCGAGGTCAGAGAGGTTGCTGCCTGTGTTCTTCTCCAGGATTGTGATAGTTTCCTATCTCATATTTAGGTCTTTCATCCATTTTGAGTTTATTTTTGTGTATGGTGGGAAAAAAGTGGTCTACTTTCATTCTTCTGCATGTAGCTGTCCAGTTTTCCCAGTACCTTTTGTTGAAGAGACTGTCTTTTTTCCATTGGATATTCTTTTCTGCTTTGTCTAAGATTACTTGAACATATAGTTGTGGGTCCATTTGTAGGTTTTCTGTTCTGTTTCGTTGATCTTTGTGTCCTTTTTTATGCCATACCATACTGTCTTGATGGACTACAGCTTTGTCATATAGCTTGAAGTCCAGAATTGTGATGCCTCCAGCTTTTCTTTTCTTTTTCAGGATTGCTTTGACTATTCAGGGTCTTTTGTGGTTCCATACAAATTTTAGGATTGTTTCTTCTAGCTCTATGAAAAATGCTAGTGGTATTGTGATAGGGATTGCATTGAAGGTGTAGATTGCTTTGGGTAGTATGGACATTTTAACAATGTTTGTTCTTCTAATCCATGAGAATGGAATGTTTTTCCATTCCTTTGTGTCTTCTATTTTTTTTTCATAAGTGTTTATAGTTTTCAGAGTACAAATCTTTTATCTCTTTGCTTAGGTTTATTCCTAGATATCTGATGGTTTTTGCTGCAGTTGTAACTGGGATTGATTTCTTGATTTCTCTTTCTGCTGCTTCATTTTTGGCGTATAGAAATGCAAAGATTTCTGTATGTTGATTTTGTATCCTGTGACTTTGCTGAATTCATGTATTAATTGTACCAATTTTTTGGTGAAGTCTTTTGGGTTTTCTATATAGAATATGTCATCTTTGAATAGTGAAAATTTGACTTCTTGCCATTTTGGATGCCTTTTATTTCTTTTTGTTGTCTCATTGGGAGAATAGGACTTCCAGTAATATGTAAAATAATAATAGCATGCACATCCCTCTCTTGTTCCTGACCTTGGAGGAAAAGCTCTCAGTATTTCCCAGTTGAGAATGATATGACCTCTGGGTCTTTCCTACATGGCCTTTATGATGGTATGTTCTCTCTATCCCTACTTTGTTGAGGGTTTTTATCAGGAATGGATGCTGTATTTTGTCAAATGCTTTTTGTGCCTCTGTTGAGAGGATCATATGGTTCCTATTTTTTCTTTTATTGTGGTGTATCACATTGATTGATTTGTGAATATTGAATCATCCTTGTAGCCCAGGAGTAAATTCCTCTTGATATGGTGAATGATTCTTTCAATATATGTGTTGGATCCCATTTGCTAGTATTCTGTTCAGAATTTTTGCATCCATGTTCATCAGGGATATTGGCTTGTACTTGTTTTTTTTTTGTTTTTTGTTTTTGTTTTTGTTTTTAGTGGTGTCTATATCTGGTTTTGGAAGCAAGGTAATGCTGGCCTCCTAGAATGATTTTGGAAGTTTTCCTTCCATTTCTATTTTTTGGATTAGTTTGAGAAGAATAGATATTAACTCTTCTTTAAATGTTTGGTAGAATTCCCTTGGGAAGCCATCTGATCCTGGACTTCTCTTTTTTTGGAGTTTTTTGGTTTTTTTTTTTTTTTTTTTTTGATCACTGACTGAATTTCTTTGCTGTCTGTTGGTCTGTTCAAGTTTTCTATTTCTTCTGTTTCGGTTTTGGAAGTTTATATGCTCCTAGGAATTTATCCATTTCTTCCAGATTGCCTAATCTGCTGGCATATAATGTTTTTTAAAGATTTTATTTGTTTATTTAATTGACAGAGAGAGAGAGTGTGACAGCAAGAGAGGGAACACAAGCAGGGGGAGTGGGAGAGGGAGAAGCAGGCTTCCTGCCGAGTAGGGAGCTGGTTGCGGGGCTCGATCCCAGGACCCTGGGATCATGACCTGAGCCGAAGGCAGTCGCTTAACCAGCTTAGCCACCCAGGCGCCCCTGGCATATAATTTTTCATAGTATTCTCTTATAACTGTATTTTTGTAGTGGTGGTTGTGGTTTCTCCTCTCTCACTTGTGATTTTATTTTGGTCCTTTCTGTTTTCTTTTTGATAAGTCTGGCCTAGGGGTTTATCAATTTTACTAAAATTTTCAAAGAGCTCCTGGTTTCATTCATCTGTTCTTTTTTGTTTCTGTATCAATTATTTTTGCTCTAGTATTTACCATTTCCCTTCTTCTGCTGGCTTTAGGCTTTACTTGCTATTTCTTTTCTAGCTCTTTTAGGTGTAAGGTTAGGTTTTATATTTGAGACTTTTCTTGCTTCTTGGGGCAGGCCTGTATTGCTGTATACTTCCCTTTTATGACTGTTCTTGCTGCATCCCAAAGGTTTTGGACCGTCATGTTTTCATTTTCATTTGCTTCCATGTATTTCTTTATTTCTTCTTTAATTTCCCGGTTCACCCATTCATTCTTTAGTAGCGTGTTCTTTAACTTCCATGTATTTATGTTCTTCCCAAAGTTTTTCTTGTGGTTGACTTCAAGTTTCATAGTACTGTGGTCAGAAAACACGTATGGTATGATCTAAATACTTTGTACTTGTTGAGGCCTGATTTGTGACCTGTGTGTATTCTCTTCTGGAGAGTGTTTCATGTGCACTGGGAAAGAATGTGTATTCTGCTTTAGGATGAAATGTTCTGAATACATCTGTTAAGTCCATTTGGTCTAGTGTGTCATTCCAAGCCATTGGTTCCTTGTTGATTTTCTGCTTAGATGATCTGTCCATTGCTGTTAGTGGGGTTTTAAAGTCCCCTACTATTATTCTATTGTTATAAATGATTTTCCTTGTTATTGATTTTTATATTTGGGTTCTCCCAAGTTGGGGGCATAAATATTTACAATTGTTACATCTCCTTGTTGGATAGACCCCTTTATCACCATATAGTGCCCTTCTTCATCTCTTATTACAGTCTTTGGTTTAAAATCTAGTTTGTCTTGTATAATTATTGCTACTCTGGCTTTCATTTGACATACATTTGCATGGTAAGTATTTTTCTGTCCCCTCACTTTCAATCTGCAGGTGTCTTTAGGTCTAAAATGAGTCTCTTGTAGGCAGCATGTAGATGGGTCTTTTTTTTTTAAATCCATTTTGACATCCTATGTCTTTTGATTGGAGCATTTAGTACATTTACATTCACAGTGATTTGATAGATACGAATGTAGTGCTATTGTATTAAATGTAACATTGATATTTCTGGAGATTTTCTCTGTTTCTGGAGATTTTCTCTGTTCCTTTGTAGTCTTTGTTGCTTTTGGTCTTTCTTTCCCACTCAGAGTTCCCCTTTAATATTTCTTGAAGGGCTGGTTTAGTGGTCACAAACTCCTTTAATTTTGTTTGTCTGGGAAACCCTTTATCTCACCTTCTATTCTGAATGACAGCCTTGATGTATCAGTTATTCTTGGTTGCATGTATTTCCTATTCAGCATGTTGAATATATCATGCCGCTCTCTTCTGGCCTGTGAAGTTTCTGTGGTTAGATGTGCTGCTAACCTTATTTGTCTTCCCTTGTACATTAGGGATTTCTTTTTCTTTAAAGATTTATTTATTTGCGAGAGAAAGAGCAGGGGTAGGAGGGGCAGAGGGAGAGGGAGAGAGAGAATCTCAAGCAGACTCTCTGCTGAAGTGCAGAGCCAGACACGGGGTTCAATCCCTATTGAGATCATGAACTGAACCGAAATCAAGAGTAGCCACCCAGACATTCCAGGGATTTATTTTCCATTGCTGTTTTTAGGATTCTGTCCTTATGGCTGTATTTTATTTTGCAAATTTTACTATGATATCTCTTGGTGTTGCCCTGCTTTTTTTGATTTTGATGGGAGTTCTCTGTGCCTCCTGGATTTGGATGTCTGTTTCCTTCCCCAGATGAGGGAAGTTTTCAGCTATAGTTTCCTCAAAGAAACCTTCTGCTCCCTTTTCCCTCTCTACTTATGGGACTCCTATGATACAAATGTTATGCTTTATGGAGTCGCTCATTTCTCTACTGTACATTCATGATCTAGCATTTTTCTTTCCCTCTTCAGCTTCGTTATTTCATAATTTTATCTTCAATATGACTTACTCATTATTCTTCTTCCATCTTTGTGGTCATTACATACAGTCGGTTTTGCATCTTGGTTATAGTAGTTTTTATTTTGGCATGACTAGTTTGTAGGTCTTTATTTCTGCGCCAGGGGACTCCCTAGTGTCTTCTTTGCTTTTCTCAAGCCCAGCTAGTAATTGTTGTTTTAAATTCTGGTTCAGGCATATTATTTATATCTGGTTTGATTAGATCCCTGCCTGTGACCTCTTCTTGTTCTTTGTTTTGGGACGAATTCCTCCATCTTGTTATTTTGTCTAGGTCTCTGTCTTCTCCTGTGTCTTATGAAAGCCTGTTATATTTTCTGCCCCTGAGAGTAATGGTTGTATTAAGAAGAGGTCATATACTGTCCGGGGCCTGGTGCTTCAGAAAGTGTTTCTGGTGTGTGCTGTGTGCACTCTGCTGTTGTGGTTTCGCAGCTCTTTCCTTCAGGTTAGTCCTCTGCAGAGTTTCTCCTTGCCTACAGCGTGGAATGTTTGCTCCTTTTCCAGTGTGTGGTGAGTTTTAAGTAGGTGTTTTTGGTCCCCTTGTTAAAACAGGCTGATCCTATTTCCCCTAGAGCTGAAGCTTTGCAGCTTTGTGTGGCT
The DNA here is from genome assembly GCF_009762305.2 of Zalophus californianus. Classification (NCBI taxonomy): domain Eukaryota; kingdom Metazoa; phylum Chordata; class Mammalia; order Carnivora; family Otariidae; genus Zalophus; species Zalophus californianus. The sequence continues at coordinate 66,795,138 of NC_045612.1, forward strand.
AGTAGACTTGGTACATGTGGAGGGTTTGTGCTGGTCTTCTGGTGGGAGGGGTGTGGCGCTCCTGCTCTGAGTATTAGCTATACTTGTCCTAGCAAAAAAAAGAAAGAAAGAAAGAAAGAAAGAAAACACCTGCAGAGCCCAGGGTAAGCAACTCAAGGCTCCACTGTGGGCACTGTATTTCTCACTGCAATCTGTCTGTTCTTATGGGCAGGGGTAAAAATGTTAGCCATCTCTTTCATCCCAGAGAGGGAAGTTTGCACCTGCCAATGTTCAGAAAGCCCTCGTAGAAGAGCGAACAGTCTCCCCTCGTTTGTCCCATGCATTCCTCAGATATATGTCTTCACCCTGTCTCTGTCTGAGCGTCTGCCCAGCCAGTGGTGCCGTGCTCCTGTGTTTTTATCAGAGGCACACAGACTGGGTTTCAGAACTCTAAATTTTAGGTACCCTGCGATGCATGGACCTGCACTGATCCTCTGGCGGAGGGTCTTGTCACACTGTGGCTGGTGCTGGTTTGGCCCAGAAGGGTAGTTGCAGGAATGCACAGGGGCTTGGAGTTTACCATAAAGCACAAGAAGCTGACATGCAGGTTAGCTGCCCTAAGCAGGTGTCTCCTATGCTAAAGAATGGGGCAGCTCAATGGCACTTGCCTGCTCTTTTGTTCCCATAAAGGCAGTGCCATTCTCCCAAATGCTCTCCATGAAAGGGAATTGTCTCTCCTAGTGCAACCCAGGGGATCCTCAGATCATGCTTTCTGCTCCCCAGCTTCTGCCTTTCTTCTCCACAGGAGCACCTCTTCGCCAGCCAGGTTCAATCCCACTGATGACATGGGACTTCCTTTTTTTTATTTTTAAAATTTTTAAAAATATTATATTTATTTATTTGACAGAGAGAGACACAGCAAGAGAGGGAACACAAGTAGGGGGAGTGGGAGAGGGAGAAGCAGGCTTCCCGCGGAGCAGGGAGCCTAATGCCGGGCTCCATCCCAGGACCCTGGGATCATGACCTGAGCCGAAGGCAGATGCTTAACGACCGAGCCACCCAGGCGCCCCATGGCACGGACTTCTAAAACCAGACTTTGTGCTCCACTGTTTGTAAATACATGTGATAATTAGCCCCTCTCACTTTCCCCATCAGTGGTGTAGGGGAAGTGTTTTTCTTATCTCTCTGTCTCTCTGTCTCTGTCTCTCTCTTTCTGTCTCTCTCTTTTCCTGATCTGGGCTTCCTCTCCTCTGCCTCACCAGCAGTTCTTTTCTTCTCCAAATTACGTCTCCTCACCTCCTAACTTCCATGATGTGGCTGGCCTCTTTTCTCCCTCTAGTTGTGCAGTTTGTTCTATCAGTCCTCAGATTGATTTCCTGGGTGTTCAGAATGATTTGATATTTATCTAGCTGTGTTCGTTGGACGGGGCAAGCATAGGTTCCCCTATTACTCTGCCTCTTAACTCTTTCTGAAAAGTATGTTTGTTAAATTATCATCTGATGTCATGAATCTTTCATTTGTGAAAATGTTTGGGGTTCCACCCAACTAAATGTGATGTTTTATTTTCCTTAAAGTAGCATAACCTGAGTTAATATTCCCTTTGAATAAAAACCTACATGAAAGGCCAAATGGGTTATATTAAAGGCTACTCTATCTTGATTCTCACTACCAACCATCACAGTATTTCTCCTGAAATCTCACCCACGTATTTCGCTTGAACTTAAAATGTTTAGTGTTTTTCTGTCACATGTTCCAAAATTTCTTTTGTTTTTATATTTGACTCTTTCTAGATTCTATTTGGTTTTAAGAAGTTCACTTAAATTTTGCTTTTTATACTAGGAACAGTTTTGTGTTAATATTAATAGTAATAATTTGTAATATTTTAATATTTATAGAATTAAAGTAATAAGAAACTGAGTTTTCTTGAATTTTAAAGAAATTAAAGTCCTTAATTTTCCTTTGTTCCCCTTTTTCAGTATAATCCTGCAGTATTCCTTTTACCATCGGTTATCAGTTTATATTTACATATAAGCCTCTGCCTTCAGTAAACACTTCATGTTTTAAAATATGGATACTTAATTTTTTAAAGTTTTTATTTAAATTCCAGTTAGTTACTGTATAGGGTAATATTATTTTCAATACACTATAGTGTACAATATAGTGATTCAACACTTCCATACAACACCCGGAGCTCATCACACATGCACTCCTTAATCTCCATAAACTATTTTAGACATCCCCCCTCGGCCTCCCCCCTGGTAATCATCAGTTTGTTACTTAATTTTTTAATCAGTAAATGTTAGCCTGATTTTAAGCATAAGTCAATATTAAAATCCATATAGTGTTTTAAGGCATGCAGAAAGGGAACACATGAAAAGACAACCCACAGAATGGGAGAAAATTTTTTGACATCCTGTATCTGAGAAGGGATTAATAACCAGAATATATAAAGAACTCCTATAACTCAACGACAATAAAACTCAGCACAATTGGAAAATGAGTGAAGGACTTCAATAGACATTTCTCCAAAGAATATATACAAATGGCCAATAAGCACATGAAAAGATGTTCTGCATCATCACTGGTTATTATAGAAATGCCAATAGCAAAACACAAGATATCACTTAATACCTGATAAGATGCATATTACCAAAAAAAAAAAAAGAGAACAGGTGTTGTCAAGAAAGTGGAGAAATTATAACCCTGGTGCATTGCTGGTGACAGTGTAAAATGGTGTAGCTGCTATGGGAAAAGCAGTGCTGCCATTCCTCAAAGAGTTAAACATAGAATTATTTCCATAATGATCCAGTGTATGATCCAGCAATTCCACTTCTAGGTATATACACCAAATAATTGAAAGCAGGAACTTAAACAGATACTTGCACGCTCTTGTTTACACAGCAGTAGTGTTCATAATAGCCAAAAAGGTGGAAGCAATCCCAGTGTCCACTGACAGATGAATAGAGAAAGGCAATTTGATATATATATATAAATATATATATATTTATCATATATAAATCATATAAATGTTATATTTATCATATATATGATATATACATAATACACATACATACATACACACATACACATACCTCATATGTACCATGGGATATTATTTAGTCTTAAAAAGAAAGGAAATCCTGACACTTTACAATATTAATGAATCCCAAAGCTGTCACGATAAGTGAAATAAGCCAGACACAAAATGACGAATACTGTTTCATTCCACTTAGAGGTACCTAGAGTAGTCACAGATTCATAGAGGCAGAAAGTAGTAGTTACCAAGGTTTGGGGGAGGGGAAAATACAGAGTTATTTTTAATATGTACAGAGTTTCTTTCTAGGATCATGAAAAAGTTTTAGGAATGGAGTGTTGATGGTTGCACAACATCGTGATTGTACTCAATGCCACTGAATTGTACTCATAAATAGAGAACATTCATATGCATGTGTCCAAGTGCCACCCTTTAGACATTGATTAAGTGGATCTGGAGTAGGGCTCAGGGACCTGTGTTTTATAAGCCCTACAGGTGATTTTGATGTACCTGCAGCATGAGAACCACTGCTCTAGATGATGCTCAACATAATTGGAAATGTAACTCAAAACCACAGTGGGATACCTTTTGTTACTCACTAGGATGGCTATAATCCAAGAAATAGAAAAATAGTAAGTGGTGAGGATGTGGAGGAATTGGAACCCTGTGTTTTGTTGGTTTCAAATGTCAAATGGTGTAACTTATGTGGAGCTCAATTTGGCAATCAAAGGTTCAGTATAGAGTTACCATATAACCCAGCAATTATACTTCTGAATGTATACTCAATAGAAAGGAAAACACTTGTACATCCAAAGATTTGTACACCAATGTTCATAGCATCATTGTTCATAATAGTTCAAAGCTAGAAACAACCTATATGCCCATCAACTGGTGAAGGGTTAAACAGATTTGATACATGCATATCATAGAACATTATTAAGCAATGAAAAGGAAGAAAATGCTGATACATGCTACAACGCAACTCAACCTTGAAAACATATGCTAAGTGAAAGAAGCTAGTCACAAATGACCAGATGTATGATTCCATTTATATGAAATGTCTAGAGTAGGCAGATCTGTAGAGACAAAGTAGATTAGTGGTTTCCTAGGGGTGTAGGAGAAATAAAGAAATTGGGGGGTGTTGGCTTAGGGGTATAGGGTTTCTTTTGGGGGTGATAAAAATGTTTTAAAAACTAGATTTTGGTGATGGTTGCTCAGCTCTGTGAATACACTAGTGAATTGTAAATGGTAAATTGTGAACTATATCTGAATAAAACTTAAAAAAAAACTCAGTGGCTTACTTTTTTATCTACAGAAGTTTTATTTAGTTATCTTCCAGCTAATTGCTCATTCTTTATGATTTCCTGTGTCTTGCATGTACTTTCTAGATTATCTTTAACATTTCTTTAAACGTAGTAAACAGTTATAGTCTATGTCTGATTATTCCAGTTTTTGAAATCTTTATAGATTTGTTTCATCTCTAATTTCTGTCAAATTTTCAGGCATGCTGCCTTGTTTCCATGTGTGTTTAAGTACTTTTGACCACAAGTTCCTAATATCCTTTGGAGTGTTAATATGGGGTAATTTTTTGAGTCCTAGGCTAACATTTGGTTACTCCAGAAAGGATTTGCTGTTGTTTCTGTCAGGGGTCTGGGGATATTTTTAGTCTCAGATCCCTTGATATTAAAATTTGTGCTTGAAGCACTCTTAACTTTTAAGTTAGTGGGAATTTGGGCAAATGATGGGCTATTTGATGATATGAACTGGGGGCTCTCCAGTACTTAAAGTATTATTCCTTTGTTTCTTTTACTTTCTGCATAAATAAAATAAGCATACTCCAAAGAATGTTAACCAATTTCAGTGGTCTTTGCATGATAGTTCATGGGTGGTAATTTTTATGTGAGCTTCCTATAGTGTGTGACTAATCAGAAGGTGGTATGACTACAAGATTTAGATTTAGACTTGAACAGATAAAACAGCATATGTTTAGATTATCAAAACTGAGCCATCTGCTTAAAGTCAGCTTTATGGGACATGCATTGATGTATTGAGGCAGTGAAATAACTAATATCAATGAGATACTCTTTTTCACTTACTGTTCATTATAAGTAGAATTCTTCTGGGCACCTCCTAGTAGTTGTGTTAGTGCTTGGGTTTTAGGCTTTCCTTAGTCTTTGCTATGTTTAAAAGTGGCCTTGAGTCCTGCAAGTTAACTGAAGGAGCATTGGAGGAAAGGAAAACAGATTTCTGAAATAGTACAAAGGAATTATTTGATTAGTAAGGATTTTGTGATAAAACGGTGTGGAAATCCTAGAGGGTGTTTCCATATTCTTAGTGGCTAAACTACTCCCAAGTTCTTTAGATCAACCCTTTTTATTCATTTATGTGGAAAATTCTTTGAAATAATTTTCAGGACTTGGGGAAACTCTATAAAATTTATTGATGTAGCCCATGGTGTTTTATTATGATCATCTCCAGTTCCCTGTTTATTATAGCTGTATTGATCATCAGAATACTCCAGTGAGACTGGTTTATTTTAATAGTGTAATTGTAATGTGTAAGGGGTCAAAAGGGAAATTGAATAATAAAAAGCTTTTAGTATTGTATTTTTGGAAAGTTTGCTTTAGCTCTACTGTCTTGAATAACCTTGAAGGGCACTTAAGGCAGTGTGGTAGGCTGAACAATGGCCACCTGGAGATGTTAGATCTTACCTAGGTCCTGGAACCTGTGTTACTTTATAAGAAAAGGGGATTTTTTTAGAGGTGATTAAACTAAGGATCTTGAGATGAGGAGATTGTCCTGGATTGTCCAGATGGCTCCTAATTCCATTTGCAGGTATCTTTACAGGAGAGAGGCTGAGGGAGATTTGACATACACAGAAGAGGAGGAATTGTGACGATAGAGGCAGAGATTGTTGTAGCTGCAAGTCAGGGAATGCCAGCAGCCACCACGTGCCTCAGGAGGCAAGGAATAAATTCTCTCCTGGAGCTTCCAGAGGGAATGTGGATGGCCCTATGGACACTTTGATTTTGGCTCAGTAGGATAGATTTTGGACTTCTGATCTCCCAAACTGTGAAGGATTATATTTCTGTGGTCTTAAGATTTTGGGTTTGTGGTGATTTGCTGTGGCAGTCCTAGCAAACTACTTGAAGCAGTGAGTTTTCCCAACCATTCTTTATGACTTGTACCCTAGTTTGCAGTACAACAAGCACCTGAGAACCTTCTTAGAAAGTTTATATTTCTGTGCCTCATCACAGATCTAGGAAATCAGAATTTATAGGAATGGGATCCAAGTGTGTGTATAACACATTGCCCAGGTGATTCTGATGTGCGCCAAGTTTGATAAACATTTCACTAGGATGCTGTATTGATTTCCTCTTGCTGCTGTAGAAAATTACCACAAATTTGATGGCTTAGAACAAGTTTATTCTCTTACAGTTCTGGGGGTTGAGGGTCCAAGGTTAGTGTTACGGGGCTAAAGTCAGCAGGGCTGGTTTCTTCTGGCTGCTCTAGGGAGGGAAAATATTTCCTTGTCTTTTTCAGCTTCTGGTGGCTGTCTGTATTCTCCATATTGAACGTGTGTCACTCCAGTTGTGCATATGTCATCACATCACCTTCTACTCTCACTTCTGGATCCCTTTTACAGGGATTATTGTGGTTGCATTGGGTCCTCCTGGATAAACTAGGATGGTCTTCTTCAATTTCAGGTCCTTTTCTTGATTGCATCTGCACATTTTCTTTTTCCATATAGAATAACTCATGGGTGGATTGGAGTGTAGATATATTTGGCAGATGTATATAGGATTGGAATGTAGATATATTTGGGAGACCATTATTGAGTTTACCACAGACCCCATGATAACATCTCATGTAAAAACTGTAGGTGTAAATAAGGTTCAATAACAGATTGTCATGATTGATTAATCATGTATTCACCTAACCTTTTTTGGTATATTTTCCGAATAAAGTGATTTGGAGTCAAAAACATTTTTTTTGAAAAGATAGAATGATTCAGTAATAATTATCAATACTCTTGAGTAGAGAACATTTTTCTGTGGATATTTATTTGGCTAGTTTATTAACATATCCTTTTTATGTGGTTCCCATTTCCCACAGAGAATATCAACTCTAACATAAATCAATGGTGTAGGTAGAAGAAACTTTTTTCCCTTTTCAGGTAGAATTTTTTTCCCTTTAAAAATGTCCTCCCTTTTCCTATCTTAGCCAGTTAGGCCTAAAAGTCTTAGGAAGTTTTTCCATAATAGAAGATATTTATGATATATGCAAGAGTAGTTTTTGCCCCCACAAAACAAGAATTGGCTTTTAGTCTTTCTTGGAGTATAAAATGATAAAGTATAGATTACCTTTTTTAAAAAAAAATCTCTCTTTACATTAATTTTTTTTTAAGAGAGAGAACGTGAGTGGTGGGGGGAGGAGAGCAGAGGGAGAGGGAAAGATAATCTTGAGCAGATTCCATGCCCAGCATGGACCCTGATGCAGGGCTTGCTCTTAAGACCCTGAGATCATGACCTAAGCTAAAATCAAGAGTCAGACACTTAACCGACTGAACCATCCAGGTGCCCCTCCTTTACATTAATTTTAACTCATAAGATGTTCAGTGATAGAACAGCTGGGTAGAAGATCAACAAGGAAATAGAAGACTTGGAAAACACTATAAACCAACCAGACTTAACAGACCTCTAAAAGAACACTCCATCGAGCTGCAGCAGAATACATATTCCTCTCAAGTGCATGTGGAATATTCTTCAAGATAGACCATATTTTAGATTATAAAACAAGTTTCAATTAACATAAAAGGATAAAAATCACACAAAATGTTTTCTTTAACCATATGGGAATGAAATTACAAACCAGTAACAGAAGGAAAGTTAGAACATTCACAAATGTATATAAATAACAGACTTCCAAATAGCCAGTAGATAAAAGAAGAAATCACAAGGAAAATTAAAAAATATTTAGACATGGATGAAAACAACACAAGGTACTAAAATATGGGATGCAGATAAAGCATGCTTAAAGAGGGAAAATTATAACTGTAAATGCCTATAATTTAAAAAGAAGAAAGATCTCAAGTTTATAATCTAACCTCTTACCTTAAGCAACTAAAGTTAGGGCAAACTAAACCCAAAGCAAGTACAAAGAAAGAATAAAGACTGGAGGAGAAATAAATATAAAGGAGGAAAAAACACAGAAAATCACTGAAACTGAAATTTGCTTTTTTGAAAAGATCAATTGATACCTTTTTAGCTGTACTTGCAAAGTAATAGAGGAGACACGACTAAAATCAGGAATGTGAAAGAATATCACTACTGATATTGCAGAAATAAATTATAAAGGAATGCTATGAGCAGTTGTATATCAAGAAATTAGATTCTTCATTTTCATAGCAATGATTCCTATTATACACGGTGGAAATACCTCTTAAAAGGCAAAATAATCACTACCAGATTTTCATGCATTTTTATTAGTGTTTCATATCATTAAATTTTCTCTTGCCATGAGTAGAGGCAAGACTTATTAGTTATTGGTGAATTTACATCTTTTAAAACTGTGGACAGAAAAATATGTTATTGCTTAAATGCTGCTTTTTTTGTTTAACCAGTTTTGTTTTGCATCTTACCTCCTTGATATGTGTCATATAAATGAAATGTGTATTCATTTCATTTTCATTTTGCTTCTATAGAAAAAACTTAATTTTGTTGAAATTACTCTGAGCAGAAGAAATTAATGTTTTCAACATGAAAAACAGTTTTTAGGAGTACATTTTTTTGTTTAAGAAGAGTTGGAATTTATAAAAGATGGGATACAGAGAGGCTTTATCTAAAACAAGAGCTTTTAAGTTTTCATTTAAATTCCAGTTAGAGGCGCCTAGGTGGCCCAGTTGGTTAAGTGTCCAAGTCTTGGTTTCGGCCCAGGTCGTGATTTCAAGCCCCACCTTGGGTTCCTCACTTGGTGCAGAGGCTGCTTAAGACTCTCTTTGTCCCCCTCCCCCAATAGAATAAAATTAAAAATCCCAGTTAGTTAACATACAGTGTAAATTTAGTTTCAGGTGTACAGTATAATGATTCAACACTTTTGTACATCACCCTGTGCTCATCATGGCAAGTGCACTCCTTAATTCCCATCACCTCTTTAACCCATCCCCTCACCCACCTCCCCTCTGCTAACCCTCAATTTTAAAAGAGGAGTTTGTAATCCAGGGTCCACAGATGGAATTATGGGGGGTATGTGAACCTGAATAAGAAAAAAATCACATTAATTTTTACTAACCTCTGATGAAAATTAGCATTTTTTCCAGTTATAATGTGGGCAATAAACTATAGTAGTATTAGTGATAACTGTGACTTTGTTACCAATAGAAATCAAATATTTCTATTATTGTTACTGATATCTCAAAATTATTTACCTTTATCAGGACTTCAGAATTTCAGATAATTCTTAGACTTGCTGCTATATTTTGTTATTTAATGCATTAACAAAGTACACGTATTACTGTATCACAACGATGTTTAATATTTTGATAATTTATATATAATGGGTTTCTTTTGTTTTCCTATTTTACGTTTCAAAACATTATTCAAAGAAAGATGTCTATAAACTTCTCTATACTGCCACAAGAGTCCATGGCACATAATAAAGTTAAAATCCCTAATTTAGAAAAGCATGTTGGTTGACATAGAGAATTCTTTTTTTTCCTAAGTTTTTATTTAAAATCCAGTTAGTTAACATACAGTGTAATTAGTTTTAGATGTACAGTTTGGTGATTCAGTACTTCATACAACTCCTAGTACTCATCCCAAGTGTACTCCTTAATCCCCATCACCTATTTAACCCATCCCTCCACCCACCTCTCCTGACACAGAGAATTCTTGTCTTAACATTAACGACTTTTTTTTTGATCAGGTGTAGGTAATAGCAGTGAAGGTGGAAGAGGAAAGGCAGGTGCAAAACTTTTCCAAGATTTTCAGATGTTAAGTAGAATCTGGACTCATCCTTGGTGTTTGCAGCTGGACTACATTAGCAAAGAAAATAAGGTAAATCAGGTAACCTAAAATCGATTAAAACATATCTGTTGGAAGCAGAATAACTTCAGGAAAAAGGTTGATCTATATAGACTTACTGTATATTGGAATTTTCCTTTGCTTTGTAGTACAGTAATTCAACCTATTTTGTTTCTAGTTAATTTCTATATGTTAGAATGCATTATGATTATGGAAGGAGTATTAAATGTTATTCTTAACATCTGTATAACCATGGTAAAATGACAAAAATTTAAAAAGTAACATTGGGTCAGTAGTATTAACTAAACAATAGACTTTATTATTTTTTTAAATTTAATTTTATTTTATTATGTTAGTCACCATACAATACATCATTAGTTTTTGATGTAGTGATCCATGATTCAGTGTTTTCGTATAACACCCAGTGCTCCATGCAGTATGTGCTCTCCTTAATACTCATCACTGGGCTAGCCCATACAATAGACTTTAATTGGATTTCATCAATTTTTGTACTTATGTCCTTTTTCTTTTCCATGATTCAATCCAAGGTTTCACATTGCATTTAGTAATCATATCTGTGATATCTCCTTTCCTTTTTTAATCTATGGTAGTTCTTTCAGTTCTTTTTTTATGCCATGACAATTAACTTATCCTCAGGTAAAGTAAACATCATTACAATTTTCAGTATAAGTTGAAGTAAACTATTAAAACATTCATCATTTTTTTTTCCTCTAGGGATACTTTGATGAAGACAGTATGGATGAATTTATAGCTTCAGATTCCGATGAAACCTCCATGAGTTTAAGCTCCGATGATTATACAAAGTAAATTGAATAATTTTTGTGTCCTGTGTTGACATATTTAAAATCCCTAATTGCTGATTGTTCTCTCATAATTGGCATTTGTATCTTTTCTGTGCTTTCCTAACACTTTGAATTTGTTCCTTTTATAGAAAGAAGAAAACGAAGGGGAAAAAAGGGAAGAAAGATAGTAGCTCAAGTGGAAGTGGCAGTGACAATGATGTTGAAGTGATTAAGGTCTGGAATTCAAGATCTCGAGGAGGTGGTGAAGGAAATGTGGATGAAACAGGAAGCAATCCCTCAGTTTCATTAAAGCTGGAAGAAAGTGAGTCTAATGAATGTTGCCTTTATAATGGAACACTGATTTAGAAATTATCATGTCCATGCTTTTTTTCAATAATTAATTTATCCTTACTATTTCTCTCAAAGGAATATCTTTCCTAGATGCTTTTAGTAAGCATCTTGGATAATCAGGTCACATAATGACAAATACCTGGTGAATATTTAATTAAAAGCAAGCCATTGTGCTCTGATATTTAAGAGAAAAAGAAGAAAGAAAAACTAATGTTTATTTACATGTATATAAACTAAATGCCGTATTTTCACTCCATGTGTTAGCTGAGTTAATTCTTGAGCAGACTTAACAAGCTGTTGATATCTTTATTTTTATAAATGATCAGTAGAAGTGGGATTTAGACCTAGATACATCCAATTTCAGAGCCATGATGGTATTTTCAATTAACTACATATAATAACTGGAAACATTTCATGTAATAGAGTATCATTGTAATTAACTTTATACAATGAAACTAGTGTTAATGTATTAGCCTTTTTCCTTTGTAATTCTTCATAATCTATAATTGTTGCATACTTTAAGTTTTCCCTTTTTCATATATAGTTTATCACCTCTTTTTAAAATTAATTTATTTCTATTTTTTTAATTTAAATTTTAGGTAGTTAACATACAGTGCAATATTGGTTTCTGTAGTAGTTTCTGGAGTAGAATTTAGTGAATCATCACTTACATACAATACCCGGTGCTCATCAGAATAAGTGCCCTCCTCAATACCCATCATCCATCTAGCCCATCCCTCATCCGTCTCCTATCAACCCTCAGTTTGTTCTCTATCCTTAAGAGAGTCTTATGGCTGGAGGGTTGGGGGGGAATGGGGTAACTGGGGGATGGGCATTAAGGAGGAGGGCACTTGATGTAATGAGTACTTGGTGTTACATATAACTGATGAATCACTAAATTATACCCCTGAAACTAATAATAACTATATGTTAACTAAATTGAATTTAAATAAAAAAATTTTTAAAGAGTCTCTTATGGCTTGTTTCCCTCTCTCTTTTTTTTTTCTCCCTTCCCATATGTTCATCTGTTTTCTTTGTTAAATTCCACATATGAGTGAGATCCTGTGGTATTTGTCTTTCTCTGACTGGCTTATTTCACTTAGCATAATACATTCTAGCTCCATCCATGTCCTTGCAAATGTCAAGATTCTATTCTATATTATGACTGAGTAATATTCCATTGTATATATATATACCACATCTTCTTTATTCATTCTTATGTTGATGGACATCTGGGCTCTCCCCATAGTTTGGCTATTGTTGATAGTGCTACTATAAGCCTCAGGGTACATGTATCCCTTCAAATCTGTATTTTTGTATCTTTTGGGTAAATACCTATTAGTGCAATTGCTGGATCATAGGGTAGTTCTATTTTTAACATTTTGAGGAACCTCCGTACTGTTCAGAGTGGCTGCAGCAGTTTGCATTCCCACCAACAGTGCAAGAGGGTTCCCCTTTCTCTGTATCCTCACCAACACCTGTTGTTCTTCTGTTGTTAATTTTAGCTATCCTGATAAGTGTGAGATGGTATCTCATCATGGTTTTGATTTGTATTTCCCTGATGATGTGATGTTGAGCATTTTTTCATGTGTCTGTTAGCCATCTGTATGTCTTTTTTGGGAAGGTGTCTATTCGTGCCTTCTGCCCATTTATTAACTGGATTATTTGTTTTTTGGGTGTTGAGTTTGATAAGTTGTTTGTAGATTTTGCATACTAACCCTTTATCAGATACGTTGTTTGCAAATATCTTCTCCCATTCCGTAGGCTGCCTTATAGTTTTGTTGATTATTTCCTTCACTGTGCAGAAGCTTTTTATCTTGATGAAGTCCCAGTAGTTCATTTTTGCTTTTGTTTCCCTTGCCTTTGGTGACATGTCTAGTAAGTTGCTATGGCTGAGGTCAAAGAGGTTTGTGCCTGTGTTCTCCTCTATCACCTCTTTTGTTTTCTCCTTCTCCCCTTTTCTTGTGCATGAGTGTACACACAAGTGAAAGTCTGAATTTTTTATTGGCTGAAGTTGTCTTGACCCATATCTACATTTGAAGGATTAGTGTTGAGGCTCCATATATTCTTGGTACAGCCTGACTGGGTGTCTAGGAACTCCAAAGTTGGGACCAAATGTCTGAATATTTTAAATATAAAATATCTAAAGATAGAACAGTATAAATAGCTCTAAATATTTGTCATTGGGGCACCTGGGTGGCTCAGATGGTTAAACGTCTGCCTTCAGCTCAGGTCATGATCCCAGGATCCTGAGACTGAGCCCCACATTGGGCTCCTGGCTCAGCGGGGAGCCTGCTTCTCCCTCTCCCTCTGCTCATGCGCTCTCTCTCTCTCTCTCTCTCTCTCTATATATATATATATATATAATTTTTTTTTCTGTGTCTCAAATGAATAAATTAAAAAAAATCTTAAAAAAATAATTATTTGTCATTTGAGAGTCATATAGCAAAGCAATCAACTGAAGAAAAGAGAGATATGGAGGCCTGCTTGGTGAATGACCCTGGGTTCAAACAAGCTTGACTGGTTTTAGGTCTGCACCTGAACTAATTTGGTGATTCCTTAATAAAATTTCTCTTTTCAAGAGAATAGGGGGCAGAAAGTGTACTTGGAGGAATAATAGCTGAGAACTTCCTTGCTCAGAAACACACATCCAGATCCACGAGGCACAGAAAACTCCCATCAAAATCAACAAAAGCAGGCTAATACCAAGACATATTCTAATTAAATTTGTAAACTACAGTGATAAAGAAAAATATCTTAAAACAGGACAAAAGTAGTCCTTAACTTACAAGGGAAAAGCCATAAGGCTTGCTAGAGATTTCTCAACAGAAATTTGGCAAGCCAGAAGAGAGTGGCCTGATATTTTCAAAGTGCTGAAAGGGAAAAATATGCAACCAAGAATAATTTATCCAGCAAGGCTGTGATTCAGAATAAATAGGAGAGATAGAGTTTCCCCAGACAAACAGAAACTAAAGGAGTTCATGACCGGTAAATGAGTCCTGCAAAAAATATTAAAGGGGACTCTTTGAGTGGGAAAGAAAGACCAAAAATGACAAAGTCCAGAAAGGAACAGAGAAAATTTCCAGAAACAACAACAAAACAAGTAATACAATGGCACTAAATACATAATCTATCAATAATCATTCTGAATGTAAATGGACTAAATGCTCCAATCAAAAGTCATAGGATGTCAGAATGGATACAAAAAAATAAGACCCATCTATATGCTGCCTACAAGAGACCCATTTTAGGCCTAAAGACACCTTCAGATTGAAAGTGAGGTGATGGAGAAACATTTATCTTGCAAATGGATGTCAAAAGGAAGTCGGAGTAGCCATACTTCTATCAGACAAACTAGGTTTTAACCAAAGACTCTAATAGGAGATGAAGAAGCATACTATATCATAATAAAGGGGTCTATCCAACAAGATCTAAGAATTGTAAATATTTATGCCCCCAACTTGGGAGCACCCAAATATATAAAACAATAACAAATGTAAAGGAATTCATTGATAATAATACAATAATAGTAGGTGACATTAAACCCTTTTATGAGGACAGCATTACCCTGATAGCAAAACCAGATAGAGTCCCCTAAGAAATAGAACTAGAGGCTAATACTATAGATGCACATAGATGCAAAATTCTCAGTAACATTCTAGCAACCAAATTCAACAATACATTTAAAAAAAAAATCATTCACAGTGATCAAGTGGGACTTATTACTGAGTTGCAAGGGGGGGGTTCAGCATTTACAGATCAATCAACTACATTATACTACATTAATAAAGGATAAGAACCATACAATCATTTCAGTAGATTCAGAAAAAGCTTTGACATAGTATAGCATCCATTCATGATAAAAACCCTCAACAATGTAGGTTTAGAGGGAGCATACCTCATCACCACAAAGGCCATATATGAAAAACCCACGGTAATATCATGCTCAATGGGGGAAAA
Organism: Zalophus californianus; assembly: GCF_009762305.2. Classification (NCBI taxonomy): domain Eukaryota; kingdom Metazoa; phylum Chordata; class Mammalia; order Carnivora; family Otariidae; genus Zalophus; species Zalophus californianus. The sequence goes on from NC_045612.1 coordinate 66,810,287, forward strand.
CAGAGCTTTTCCTCTGTGGTCAGGAGCAAGACAGGGATGTCCATTCTCACCACTGTTATTTAACATAGTACTGGAAATCCTACTCACAGCAGTCAGACAGCAAAAAGAAAGAAAAGACACCCAAATTGGCAGGGAAGAAGTAAAACTTTATTTGCAGATGACAAGATACTCCATATAGAAAACCCAAAAGACTCCACCAAAAAGCTGCTAGAACTGATACATGAATCTGATAAAGTGGCAGGATACAAAATGAATGTAGAGAAATCTGTTGGATTTCTATACACCAATAATAAAGCAGCATAAACAAAAATTAAGGAGTCAGTCTCATTTATAATTTTATCAAAAGTAAGAATATAGGTAGGAATAAACTCAACCAAGAAGGTGAAAGATCTGTACTCTGAAAAGTATAAAACACTGATGAAAGAAATTGAAGAGAACACAAAGAAACAGAACAACATTCCATGCTCATGGATCGGAGGAACAAACATTGTCAAAATGTCTATGCTACCTAAAGCAATTTACATATTTAATGCTATCCCTGTCAAAATACCAAGAGCATTTTTCACAGAGCGAGAACGAACAAACCTAAAATTTGTATGGGACCACCAATACCTCAAGTAGCCAAAGCAACCTTGAAAAAGAAACAAAAGCTGGAGGCATCACAATTTCAGTGTTCATGTTATATTATACAGCCATATTAATAAAAATAGTATGGTGTGGTATAAAAATACTCACATAGATTAATGGAACAGAATCGAAAGCCCAGAAATGAACCTACAACTCTATGGACAATTAGTCTTTGACAAAGCAGGAAAGAGTATCTAATGGGAGAGGGGCGCCTGGGTGGCTCAGTCATTAAGCGTCTGCATTCAACTCAGGTCATGATCCCAGGGTCCTGGGATTGAGCCCTGCATGGGCTGCTGCTTCTCCTGCTCCACGGGAAGCCTGCTTCTCCCTCTCCCACCCCCCTGCTTGTGTTCCCTTTCTCACCGTCTCTCTGTCAAATAAATAAATAAAATCTTAAAAAAAAAAAAGTATCTAATGGGAGAAAGTGTTTCTTCAACAAATGGTGTTGGGAAAACTGGACAGCAACATGCAAAAGAATGAAATGGGACCACTTTATTACACCACACACAAATAGAAATTCAAAATGGATTAAAAGACATAACTGTGAGACCTGAAACCATAAAAAATCCTAGAAGAAAACACAGGCAGTAATATCTCTGACATTGGCTATAGCAAGTTGTTTCTAGATATGTCTCCTGAGGCAAGGGAAGTAAAAGCAGAAATAAACTATTGTGACTTCATCAAAATAAACAGCTTCTGCACAGTGAAGGAAACACCCAACAAAACTAAAAGGCAGCCTTCAGAATGGGAGACAGTATTTGCAAATTACATATCTGATAGAGGGTTAATATCTGGAATATATAAAGAACCTCTAAACCTCAACACCCAAGAAATGAACAGTCGAAGTAAAAATGCACAGCCAACATGAATAGCCATTTTTCCAAAGAAGATATACAGATGGCCAACAGAGGCCACTTATCAGGGAAATGCAAATCAAAACTACAATGAGATATCACCTCATACCTGTCAGAATGGCTAAAATGATCAACAGTAGAAACAACAAATGCTGGTGAGGATATGGAAAAAAAGGAACACTTTTGCACTCTTGGTGGGAATGCAAACTGGTGCAGCCACTCTGGAAAACAGTATGAAGATTCCTCAGAAAGTTAAAAATAGAACTACTCTATGATCCCATAATTGCACTACTGGGTATTTACCCATAAAATACAAAAAAAAATTAATTCAAAAGGATATATGCACCCCTATGTGTAAAACAGCAATTATCAACAATAGCCAAATTATGGAACAAGCCCTTGTGTCCATCTGTATGTCTACATGGATAAAGAATTTCTTATCTAAAATGGATAAAGAAGAGGTGATATATAATTACAATGGAATATTCCTCAACCATCAAAAAGAATGAAATCTTGACCTTTGAAACAACATGGATAGAACTAGAGAGTATTATGCTAAGCAAAGTAAGTCACTCTAAGAATGATAAATACCCTATGATTTCACGTATATGTGGAATTTAAGAAACAAAATTGTAACAGTAAAGGGATAAAAAGAGAGAGAGATGCAAACTAAGAAATAGACTCTTAACTATAGAGAACAAAGTGATGGTTACCAGAGGGAAGATGGATGGGGGAATGGGTTAAATAGGTGATGGGGATCGAGGACTGCACTTATGATGAGCACTGGGTCTTGTATGGAAGTGTTGAATCACTATATTGTACACCTGAAATTAGTATAACACAGTATGTTGCCTAACTGGAATTAAAATAAAACCTTCAAAAAAAAAAAAAAAAGACATTTCTCTCTTCACTACCTTATTGGAATAAGCAGATGGCAGCCTAACCACAGACCTTGGCTTACTTCTCTTAGAAATCAGGGGATAGTAAAAATTAAACTACCAAACTATCCTCCTTGTTCTTCTCTGCTGTTGTCCCATAAAGGCAATTTATTATCAGTGTTAATCTTCCAAATAGATTTAAAGAGTATTTTTCTAAGAATAATAAAGGAATGGTTCTAGTTTAAGTTAATAGGAAGCTTCTGTTATCTCTCTCCCTGCTCTCCCAGTCTGACTTTTCACTTAAATTTCTCCTCAGTCATCACAGAATTGGAAATAAATAGCTTAAAATTTATGTGTTCCTGGGAATGGTTTTCTTAAAATGTTCTTGTTGAAATTTTTTTTCATAACTTTTGGTTGGGAGAACAGGGAGAGTATACAAACCAGTATGTCTCATTCTGTGCTGTAAATGGGTTAAATGAAAGTGCTGAGGTCTTGATCCCTTCATCTCTTAGAGGTACAAGTGGGGTCTGAGGTAGCTGGGTCACCTCCAGAAATGAGTAGCCTCTTCCGTTTTCTCCTGATATGTTAGGTATGTTAGGTAAACATTATTGTTTTTCATATATTTCACAAGGTGAAAATGTTTGGAAAGAATTGGGGCATGTCGTGAACTTAAAAGCAGATAGGGCAGGCTATGGGTTCCAAATGACAAATTTTGACTACCTGTCTAAGGTCTTTGTTTCATTTTAGGTGTGTGCAGTCAAATAGAAATCATTCATATATAGATGTATTTTATATTTTCTTCAGCTGTGTACATGTATAGCCTATGAGAAATATTTTCCAGAACAAATGATAAAACTCTATTTTTGTTGTTTAGATCTAGATTAACTCCAAATAAGGCTGAGTAGATCATAGTACATGGACATATATAGCTGGTACTGTGTAACTTTTTAAAAACATAATTACTTTCTTATAGGAAATGTAAGAAAACCTGAACAGGAAAAATTAAAGGGCCAAAATGTTGTATTTGGAATATGAAATAGATATTAAATAAGTAGATGGCTAAAATTGAGCTATAATAATATTTTCACTGCATATTTCATTTTTACTTCGGAGTTGCTGTTTAATTCTTTTTACAATAGCTTTCTGAATGTTTACAGAAGCAACATCTTGAATAAGTCTTTTAGGTTAACCTTACAGTATCCCTATTTCTTGTGTTTTAGTATTTTATGAGGAAATGAGTATATAAACTACTTCCAGTATTCAGTTTACAGCAATTGCACTACTAGGTATTTACCCCAAAGATAAAAATGTAGTGATCCAAAGGGGCACCTTTATCCCAATGTTCATAGCAGTAATGTCCACAATAGCCAAACTATGGAAAGAGTCCAGATGTTCATTGACAGATGAATAGATAAAGAAGATGTGGTGTACACACACACACACACACACAATGGAATACAACTCAGCCATCAAAAAATTGAAATCTTGCCATATGCGACGATGTGGATGAAATTAGAGGGTATTATGCTAAGAGAAATAAGTCAGTCGAGAAAGACAATTATCATATGATCTCACTCGTGGAATTTAAGAAATGAAACAGAGGATCATAGGGGAAGGGGAGGGAAAAATAAAACAAGACAAAATCAGAGAGGGAGAGAAGCCATAAGAGACTTTTAATCACAGGAAACAAACTGGGGGTTGCTAGAGGGGAGGGGGGTAAGGGGATGGGGTAACTGGGTGATGGACATTGAGGAGGGCACGTGATGTAATGAGCACTGGGTATTATATAGGATTGAGGAATCACTGAACTCTGCCCCTGAAACTAATAATATACTGTATGATAATTAATTGAATTTAAATTAAAGAAGCAAAGTATTCAATTTATTATTTTTCTATGTTTAAGCTTTATTGGTGAGTAGTTACACATTAAAATGTATATAATTTATTATACGGACATAAACTTTTGTGACAGAATCCTTGTACATGATGTAGGACCATAATATTAGCACTAATATACCACATTTATTCATTTAACAAATATTTATTTGCATGCTTAATATGGTCCAGACATTGCTATAGAAGCTTGGGTTCTATCAGTCAACAAAATGCACTCATGGAGCTTAACATTCTACTACTAGTACTACATAGATACATAATACTTTAATGATATTGCTACTTTATAAAACTGCAGTGTATCTTGATGCAAATATGGCAGTTAAATATATATTTAGAAAAATGTGCTTCAAGAAATTAGGGGTAAAGTTGTTGCTTTTTATTTGTTTGTATTTCTTTTTGCCTTACCTTGTAAGCATTTTGTGGTATCCAGAGTGGATATTAAGGAGTGGCTTTGATTGATTAATTTACTGTTTCTTATCATGTATATAAGGACAAAGTTATAACAGAAGTAATGGTTAATCGATGTTGAAATAAGAATATCCAACATAAAATACCAGTTTGTAAGTTTTAATTACATATTCAGGATATTTATTAACTGGAGTAATAAACCCTTATTTTCTGGATCAGTTTTTATTTTTTTAGACAGTACTGTAAAGTATTTTCATTATATCCAATAGGATCAAAATTAGAATGGAATCTTTTGCACAGAAATTATCACCTATCCTCAGCTTTGGGATTTCTTACCTAGCTGCCACATTTTTACTAACTTTATGCTAGCATTTTTTTATTGCTAACATTTTCACTTTAAATTACCTCTAGTATATTTGGGTAACCATTACTGAAGTTATGTGCAATCTGTGGAACTGCAGAATTCCCTAAAGGTGTTTGTTATTTGCTAGTTGTAGAAAGGAGTTTACTTAACATTGGCTTCATAAGCTGTTTGTCAGTTGCCCCAAGACCATCCTTAGGTTCAGTGATTCACAAGACTTAGCATATAGTCATATTCAGGTCTATGATTTATTATAATGAAAGGGTAGAAAGCAAAATCAGCAAAGGGAAAAAGCAGATGGGGCAGAGTCCAGAGGAAACCAGGCATAACCTTCTAAGGTCTTCTCCCAATGGTTTCACCCAAGATGTACTGATTTCTCCAGAAATAAGTTGTGATAAAGTATGTAAAGTGTCATCTACCAAAGAAGCTCATTAGAGACCAAGTACCTAAGTTTTTTATGTGCTTTAAACACACTGTCTGCCTGGCTCTTACCAAATCTCAGACTCCCAGAAAGAAAACGGGTTCAGAACAAACCACATTGTACAATCTAGGCACAGTGAGCCGTTCTTATCAGGGAAAGTTTTATAATAGTACAAGGAGCTATGTACCATTCAAGTGCACAGACAACAGCCTAGGGCCAGCCTTGCAAAGGAAGCTTTCTAAGGTGAAATTTCAGTTGATTCTTAAAGGATAGTGAAGCATAAAAAGAAGTTTGCCAGGCAAAGAAGGGGAGAAAATAATATAAGGCTTTCAAGGAAAGGTATGGATTCTTGCAAATATGTGACATGTTTAGGCAGTAGTTAATTGTGGTTTGAATATCAATACATAATGAGCTCTCTATAAGTAATGGAAATCACCAGGACCCAGACACAAAGAAGGAACTGATCATTTATTTATTTATTAAGATTTTATTTATTTATTTGACAGAGACAGCGAGAGAAGGAACACAAGCAGGGGGAGTGGGGGAGGGAGAAGCAGGTTTCCCTCCAAGCAGGGAGCCAGATGCGGGGCTTAATCCCAGGACCCTGGGACCATGACCTGAGCTGAAGGCAGACGCTTAATGACAACCACCCAGGCGCCCTGGAACTGATAATTTAAACAGTAATTTCAAGAAGGTATGCTGTGACAAGCCTTAGGGATATGCTAGTTTTCAGACTAGCAACTTCGGTTTTCACCTACCCAGGGATAGGATACAAGGCCTTGAGCCCTGTATAAGGTAGAGAGTTCTTTGAACCCAGATTAAAGCTGAATCTCTTCAAAGGGTACGTAGTCCATTGAAGACTAGGATAGAAAAAAAATTTGCCCATCCATCCAGGGAGATGTCAAGGAAGCTTATCTGTTTCATCCTGGTCTCTGGGTTGAGAAAAATAGTTTCCTTGGATTCATAATCATGGGCTTACATAGGTTATGATTTGAATTTATGTTACTTAGTCTAAAAATCTCAAGTTGATGGGGCTCCTGCGTGGCTCAGTCAATTGAATAACCAACTCTTGATTTCATCTCAGGTCATGATCTCAGGTTGTGGGAACAAGCCCCGGGTCAGGCTCTTCCCTCAGCAGGGAGTCTGCTGGAGATTCTCTTTCTTCTCTCCCTTTGCCCCTCTCCCCCATGCTCACGCCCTCTCTCTCTCTCTCTCTCTCTCAAATAAATGAATCTTTAAAAATTAAATAATAAATAAAAATCTCACGCTGCAATACCTCAAAAGTAATCCTGGATTGTTGATCTCCTGGAGCACCTGGCAGGAACAGATGCAGAGTAAGTGTGGAGATGTATGATCTCTACCCAGGATTCTCACATATTACAGCTACACTGAAAGTGAAATGAAAGTAAAAATGATAGAATACCTGAGGAAACAATTAACTTTAGAAAAAGTTAGCAACAAAATAAGTTAGCAGTCAGCCTGGCAAAAGTTAACACACAAAACAAACAGCATAATTAGATTCTTAAGGGCCTCCAATAATAGAAATATTTGATAAAGACTATATTATGTTTAAAGTGATAATTTTAAAAATCAAAAGTGTAAGTTTATCCCAGAAAATTTAAAACTTAGATGAAGTAGACAATATTCTAGAAAAATACAACAAAATTGAGTGTTCATTTGACAGTAGCCAAAAATTAGAAATAATCTAAATATCTATGAGACTAATGAGATGTTTATAATGTCTATGAAGAGAGCTAATAAATGATGGTATATTTGTGCAGAATTCTACATAGCAGTTAGAGTGCTTGAATAAGTCTCACTTTGAGTGAAAAATGGAAAACTACATTTAGTGAAAAAGTAAGTCATAGAAAGATACAGCCAGCTTACATATAGTTTGAAAACATGAAAGGTACAGTTTAAGGATACATGTGTAGTAAAAATATAAAACATACACAGAAATAGTAAATACAGAATTTAGGATTTTATTTTATTTATTTTGATACATAATAAATTTTATTTTGTTCTTTTACATTTTTTAGTATAATTGACACACAATATTACATTAGTTCCAAGTGTACAACCTAGTTATTGGGCAAGTTTATGCATTATGCTATATTCACCACAAGTGTAGTTACCATATGTCCTGTTACATTGCTATTACAATATAATTGACTTTTATTGACAATATCATGTGCCTTTTATTCCCATGACTTAGTTTGTTCTCTGTATTTATAGGTCTGATTCTGCTTTTTGTTTGTTTATTCATTTGTTTTGCTTTGTATTGTTTTTAGATTCCCATGACTTACTCATTCCATAACTGGAGGCCTGTATCTCCCTCTCCCCTTCACCCATATTTCCCAAACCCCCAGTCCCTCCCCTCTGGCAAACATCAGTTTTTTCTATTTATAGGTCTGATCCTGCTTTTTGTTTATTCATTTTTTAAAATTCCATTTATGAGTGGAATCATATGGTATTTATCTTTCTCAGTCTGACTTATTTCACCATAGCTTAATACCCTCTAAACTGAGAGGGTATTAGAATTTAGGATTTTAGATACCTCTCAGAAAGATGGGAGGGAAAGAAGAGAATGAGATTGGGTATGGTCACATTTTAGGTGTCAATTGCATTAGAAGCAAATTTAGCAAGTGGTAAAATTTAATGAAGATGGGATGTGGGAACATGGCTATTCACCATATTTTGTATACTTTTGTAAATATGTAAAATATATATAACAAAAATATGGAAAAATTTAAAATACATTAAGCAATTGAGGGAAGGTACAAAAACAGGTAAACCTTATGTTCCTAATTTTGAATTGAACTGTTTATGTTTAGATATTAATAGATTATTTTGTGTTACTTTCTTTTCAGAGTTTGTGGGGAAAATAACAAAACAATTTAATATGATATGGTCATTCTGGGATCAATGACTTTTTTTGTTTTCCAGAATTCTGTTAGGACTGTGAAATATTTCCTGCCCCTAAGATCTTTTCTCTCTTGATCTCTGAGTTAGTCTGTTTCTCTTCCCTCCCTCTTCTCCTCCCTACCTCTGTCTGTCTCTCTTTGGTTCTCTAGGTCTTTTTCTGTCCTAGTGCCTGTCTCTTGGGGTTTGTGTTGGGAGTCTCAGTGCCTGGGGGGGGGGGGGGCTTTGTCTCTTAGGGTCTCTGTTTCTCGAGCCCCCTGCTCCTAGGCACTGTTTCTCATAGTTGTACTTTCTCAGGGTCTTTTTCTTGCTTTACTCTCTCACTTGGTGTGCATGCCTCCCCCACCCCCAGTGTTTTTCTTCCTTTGCATTCATTTGTGCCTGTTTGTATGTGTCCCACTCCCTGTCTCTTTCTCTCCCTCTCCTAGAGTTCGGTTTGTCCCCTCTACTACACTCCCCACCTTGTGTCTTTTCCGCACAGTAAAGCTCTCTCTTTTCCTGGGGTGGTCCTTTTTTTCTCTTCTTGAAAGAGGGTGCCCTCCTTCCCCTTCATCCTCTTCTTCCCCTTCTTCCCCCTTCTCCCCTCCTCCTTTCTCTTCCCTCCCCTTTCCCCCCTTCTTCCTATTTCTCTTGGTGTCTTAATCCTTCTCTCTGGATCTTTGGAATTTCTTTCCTTATTTGCCTACTTATTTATGTTTCATTTATTTTATTTAGGTAAAGCTACTTCCTCTTCTAATCCAAGCAGCCCAGCTCCAGACTGGTACAAAGATTTTGTTACAGATGCTGATGCTGAGGTTTTAGAACATTCTGGAAAAATGGTACTTCTCTTTGAAATTCTTCGAATGGCAGAGGAAATTGGTGATAAAGTGTAAGTTTCTTCTATTTTTATTATATAAATGAAACTTTTTATAACCTTTCTATTGTTTAAACAATTTATTTGAAAGAAATCTGTTTTGTTTTCTTCCTTTCTGAAGATGTAATTTCTTTAGTAGTGTAGTGATAGACAACTCTTCCTTCTAAGCCACTAGTTCTGAGTACATATTCTGGTTATTTCTTCAGTGCTGTTTTCCCTTTCTGGCTGTTGCACCTTGAACTTATTTCTTTGAGCCAGGTCTCTAGTGGATATCTATATTTCACCATCTTTAAAAATTATTTTTCAATCCATGCAGTGTGGTTCCTACTTTATTGAGATTTTTTTCCCCCAAAAGTCACTTAGTGACCTTTTAATTCCCAAATCTAGTGGATGCCTCTGATTTTATTTCACCTCTTTGACTGTTCTCTGTCATATCGCCTTTGTTTTTGTTCTTATTCTCATCCTTCAAATTACTGTTCAAAAAAACATACTTTTAAAGTTTTGAACCAGACTTACTTTTTAGGTTGTTATAAGGTCCTAACATGTGTTCATAAAATGTTTTTAAAATATATCTGTGGTTCTTTTTTTTAAAAAAAAGATTTTATTTATTTATTTGATGGGGAGAGAGAGACAGTGTGTGAGCACAAGCAGGGGGCAGTGGCAGGCAGAGGCAGAGGGAGAAGGAAGCTCCCCACAGAGCAGGGGGAGCCCAATGTGGGACTTGATCCCAAGACCCCGGGATCATGACCTGAGCCAAAGGTGGTTGCTTAACCAACTGAGCCACCCAGCCGCCCTCTGTGATTCTTTTAATAACAGTTTAAAATAAGGCTTAAAATAACCGTTTTATCTTAAAAAAGTTTCAAACTTAGTTCCTTTAACTTTCTTGGGAAGAGGTAGATCCACTATTAATATAATTACTATACCATCTTTTAATATACCTCTACTATGTACACATTCTAATATACTTGTATGTTTTTCACTGGATAGTGACTTTGAAGACACAGAATGTTTCATTATTTTTTATTAACCATTATACCTTGTACTTAGTAAGTACTCACTAAAATTTATTTTTGTTGTATATTGCCACTTTTTAAATACAGAAACAAGTGGTTCAGATAAGGAATGATAATTGGTCTGGAATGGAGTGGTAGTATTGGAGGTAAAGGATATGTTTTGGAATAGAAACAACAGGATTTGGTACATTAATGCAGGGCAGTAAGAATGTGAGAGTAGTCAGAGATGACTCTCAGGCTTCCAGACTCAGTGGCTGGTGGATCCTGGTGTTACTTACTAAAATGGAGAACAGTAGGGAAGAACTAAGTTTATTAGAGGTAGTAAAGAGTTCTGCTCTGGCCATGTTAAGTTTGAGAGGCCTATTACATATCCATGAGAGATGCACGTAGAAAGTGGGTATTTGAATTTAGAGTTCCTAAAAGTTCAGGAGAGATTATTGCTGTGATGTGCTCATGCTCTTTTTCTGCTATCAACTTAGGTAGTTTAAAATTAATTTTTTATTTGGGTACCGTACAAAAATTTAAGAGTGTGGAAGGGATTTTAGTGGTCTTTTAATTTCCTCACCAGTGCAAGAATCTCCTCTACCATGTTCATCATAGATATTCTCCTAACCTCTCCCATGATAGAACATTTGCAATTTCAGAGGGATACCTACAGTTGAATACTTCACATTTTTAGAAATTATATCCTTATCTTTAGTTTATACTTTATCCCTATAGCTGTTTTCCTTATGGTTTAAAATTGAACATACCTACTGCCTTTTTTTAGACTCATATAGTGATTTTTTTTAAGTTACAAGTCCAACTGATAAGACATTATCAGTGTTAGGACTATAAAACTATGCATTTCCATAACTGTGATTACCACTATTTTTTATTTGTCCAACATTTCCTTGTGGAAATTTTCAAACATAAAAAAAAAGCAGAGAGAATTTTATAGTGAATACCCATATACCTGTCACCTAGAATTTATACTATATCCTATATTTTATTGTACTTTCTTTATTACATATCTGTTTATCCATCTTATTTTCCTGATGCCTTTCAATGTAGGTTGCAGACATCAGTACTACTGTTTCAATTGTCTCCTCTTCAAAAAATGGTGGGTTTATCTCTTGTCACTTTTAGCTTTTTCTTCTGAGTTCATTGATCTGTTCTTTGTATGGCGTATTTTCAGTCCTGACCATATGGTCTTGAACATACTTCAGTTTTTTAGCACCCATCTCAAAATATGGTCATAGTAAACAAAATACTTCAGCTGAGTTTTGATTAACAGAGTTACAGTGAAGCTGGTTCTTGTTTATTCAGGACCCTATACTTTCATTCATGCAATCCAGTAGAGGTTTTCTAACATCTAAATAACACTGTTGGTTCATATTAAACTTACGGTCAACTGAGACTCTCATTTTTTTTTTTTTTTAAGAAGAACTGGTGTCAAATCAGAGTCATCTGTTCTCTATTTGTGCAGTTGATCTTTTGACCCAAGTGAAAACTTGATATTTCGTAGGGCAAGAGATAAATGAATTTTAGTGATTTTTAGCCAGTGGTGTGTTGATAAATGTTTTGACAACTGACTCTTCAAAAAATGATAACAGAGAAAGCAAAGAAGCACATAGAGCCCTAATTTGTAACATTTGCTGATATCCTTGGTAAAATACTCCCACTGTGGCCAATCTTAACCTACTAACAGTGGTGGGAAAAAATGCTAACAATCCACTTTCCTGTTTCAAGCAAGTTACAGCTAATTCTAGTACACTACTGGTTTCAGCCCAGCTCTTCTGACTTATTTTCTGTCATTTAAGTATTAAATTTTGATTGAATTGTAATTTCCAGATTTTTTGACATGTATGAATTTGATTTGTATTGCTTCTGTATTTTCATATGGGTCATTAATAAAATGGATAAAGCCAAAATAGTTTATACAAGGATGAAAATTATTACCAGTCAGGGCGTAGTTGTTCATGTTATCTGCAACTAGAAAAAGTTAAGAGATAACCATTAGTATGGAGCCACTTAGTCCTAATAACATCTTTTTCATAGATTTTTCTGAGCTCAGTGGTTCCCAGAACCAGCCTTAATGTGGACTCAAGTCAACCTTTTTCTAGAACAGTACCCCAAATCTCAAATTAATTCCAATTAAATAAATAATTAGTATTTCTAAGAATTTAAGTTTCCCAGTTATAGAAACTGCCAAAAACCTTAATTTGTAGCTCAAAAAGAATTGATTCAATAAAGTTTTTGATTCTAAGAAAAATAATCAATCTGTTGAGGGATCAAGACTGTTGGTCATTTACACTGTACTAGGAATACATTCATTTCCTTACCAGTATTCTAGGAGTACCAACTGGGAGACAGTAGACCCCCATAGTGCAGAGTTTAGGAAGTCATACAATAGCCAAAACACATGTTAAAAACTCCCAACAGCTGTTTCATAACTTGAGTTGTTCTTTTCAGTTCTACTAAATCTGAAGACTTCGAGCAATGAGTGTTGAAGGATCTTCTGGAGTCATAAAAGTATCTCTCTCCTATAGTACAGCTTTCAGAATCAAATAAAACCGAACAATATGCTTGGACATGTGTCTAGTTCCTTGTATACTGACCTACTTTGTTTCCATATATAAGGGAGAGAACGAGCCCTCCTTTATCCTTTATTCTCTTTCTAGATTTTTTTCATTTTCTGTGTGTAATTGTGTCCACTTCTCACCAATGGGATAGATGAGACCAGTGGTTTTCAAACTGTTTTTCAGAACCCATGAAAGTTGGTGAAAAGAGAAGGATAGAGCAGAGGCTGAGGGGCCAGTGACACTTTTATCTTCTTCTCCCCCAAGGCCTAAAGCACCCTGCTTTATTTGTTTATTTGTTTAAAAAGATTTTTTTATTTGAGAGAGAGAGCATAAGTGGGGGGTGGGTGGGAGGTGGGGCAGAGGGAGAGGGAATCTCAAGCAGACCCAGCTGAGCGAGGAGCCTGACCTGGGGCTGTATCTCACGACCCTGAGATCGTGACCTGAGCCAAAATCAGAGTCAGACACTTAACCAGCTGAGCTACCCAGGTGCCATAAAAGTTTTTATTTAAATTCCAGTTAGTTAACATACAGTGTAATGTGTAATGTTAGTTTCATGTTAAATAGATGATGGGGATTAAAGAGTGCACTTGTGATGAGCACCAGGTGTTGTATGGAAGTGTTGAATCACTATATTCTACACCTGAAATTATTTTTAGTTTCATTTTAATACCACATAAGACTTGATGTGAACGTTTTAATAACACGTAAGACTTTATGTGAACAAATAGTTTTCATGGCTCAAAACAGGAGTTAGGAAACTACTGGGATGGAGAATCAGGAATCTGCAGACATATTTGAAATGGAACAATAAAGTGTTTTAGAATGTGTACAAGTCTAAAATTACTCAAATTCTTTTAATAGTTAACATTTTTCTCATATTCTTTAAATAGTTTCTTTTGTACACTAAAAATTTAATTTTGATGAAATCCACTTTATCAACTTTTTTTTCCCATAGATCATACTTTTGGTGTTAAGTCTCAGGATTTTCTAACCTCAAGTTATGAGGATTTTCTTCTTGTGTTTTTCTAAACATTCTACAGTTTTACATTTTGAAATTAGATTTATATTCCATTTTGAATTATTTTTTCTGTAAAGTGTGAGGTTTAATTAAGCCAAAGTTCATTTTTTTTTCCATATGGATGTTGAATTTTGCAAAGACCGTTGTTGAAAAGATTATCCTTTTCCACTGAATTGCCTTTGCCTCCTTGTGAAAAACCATTTAGCTAACTATATTGTGTGGCTCTATATCTGGACTCTATATTCTGTACCATCAATTTGTGCTTGTCCCTTAATCAGTACTACACTGTTCTGATTACTCTAGCTTTTTAAGTGTTGAAATCATGTAGAGTTAGGCCTCCAGCTTTTTCTCTTTCAAAGTTGTTTTGGCTACTCTGTGTGCTCAGCATTCTCATATAAACTATAGAATCAGCTCGTTAATTTCTCAAAAATCCTACTGTGGTTTTGATTAGAATTGTATTGAATTTGTAAGTCAGTTTGGGAAGAAGTGATATCTTTACTTTGTGACCCTTCTAATCCATGAACACTAATCCATTTTTTTAGCCTTGTTTTCAGCCAGTCTCTCATATCTCTGGACTTGATTGAAGATTTTCTTGAATTGGCCAGTAGGGAAAAGACAGAAGATAAAGATAAACCTCTTATTTATAAAGGTGAGTTACAAAGATTTCTGTATCATAATTTTTGGAACCTTCATTTAAACATATTATACAAACATTTTAACAATAAAAGAAAAAATACTCCCCACACAACTTTAATATATCTATTTTTACTGCACATTCTTCTTGTCCTTATCTATATAAATATGGTCTTTATTGTTGCAATTGCAACATGAAATAAGATTTTTTTGTTCTTTTTTTTAAGATTTTTTTTTTTAATTTATTTATCTGAGAGAGATAGTGAGAGCAGGAACACAAGCAGGGGGAGAGGGAGACGGAGAAGCAGGCTTCCCACAGAGCAGGGAGCCCAATGTGGGCTCGATCCCAGGACCCTGGGGTCGTGACCTGAGCTGAAGGCAGACGCTTAACAACTGACCCACCCAGGCGCCCCAAGATTTTTTGTTCTTATAAAGAGCTTTATTGAGATAATTCACATATCATGCAGTTCATCCATTTTAAGTGAACAATTCAGTGGTTTTTAGTATTTTCTTTCTTTCTTTTTTTTTAGTATTTTCATAGAGTTCTGCAACTATCACCACAATTTTCAGCCTTTTTAATCACCACCAAAGAAACCCTGTACCCTTTAGCTATTACCCTCCTACCCCTGCCTTCCACCTCTTCAGATCTTAAGCAATCACTAATGAAACTACTTTCTGTTTCTACAGATTGACCTATTCTGAAGCTTTCATATAAATGGATTCATATAATATGTGGTCTTTTGTGACTGGCTTTCACATAGTATGTTTTCAAAATTCTTCCATGTTGTAGCATGTGTCAGTACTTCATTCATTAGGCCATAAAGATCTAATAATATTCCATTGTATGGATAATACCTACATTTTGATTATCCATTTATTCATTCATAGATATCTGGGTTGTTTTCATCTTCTGACTGTTCTGAGTAGTGCTGTGCTAAATATTTGTATGCAAGTTTTTATTTATTTAAACATCTGTTTTCACTTCTTTTGGATATATACTTAGGAATGGAATTATTGGGTCATATGGTAATTTTAACTTATTGAGGAACCACCAGACTGTTTTCTATACTGGCTACACTATTTTACATTTCCACAAGCCATATATAAGGGTTCCAGTGTCTCCACATCTTCACCAATACTTACCTTCTGTTTTGTTTTGTTTTGTTTTATTACAGGTATACCTCAGAGTTATTGCAGGTTTGGTTCCAGACCACTGCAATAATGTGAATACTTCAATAAAGGCAATCAAATTAGTTTTTTTTGGTTTCCCAGTGCATATAAAACTGCATATAAAAGTTGTATTTACACTATTCTATAGTCTGCTAAGTGTGCAATAGCATTATATCTAAAAAAATGTATATACTTTAATTAAAAAATACTTGATTGCTAAAAATTGCCAACCATCATCTGAGTTTTCAGCAAGTTGTAATTTTTTGCTGGTGGAGGATTTTGCCATGGTGTTGGCATTTCAGTAATCTTCACAGAATCTTCACCAGGAGTAGATTCCATCTCAAGAAACCACTTTCTTTGCTCACCTATAAGGGGCAACAACTCATCTGTTCAAGTTTTATAATGACATTGTAGCAATTCAGTCCTATCTTCAGGCTTCACTTCTAATTCTAGTTCTCTTGCTATTTCAGCCACATCTGCAGTTATGTCCTCCTCTCAAAGTCATCCATGAGGGTTGGATTCAACTTCTTCCAAACTCCTGTTAATGTTGATATTTTTACCTCTTCCCATGAATCACAAATGTTCTTAATAGCATGTAGAATGGTGAATCCTTTCCAGAAGGTTTTCAGTTTACTTTACCTAGATCCATCAGAGGAGTCACTATCTGTGTAAATTTTGGTGAAAGTGAGTCCTCCTACTTTGTTCCTCTTCAAGATTGTTTTGGCTATTCTGGGTCCCTGGCAATTCCATATGAATTTTAGAATCTCCTTGTAAATTTCTACAGAGAAATCAACATAGGGATTCTGATTAAGATTCTGATAGGGATTACCTTGAATCTGTATTTCATTTTAGGAAGTATTGCCATCTTAACAATATTAAGTCTTCTGATCCATGAACATAGAACATTTTAGCATTTGTTTAGGTCTTTAATTTTCTTTCACCAGTATTTTGTGGTTTTTAGTGTATATATTTTAAAATGTCATGTGTTAAATTTATTCTTATTTTATTCTTTTTGATGGTATTGTAATGGAATTTTCTTAATTATATTTTTGGATTATTTCTTGCAGATGTTTAAAAAAACTGAGTTTTGTATATTAACTCATTTATTAGTCCTAATAGTTTTTAAGTGGATGTTTATTTATTTGTTTGTTTGTTTATTTTGTTAGTCACTATACACTACTTCATTAGTTTGTGGTGTAGTGTTCCATGATTCATTGTTTGCATATAACACCCAGTGCTCATTGCTATACGTGCCCTCCTTAATACCAATCACTGGGCTAACCCATCCCCTACCGCCCTCCCTTCTGAAACCCTCAGTTTGTTTCCCAGAGTTCATAGTCTCTCATGGTTCATCTCTCCCTTTGATTTCCCCCCCTTCATTTTTCCCTTCCTTCTCCTAACGTCCTCCATGCTATTCCTTATGTTCCACAAATAAGTGAAACCATGTGATAATTGTCTTTCTCTGCTTGACTTATTTCACTTAGCATAATCGCCTCCAGTTCCATCCACATTGATGCAATTGGTGCGTATTCATCCTTTCTGATGGCTAATACTCCATTGTGTATATGGACCACATCTTTATCCATTCATCTACTGAAGGGCATCTCAGCTCCTTCCACAGTTTGTCTCTTGTGGGCATTGCTGCTATGAACATTAGGGTGCATGTGCCCCTTCTTTTCCCTGCATCTGTATTTTTGGGTTAAATACCAATAACCAGTAACAGAATTGAAGCAATGATCAAAAACCTCCCAAAAAACAAGAGTCCAGGGCCTGACGGGTTCCCAGGGGAATTCTACCAAACATTTAAAGAAGAAGTAATACCTATTCTTCTGAAGCTATTTAAAACATAGAAATGGAAGGAACATTTCCAAACTCATTCTATGAGGCCAGCATTACCTTGATCCCAAAACCAGGCAAAGACCCCATCAAAAAGAATTGTGGACCAGTATCCCTGATGAATATGGATGCCAAAATTCTCAACAAGATCCTAGGCAATAGGATCCAACAGTACATTAAAAAGATTATCTGTCATGACCAGGTGGGATTTATTCCTGGGATGCAGGTTATGGTGTATAATTCTCTTTATATGTTGCTGGATTCTGTTCACTAGTATTTTGTTGAGGATTTGTGCATCCTTACGCATAAGATATAACTAATTTTCAGTTTTGCTTTCTTTTAATATCTTTGTCTGGTTTTGATAGGAGGAGGCTAATACTTAATACTGGCCTCATTTAATGAGTCAAGAAGTATTCCTTTTCCTGGTTTTTGAAAGAGTTTGGGAAGAATTGGTATGAGTTCTTTAAATGTTTGCCAAAATTTAGCACTGAAACCATCTGGACCTGGGTTTTTCTTGTGGGTAGTTTTTATCATCATCAGCAGCAGCAATATTATAAAATATACATAACATAAAATTTAACATCTTGTCAGAGTGAAAAAGCAACCTACAGAATAGGAGAAAACATTTGCAAATCATGTATCTTGTAAGGGGTTAATATTCAGAATACATAAAGAACTACTATAATTCAACAACAAACAGATAACCTGATTCAGAAAATGGCTAAAAGATTCAAATAGACATATCTCTGAAGTATACAAATGACCTAAAAGCACATGAAAATATGCCCAACATCATTAATCTTTAGAGAAACACAAATCAAAACCACAATGAGATATAACTTCACACTATTAGAATGGCTACTATCAAACAAATCTGTAAATAACAGGTTGGTGATAATGTGGAGAATTTGGAACATTGGTGCACTCTTGGTGGGAATGTAAAATGACACAACTACCGTGTAAATCAGTATGGCAGTTCCTCAAAAAATTAAAACTAGAATTATATCCAACAACACTACTTCTGGGTAAATACTCAAAAGAATTGAAAGCGTGGTCTTGAAAGAGATATTTGTACACCCATATTCATAGCCACATTATTCACAATAATGAAAAGGTAGAAATAATCCAAGTGTATGTTGGTGGATGAGTGGATAAACAGAATGTGGTGTATACACAATGGAATATTTTTCAGCTCTTAAAAGGAAGGAAATCTTGTCACATGCTACAACTCTGAAGAAATAAACCAGCACAAAAAAAGGTGAATACTGTGTGATTTCATTTACTTCACATATCTAAGGTAGTCAGATACACAGAGACAGAAAGTAGAAGGGTGCTTACTGTGGGGAAGGGGAGAATGGGGAGTTGTGGTTTAGTGGCTATAGTTTCAGTTTAGAAGTATAAAAAGTTCTGGAGATCTGTTAACACAACTGAACTATACACTTAAAATGGTTAAGATGGTAAATTTTATAGTATGTGGTTTTTTTTTTTCTTAGCACAATATAAGAAGTTACATAGCCAGCTGCTAGTTGAGGTTGGGTAAAACAGGAGTTTGTTTTGTTCTGTTTTACACCAAATCTTTCTGATTTATCTGTCTTTTATTAAAAATACAAATTTTAAAAAACTGGTAAGAGATATGGGACAAGAAACTTAAACCTCCGTAATGATTTGTTTACTCTGTAAGACAGATTTATATATAAAATTAATGGACATGAAATTTTAAAAAATTTGATGAGTTGGCTGAATAGCTGGCAGCTATTCTGTCAGCGACTAGGAAACACAGTTGTCCCTTTCTTGAGGAGCTAATAGTCTAATGGTGAATACAGATGTTAAAGACAAAAAAATTAAATGTCCAGGAAATTGAGGGGCAATATTTTTGTGATTTAAGAAGTTGTTCTGATCTCTCTGCCTCAAACTATCTCAGACAACTCCTTAACCATATCCCCTAATCAGTCAATTAATTGGGAAAAAAAGCCAAATTGGGAGGGGAGAGATAGGAAGGGAAACAGGTTTTCACCATTTTGATCCTTTGTATAGTAATATGGCATTAAGTACACCCATATTACCATGCAACCATTACCACCATTTTAAAATTTTCACTTTTGCTGGGGAGCAAGTCTATAAAGCTCCTTATGTTGTCATACCAGAAGTCCCTCTCCCTGTAAATTAAATTTTGTTTTTTTCACTGATTTCATAAACATTTTGATGTTACTCCATATATGATGTTCTGTCACTTTCAGCTCTACAATCATCTGTCCAGTAAAATCGTAATTTACTTAACTATTTCTCCATTATTATATATCAGGATTATTATATTCAATTTTTCACTATTACAGGTAGTCTACTCTAGGTGCCTTGATGAGAGTAGATTTTTAAAAATTTCTTCCGGTTAAATTTCCATGTAAAATGGTGATTTTAGGGTATACTATTTTTCTATTTGAGAATAATAATACAGTGTATGTTATGAATACTATTTACAGTACTCATATTTCTTTATCTAAATATTGAAGTTGAGGGATGCCTGGCTGGCTCAGTTGGAAGAACATGCAACTCTTGATCTTGGGGTTGTGGGTTTGAACCCCACATTGGGTGTAGAGATTACTTAAATAAATAAAACTTTAAAAATAAATACATAAATATTAAAGTTGACAGTTAACTTGTCACCAACAATATAAAGACTACATTTAGGTTTCCTTTCTAATAAAAGGGAATCTTTTTATTATTTATATCTTTTCTGCAGATAATTATGTAGTTATTTGAATGATCAGAATCCTGTTTTTCTTTTAACATCTATTGAGATATAAGCCTATTTTTGATGAAGAAATACTTTCAAAAAGGAGGCTATAATTGTGGGCTTTTTTAAATTTGAAGTATATCTGACACACAATACCCTATTAGTTTCAAGTGCACATCATAGTGATTTGATATTTTTATACATTATGAAATGACCTCCATGATAAGTCGTTACCATGTGTTTACTGCACAAAGTTATTACAATACTATTGGCCATATTCTTTATGCCGTACATTACATACCATGACTTTATTTAATAGCTGGAAGTTTGTACCTCTTAATTTTGTTCACATTTTTTGCTCATTCCCCAACTCCTCCCCACTCTGGTAACCAACAGTTTGTTTCCTGTAACTATGAGTCTCTTTCTGTCTTTCTGTTTGTTAGATTCCACATATGAGTAAAATCATATAGTATTTGTCTTTCTCTGTCTTACCTATTTTGCTTAGCATAATACCCTCTAGGTCCATCCATGTTGTTGCCAGGTGGCAAGATCTTATCCTTGTTTATGGCTGAGTAATATTCCTCTCTCTGTGTATGTTATTTTATTTTATTTTATTCTTTTAGGTTGCTTCCATATCTTAGCTATTGTAAATAATGCTGCAGTGAACATAGGGGTTAATATATCTCTTTGATTTGGTGTTTCCGTTTTCTTTGGAAAAATACCCAGAAGTGGACTATTGGACCATGGGTAGTTCTATTCTAATTTTTTGAGGAACCTCCATAGTGGCTGCACCAATTTTACATTCCCACCAACAGTGTATAAAGTTTCCCTTTTTTCAACATTCTTGCTGACACTTGTTATTTTTTGTCTTTTTGATAATAGCTAATCTGAGCGGTGTGGAGTGATACCTTATTGTGGTTTTAATTTGCACTTTGCTGATGACTAGTGATGTTGTGTATCTTTTCATGTGCCTGTTGGCCATCTTTATGTCGTCTTTGAAAAAATGTCTACTCAAGTCTTCTGCCCATTTTTAAATCATTTTGTTTGGGTTTTTTGATATTAAGTTGTGTAAGTTCTTTATATGTTTTGGAATTGAACCCCTTATTGGGTTTATAATTTGCAAATATCTTCTCCCATTCAGTAGATTGCCATTTTGTTTTGTTGAAGGTTTTCTTCACTGCAAAAACTTTCTAATTTGATATAATCCCATTTGTTTATTTTAGTTTTCGTTGCCCTTGCTTGAGAAGACTGGTCCAAAAAAAAATATTGCTAAAATGGATGTCAGTGAGCTTTACTGCCTATGTTTTCTTCTGGGAGTTTTATTTTCAGGTCTTACATTCAAGTCTTTAAACCATTTTGAATTTATTTTTGTATATGGTGTAAGACAGTGGTCCAGTTTCATTCTTTTGCATGTAGCTGTCTAGTTTTCCCTATACCATTTGTTGAAGAGGCTTTTTACCCCCCATTGCATATTCTTGCCTCCTTTGGCATAGATTAATTTACCATATATGGATGGGTTTATTTATGGGCTCTCTATCTTATTCCATTGTTTTATGTATCTGCTTTTGCTCTAGTACCATACTGTTTTGATGACTATATCTTTGTAGTATAGTTTGAGACCAGGGAGCATGATACCTCCAGCTTTATTCTTCTTTCTCAAGATTGCTTTGACTATTTGGCATATTTTGTGGTTCTATACAAATTTTAGGATTCTTTGTTCTAGTTCTGTGAAAAAATGTATTGTGATCTCTTCTTTTTTTGTCTGATGGTACCTGGAATACTCTTGGAATATAGTGCTATTGTTTTTAATTTTAATTTTCTAATCCTGTTAATAATATTGGTAATATTTTCTCTTATTGTACTCATTTTAAATATAATAATTTTTTAGGAAATAAAACCCTAATAACCTCCTGTGCAAGCTATAGGCAGGTGGTATCTTTATTTTTAGACAGGTGCATTGGTTCCTTAGGTCACTGTAGTAATTGAAAAGGAACATTTGCTCTTTATTTGATACGATACCATATACTATGCGATTGGTTTACTAAGACATTTACCTAGTAAAAAAGAGTAGAATTCCTTTTTTTCCCCAAGCAAAATCTTACATGGAATATTAGTACATTGGGCCTGGGTTGCTAAAGAAGTGAAGAGATCTCTCCTCCTTCCCTAACTGGGGTTAAGAGTCACCACTAAGTCACTGCCTCATTAGCACACCTCAGATTAGCTGTTCACAGAACCCATAAAGTATTCCAGGGTTCATTTCATTTTGTAAGTATAGGGTACTTACCACGTGCAAGGCACAATTTAGATGCTAAGGATAAAGAAGCTAACAAAAAAAACATGTCCCTAACCTCCTAGAGGCTACATTTTTGTTAGGGAAGACCAATACGAAACAAACAGGAAATGTATAGTTTAAAAATGCAATGGAGAAATAATGAAATATTTTAAAGGCGATAGGCAGTTTTGGGGGACAATATGTAAATTGATCAGGCAAGGCTTTAGTGATGTCCCTCACAGAACTGGACATGTAGTAGGTCCATAGTAAATGTTTGCTGAACTGGCAGGGTAATACATTGCTCTTACCTGGATATTCTTTAGTTATTTTCCATAGAGAATCATGCTCTGGTGATGCATTTTTTATGTGCCCATTACGTTTAAGTGCTAGGTATACACTGGCACTTTTTAATCTTTTATCACTACCCTTTGTTTCTAAGGCCCCTCCTTATTGATATGTCTTTAACATGTATATGGGTAGTGTATATATGTATGCCTTGATTTGAGTATGGTTAAGTATAATGTTGGCTTCAATGGATTTTTCTGTTATCTATTATTAGTTTTATTAGTTCAATTCTGTGTTCTGGCAGTGCTTCATTATCTGAAAGACAAAGTACCAGAAAAGTTATATCAATTTATTCTACTATCATGAATAAATGGAAAATGCCTATTTTACTATATACCTGTAGTACTATAATTACATTTTCCCTATCTTTAATGGGTAAAAACAATTGTCATTGTTTTAATTTGTACTTTTTTGACCACTGGCAAGATTGAATGTTTTTCCATATGGTTGTTAGTTTATATTTAATAAATTATCTTCAACAAACATTTGTCTTAACTATTAATCAGTTCAGTTTGTCTTTTGTATCACTACTACTACTACTGCTGCTGCTGTGTACTTGACACTGAACTAGGTTCAAGGGTATTACAGGAAATCATGTTATAGAGATGATCACATATAAATGTGCCCTAGTAGAGACAGATACAATTTGGTGTGAGATCTTGGGTGATAATATTAAGTACTCAGTGAGCTTAATTCCTGTGTGACAGGCACTGTTCTAAGGGTTTTTTTTTTTCTTATATCAGCTCATTTAAAAAACAGTAACCCTATACAATAGGTGCTCAGCCAGCTCCATTTTTAAAGATAAACACATTTTACATTTTCTAAATGAAAATGCTAATAAATGGTGAACCTGTGATTTTTTAAAAAATCTATAATTTTGGTGACTAACCTGTGCTGACTTTATTACTTTTTAAGTGTTGGATTCACAGAAGTAGTAGTACAGATTATTCATTTGTATTATCAGAGAAAGGTGAGTATGTTGAAATACTTTAAAAGTATTAACACCATGTTTATTTATGATTAGCATATTAACTTTAATAATTACCCTGTTAGGTGAACAATTAATGGAAATGTTACTCCAGCCTCTTTTTTGTCGAACCATCTGTCTCAAATTCTTTTTTCCTTAGCTCTTATGCCTTTTTTTTCCAATTGAAAGAAATAAAAATCACAAATAAATAAATAGACTTTCTTACCAATTGCCAAATTTTCAGCAAGGAAATTACAAGTTTTCAGTATAAGTAAAAATATGGGTAAGTAATAAACATGTTGAAAAGCACCTTTTAAACTAAGTACTAAATTTAAATAAAAAGTTTGCTGAAAGATCTAAATCTCAGTTTTGTCAACTTCTTGTTTTTATGTTAAGATTCTAGGATGTGACTCTGGAGGGGAAATAGTAGTATTATGTTTACAATTAAAAGAACTGGAATGGAAATTATGTATAATAAAATATAAAAATATCATAAGTACTTAATTTGGTATTTTAGTTTTAATGTAAGTCTTGGGTAAATATTCACCTCACTGTCCAAAAGTTGATCAGTATCAACTTGTTAATAAGGGAGGAAACCTGGCCATTTACAGATTTAATTACAGGCAATCTTCATGAACATAATGCAGTTTAACCATATTCTTTTTACAGTTTTAAAGGTTTCTAATCAAGGAAATCTTTTAAGAAATTCACATGCAGATGAAACACTTTTTTTTTCTTGTTATTTGTGGATTCCACATTTGTGAATTTGCCTTTCTGCAAAATTTATTTGTAACTCCAAAATCAATACTTGCGGTACTTCAGCAGTTATTCGCCAACATGTGCTGAGTGGCAAAAAAACTCGAGTTGCCTGAGAAACACACTTCCAGTCAAGGTGGGACAAGATGATACCTTCCTTCTTTCTTGTTTCAGTTCTGATCCGGTAAATAAGCTTCTGTTCCACAGCCTATTTAGTGTTATGGTCTTCACATTTTTGAGCTTTTTGGTGGCAATCTTTCGGTTTCAAGTGGCCTTCAGGCTGGTATTTAAGTGTTGTCCAGTTTCCTACGTACCAGGAGGCTGCGATGCACCTTACAGAGAACAGCAGCGGACAGGCTGGGTTCAGGCATGACTTAGAGCACTGCTAGCCATGAGTTCAATGTGAACAAATCAACAACATATCAGTGCAAGTTGTCTCGTGGTGGCACCTCTGCGGTGCGGGCTCAGACCTTCTCTATGCGTGGCTCCCAGTGATGAAATACTTTTTTAAAGTACCTTTGCTATTCAATATCTATTGGAAATAAATCTGTGGTGAATTTATTTGTTAATATAGTGAGTTACACCTTGACTAAAAAAATTTGTATTTTATATTTTACTATGCAAATAAAATATATATAACCAGATTTTAAATGGTGAGCAGGGAAGAAAATCTGTTATTACTAGCAGAACAATATATATCAAATCTCTCTTTTCTTTTTTTGTTAAATTTTCAGGTGAAGGGAAGTGGCTGCGGAACATTGACTATTACCGTTTAGATGGTTCTACTACTGCACAGTCAAGGAAAAAATGGGCTGAAGAATTTAATGATGAAACTAATGTGAGGTAGGAAACATTTTTTGTTTGCACAGAGAGTTTTTAAAAAATAATTTTAAATCTGGGACGTCTGGGTGGTTCAGTCAGTTAAGTGGCCAGCTCTTGATTTCAACTCAGGACACGATCTCAGGGGCCTAGGATCAAGTCCCGCATTGGGCTCCCCACTCAGCAGGGAGTCTGCTTGTCTTCCTCTCCTTCTGTCCCTCCCCCTGCCTGCTTGCTTGCTCTCTCTCTCAAATAAATAAATCTTAAAAAAAAAAGCACTGTGAATGTTGTGTACAGGTTTAGTGTAGACCTACAATTTCATTTCTCTAGTATAAATGCCCAGGAGTATGATAGCTAGGTTGCATGGTAAGTGCCTGGTTTTTTAATAAACTGCCAAGTTGTTTTCCAGAGTGGCTGTACTTTTTTACAATGCCACCAGTAAAGTGCGAAAGATCAAGTTTTTCTGCATCCTCACCAGGATTTGGTGTTACCACTGTTTTTTATTTTGGCTGTTCTGATGGGTGTGTAGTGGTAACTCATTGTGTCTTAAATTTGCATTTCCCTGATGGCTGGTTTTGTTGAGCAGTCTTTTCATATGTTTATCTGCTATCTGTATATCCTCTTTAGTGAAATGTTTGAGTCTTTTGCCTGCCCATTTTGTTAAGTTTTGGAAATTCTTTATGTGATTTAGATATGAGTCATTTGTCAGGTATGTGGTTTGCCAGTGTTTTCTGCCAGTCTACAACATGTCTTTTCATCCCCTTCACAAGGTTGTTCACAGAGCAAAAGTTTTTAGTTTTGATCAAGTCTAGTTTGTTAATTTTATATATTATGTTTTTGGTGTCAAGTCTGTGAATTCTTCCACAAGCACTAGTTCATGCAGATGTTCTCTTTTGCTCTAGTTTTATAGTTTTACATGTTACAATTTATATTTTATATTTGTCTGAGGTGCGTTTTGAGGTAATTTTTCTATAAATTGTGAGACTTGGGTCAAGTTCACTTTTTTCTTTTTCTCGTGTTTTGCCTACAGATATCCATTTGCTCTAGCATCATTTGTTAAAAAAGCCATCCTTTCTCCACCAAATTGCTTTTGCACTTCTGTGAAAAATCAGTCTATTTCTTGGTTCACTGTTCTGTTCCATTGGTCTCTATGTCTGTCCTTTTGTCATTGCCACATAGTCTTGAATATTGTAGCTGTTAGAGTCAGCTTTAATGACAGGTTGAGTGATAATCTCCTACTTTATTCTACTTTTTCCAAATTGTTTTAGCTAGTCTAATATCTTTCCCTTCATATATAAATTTTAGAATCTTCATATATCTACAACTGTCTTGCAAGGCTTGTAATAGTAATTGCATTAAATGTCTTACTATTTGGGGAGAACTCATAGTTTTACTATATTGAGCCTCCTGTGAACATTTTTTTTCTATTTATATGAATCTTTTATTTCTTTCATCAGTGTTGATAGTTTTCAACAATAAGTCCTGTATTTGTTTTGTTAGGTTTACACCTAGATATTTTATTTTTCTGAATGACTGTATATGATATAATTTTGGTTTTTGCATGTTCATTGCTAGTATGAAGAGATGCAATGACTTTTGTTTTGATCTTGTTACCTGTGATCTTGCTGAACTCACTTACTTGTTCTAGGAGTTTGTTTAATAGATTCTCTGAGATTTTCTACTAGACCATTATGTCATCTGCAAGTAAGGATAGTTTTACTATTTCTACCTTTCTGATCTGTATGCTGTTTCCTTTTCTTTCCATATTGTACTGGCTACAACTTCAGTAATATGTTAAATAGCAATGATGAGAGTGAACATTCTTGCATACTTCTTGATATTAAGAGCATTCAATGTTGATTAACTATACTGTTAGCTGTATAATTTTTTAGGTATTCTTTATAAATTTGAGGAAGTTCCCTTCTGTTCTAGTTTGCGGAGAGTTTTTATTTGAATGGGTATTTAATTTTGTCAGATGCTTTTCCTGTCTCATTTAATTTTAATAAGTTTTCTTCTTTAGCCTGTTACATGCTATATTACGTAGATTGATTTTCAAATATTGAACCAGCCTTGCATCCCTGGAATAAACCCCATTTGATCATGGTGTATAATTCTTTTTGTATAGTAAGGGTTTTATTTGCTAATACTTTGTTGAGGGATATTTATGAGATATTGGTCTGTATCCATTTTTTTTTTTGTATCGTCTTTATCTGATTTTGGTATCAGGATAGTATTGACCTCATAAAATGAGTTGAAGTGTTCTTGTATTTTCTGAAAGAGATGTAGAATTTGTGTTGATTTAATCTTAAATTTTTGGTAGAATTTTCCAGTGACTTTCTAGCTTTGAATATTTTTGGAGAATTTTTAAATCACTAATTCAATTTCCTTAATAGTTATGGGATCATTCAAATTATTTCTTATTGAATGAGTTGTGGTAGTTTTTGCTTTTTGAGGAATTGGTTCATTTCAGCTAAATTTCAAATTTATGTATAGAATTGTTCATAGCATTTTCTTATTGTTTTGATATCTTATTATTGTTTTGATATCAGGTTCTATAGTGATAGCCTTTCTTTCATTGATGCGATTGGTAATTTTTGTATTTGCTTGTTTGACAAAATTTTGCCAGAGGTTTGTCAATTTTATTGGGTTTTCAAAGAACCAGTGTTTTATCTTCTCTATTTTTTTTTCTATTTTTCAGTTTCATCTTGCTTTGACTTTATTTTGCTCATTTTTTCTTGACTTTCTTGAGGTAGAACGTTGGATTACTAATTTAAGACTTTTCCTTTTTTCTAATGTAAGTATTCAGTGCTGTAAATTTCCCTCTCACCACTGCTTTAGCTGGGTCATATAAATTTTGACATGTTGTATTTTCATTTCCATTCAATTTAGTGTTATTTTTTTTCCTTGGAGACTTCCTTTTTGACTCATGGCTAGAAAGTATGTTGTTTAATTTCCAAATATTTAGAGATTTGCATTATTTTGCTGTTATTATAGTTTGATTCAGTTCTGTGCAGAGAACATGTTCTGTATGATTTCAGTTCCTTTAAATTTGTTATGTTTTGTTATCTGGCTGAAGATATGGTCTATCTTGGTGTATTTTATATTAGCCCTTGAAAGGAATGTGTATTTTGCTGTTGTTGGGTATTGTGTTCTATAAATGTAGATCATTATCTTCTTTGATGGGGTTATGTTCTTTGCTGATTTTTGTCTAGTTGGGTTATCGATTTTTGAGAGAGGAGGGTTGAAGCCTCCAACTATAATTGTGTATTTGTCTGTTTCTCCTTTCAGTTCTGCTGCTTACATTTTCAGGTTTGTTGTTTGGTGTATACACATTTAGGGTTGCTGTGTCCCTCTCTATCCCTTGTTGTTTTTCTTTGCTCTGAAACCTACCTTATCTCTTACTCATATAGCCACTCCTACTTTATTTTGATTGTCGTTTATATGGTATATCCTTTTTCATCCTTTTACTTTCAACCCACCTATTTCATTATATTTGAAGTGAGCTTCTTATAGACAACATATGGTTGGGTCATGTTTTTTTACCCATTCTGTTGGTCTCTTTTAAATGGTGTATACAGACCATTTAAATTTTTTAATTGAAGTATAATTGACATATAACATTATGTTAATTTCAGGTGTACAACTATTTACATTTAATATAGGGCTTCAGGCTGCCATTTTTTGTTCAATTTGTTCTCTTTCTTTTATTTTGATTTCTTATTCTACCCTTCCTGTGGGTTACTTTATTAATCTATAGTATTTTTTAGTGTATCTTTCTATAACTTTCATAGTGGTTGCTGTAAGTATTACATTACATGGACATAATTTATCATAGTTAACTAATGTCATCATTTTACCATTTTAATTGACGTGTAGAAACCTTATGCTCTTACATCCCTTTCTCTTCCCCACATTTTTTCTCTACATAAATGGATTACCAGACAGTGTAATAATTTTTCTTCAATTATTAAACACAATTTAGAAAAATTAGAAGGAAAATTTTCTTTATTCACTCATTTTTTTGGTACTTTTTATTGTTTCTTCCAAATGTTTCAGTATTTCTTTTATCGTTTCTGTTCTTTTTTAGAGAAATTCCTTTAGTCATTCTTTTGGGGCAGGTCTGCTGGCAACAAATTTGCTGAGTACCTTCATATGAGAATTTCTTGATTTCCCCTTCATTTTTTTTTAAGATTTTATTTATTTATTTGAGAGAGAGAATGAGAGAGAGAGAGAACATGAGAGGGGGAGGGTCAGAGGGAGAAGCAGACTCCCCGCCGAGCAGGGAGCCCAATGTGGGACTCGATCCCGGGACTCCAGGATCATGACCTGAGCCGAAGGCAGTTGCTTAACCAACTGAGCCACCCAGGCGCCCTCCCCTTCATTTTTGAAGAGTATTTTAGATGGGTATAGAATTATGGGTTGGCAGTTCTCTTCTTTCAGCACTTGAAAAATGTACCATTTTCTTCAGGATTTCATAATTTCTTATGAAAAACCTGCTGTTACTACTGAGTTTGACTTTTTGAATTTCACATATAAGTGATACCATGCAGTATTTGTCTTTCTCACTTAGCATAATGTGCTCAAGGTACATTCATGTTGCCACATATGGCAGGATGTCCTTTTTTCTCATGGCTGAATACTATCCCATTGTATATATATACCACATCTTTTTTATCCATTCATCTGTTCATGGGCCCTTGGGTTGTTTTCATATCTTGGCTCTTGTAGATAATGCTGTAGTAAACATGGGAGTGCATATATCTCTTTGACATCTTACTTTCATTTCTTTTGTATATATATCCAGAAATGGAATTGCTGGCTTATATGGTAGATCTGTTTTTAATATTTTGAGGAAACTCCATATTGTTTTTTCATAGTGGCTAAACCAATAAGTGAATGTAGACTACAATATTTTATTATAATCATTAAACTTCCTAAGAGACTAGAAATTATTCCAACCAGTAAAAAGAAATGATAATTATTTAACATGATGGAGGTGCTAATTTTTGCTACAGTGGCAGTCATATTACAATATATAAATGTATCAAACTAATGTTATATACCTTAATTTTATATAATATTTTGTTAAATATATTTTAATTTTTAAAAAACCTTCTGTTTTTCAGATCATTTTTCTTTCCTGTCAGTAGGTCCCGTTTCTTGCTTCTTTCAAGATTTTTTTATCTTAGTTTCAGAAGTTTGACTATGGTGTGTCTTGGCATTAATTTCTTTGGGTTTTCCCTGTTTGTGGTTCATTCAACTTCTTGAATCTGTAAGTTTGTGTTTCTTGCTAAATTTTGGTAATTTTTCAGCCATTATTTCTTTCAAATACTATTATAACCCCTTCTTTTTTTTTCTCCTCTCCTTTTAAGACTCCCAAAGACAAGAATGTTAGATCTTTTATTATATTCCTATAGGTCCCTGAGCCTATGTTTGGTTTTTCTGGCTTTTTAAAATTTGATTTCTACCTGTTGTTTAGATTGGGTCATTTCTATTGGTCTGTTTTCAAAGTTCCTGAATCTCCATTCTTTACATTCTACTGTTTAACAGTCCATCTATTGAGTTTTTTATTGTATTTTTCACTTCTGAAGTTTCTGTTTGGTTCTTCTTTATGTCTTGTATTTCTCTGCCGAGGCTTTCTATTTTTTTTTCCGTTTGTCTTAGGTGTGTTAATAATTGCTTAAGGAAGCATTTTTATAAATGTAGCTACTTTTTCAATCCTTGTCAGACAATTCTAACATTTATGTCATCTCAGTGTTGGTGTCTGCTGATTGTCTTTTCTCAATGAAGTTGAGATTTTACTGGTTCTTATTATGACAGAGATCTATTTTAACTAAAATGTTGAGACTGTGGATCTTACTTAAATCTTCTGTCATAGCAGGCCTCTTTTGACACACGTTCTGATGTGCCCCACCTCATTTACTGTCAGTTGAGAGTGGGAGTTCAGTCTACCCAGTAGGCTTCTGCTGATCCTGTCCTGGCTGGGAGGATTAGGATCGCCTGTTTACAACCTCTCCCCTATTGGCGTCCACTGACACTACAGGGGTAACTCATTACTGTTTGGGTTGTGGTATAATTCCTGACTCTCCACTGGACCTCCTTGGATACTACCCTAATAGGGAGGGAGAGGGTTTTTCTTGTAATTGCTGGATGAAGATGGATGTCTGGGTTCCCTACATGGTCTTTACTGACACTGCTGGGTTGTGGGGAGGACTGTGTTAACTCAGACTTCTCTGATACCACTCTGGCAATGCCTTGTTACAACTAGGTGAGGGTAGCAGTCTGAACTCCCCACTTAGCCTTTAGTGACAAGGGTGGAGGTGCTCCACTCAGCGTGGAGCCTGTTTGTCCCTCTCCCTTTGCTCCTCCCCCTGCTCTCTCTCTCTCAAATAAATAAATAAATAAATCTTTTTTTAAAAAAATGAAAATGCAAGCCACAAAGTGGGAGAATCTATTTTCTCATTTTCCAAAATAATATGGAAAAACACAAAGACAATAAATGTTATTCATTTCAATAGCCCAGATGTAATTATGGTTAGAGTTTCTATGCTTATACAGACATACCTTTTTTTTTTTTTGGT
Source organism: Zalophus californianus (assembly GCF_009762305.2). NCBI lineage: Eukaryota > Metazoa > Chordata > Mammalia > Carnivora > Otariidae > Zalophus > Zalophus californianus. The sequence goes on from NC_045612.1 coordinate 66,842,212, forward strand.
TTATGGGTTTGTTTTCATTTTTTTATTGAAGTATAATTAACATACAGTGTTAGATTAGTTTCAGGTATAGAATATAATTCAGTAATTGTATGCATTAGTCATTGCTCATCAAAATAAGCATACTCTTGATCCCCTTTATCTATTTCACCCCTCCCCCACCCACTTTCCCTTTGGCAACCATCAGTTTGTTCTCTGTATTTAAGAGTCTGGTTTTTTTGTTTGTCTCTTGTTTGTTTGTTCATTTTTTTTCTTCAATTCCACACGAGTGAAATCATACGGTATTTGTCTTTCTCTGTCTGACTTATTTCACTTAGCAGTAAACTCTCTAGGTCCATCCATGTTGTCTGAAGTGGCATGATCTTTTTCTTTTTATGGCTGAGTAATATTCCATTGTGTATATATGTATTTGTGTAATATACACACACAAACACACACACCACATCTTCTTTATCCATTCATTTATCAGTGGACATGTGGGTTGCTTTCGTGTCTTGGCTATTGTAAATAATGCTGCTGTAAATAAACATAGGGGTGCATATATCTTTTTGCAGTAGTGTTTTCATTTTCTTTGGGTAAATACCCAGTAGTGGAATTACTGGATTGTATGGTAATCCTATGTTTAATTTTTTGAGGAGCCTCCATACTGTTTTCCACAGTGGCTGTACCAGTTTTCATCCCCACCAACAATGCATGAGGGTTCTTTTTTCTCTACATCCTCACTAACACTTGTTTTTTTTTTTGTTTTTCATTTTAGCCATTCTGACAGGTGTGAGATGATATCTCATTGTGGTTTTGATTTGCATTTCCCTGATGGTTAATGATGTTGAGCATCTTTTCATGTGTCTGTTGGTCATCTGTATGTCTTATTTGGAAAAATGTCTATTCAAATCCCCTGCCCATTTGTTAATAGAATTATTTGGGTTTTTTGGTGTTGAGTTGTATAAGTTCTTTATATATTTTGGATATTAACCCCTTATTGGATATGTCATTTGCAAATATCTAGGAGAAGCTGTTCTCAATACATAGATTCAGAAAGGACTTTTACCCAGAAAATACAAAGAATTCTTAAAAATAAATAGGAGAAACCAGACAGTTCCATAGAAAGATGAGAAAAGAACTTCAAAAGAGCTTTACAAAAGACGGTATGCATATGGCCAATAAACATACGGAAAGGTGCTCACCTTTTTAAACATCAGAGAAATGCAAGTTAAAAACATTTTTGACAAAGGTACAAAAGTGTTTCAGTGAAGGGAGGATAGTCTCTTCAACAAATGGAATTCAAACAATTGGCTATTTGTAGACTGAAACGAACCTTGACCTAACCCTCACCCCTGTTCAAAAATTGAGTAAAAATGGGTCATAAATCTGAATGTGAGACATTATACTAGTTAAGAAAGCATAGAAGAAAGTCTTCAGGAGCTAATGTAGGCAAAGAGTTTTTAGTCATGACACCAAAGGGATATAATCCATTAAAGAAAAAAGTCAGTAATTGTATAATCAAAATTAAAAACTTTTGTCTATGAACAACCCTGTTAAGAAAAGGAAAAGACAAACTACAGACTTGGAGAAAATATTTGCAAATAGCATATCTAATAAAGGACTCATTCAGAATATATAAAAATTCTTTAAATGTAACAGTAAGAAAACAAATAACAATTTTCAGTTAGAAAATGGACCAAGGACTTAAACTGACATTTCATTTAAGAGGATCTATGCATCTTATTTGCCAATAAGCACTTGAAAAGATGTTCATCACTAGCCAATAGGGAAATATAAACTGAAACCACAACAGGATAGAACTTGATGTCTATTAGAATGGCTAAAATGAAAAATAGTGACACTACCAAATGCTGGTAAGGATGCAGAGAAACTGGATCTCTCCCACAATGCTGGTGAGAATGTAAAATGGCACAGCCACTCTTCTTGTAGAACAACTTGCAGGTTTCTTGTTTTTGTTTTTTTTTTTTTAATGAAACAAACATATTCTTACCATACAACCCTGCAGTCACACTTTTGAAAATTTATGCCAGAGAAATGAAAACTTATTTTCACATAGAAACCTATACACAGGTGTTCGCAAGAACTTTATTTGTAATAGTCAAAAACTGGAAATAACCCAAGTGTCTTATAACATGTGAATGGATAAACAAATTATATTATATCTATGTATTGGAATAGTGCTCAGCAATAAAAAGGAATGAACTATTGATACTGATCCATAGAACTTGGATGAATCTCAAGGGCATTATGCTGAATGAAAAATGCCACTTTTGAAAGGTTACATACTATATAATTCCTTTCATATGGCATTCTTAATGTGACAAAATTATAGTGATGGAGAACAGATAAGTGGTTGCCAGAGATTAGGGTTGGTGGGGGGAAGGTGTGAATACTAGGGGATAACACAAAAGAGGTTTTTTTGTGGTGATGGAACAGTTTTGTGCCCTGCTTGTGGTAATGGTTGCATGAGTCTACAAACATGATAAATTTCATAGAGCTATACACCAAACAGAAAAGCATTTATAAAAACTGTTGAAATCAAATAAGCCTGAGTTCATAGTATTGTACCAACATCAGTTTCCTGGTTTTGATAATGTACTCTAGTTATGTAAGTTAGTGCCATTAGGGAGAGCTGGATGAAGGGTACATGGGAACTCTATACTACTGTTACAAATTCTTGTGAACCTTAAGCTAATTTTTTTTTTATTTGAGAGAGAGAATGAGATAGCATGAGAGGGGGGAGGGTCAGAGGGAGAAGCAGACTCCCCGCCGAGCAGGGAGCCCGATGCGGGACTCGATCCCGGGACTCCAGGATCATGACCTGAGCCGAAGGCAGTCGCTTAACCAACTGAGCCATCCAGGCGCCCTAAGCTAATTTTTTTAAAGGTTACAATAATGACAGGTAATACCATGAGTTATCTCAAGGATCTAGAACAGTTGGAACTCTCACACACTGCTGGTGGGAAGGTAAATTGGAATGACCACTTTGGGGAACTATTTGTTCAGCTTTAACAGTGCTATATACATACCCTCTGACCCAGCAGTTCTATTCTTGGGTATATACCTAACAGAAATGCTTACATGTCTTTACCAAAACACATACCCAAAAGTTTTATAGCAGCATTATTCAAATAGTTCATATTTTAATTGTGTTTGAGTGTATATTTTAATAGTATTAGGAAAATCTAAAAATATCCTGATTAGCTTATCTCAGTATGGATTACATATTCTGTACTGAATAATATTAAAGGTTAAATAGTTAATAAAATAATTCTTAATACTCATTTACTTGACTTTGTTTCTTTATTTTTATAAAATAATTCTTAATACTCATTTACTTGACTTTGTTTCTTTATTTTTCTTTTGGGCACAAAATTAAACAGTTTTGTTTCCCACTTTATGTGCTTTTAAAAACCAGAATATGTCATTGATCACATCAATACCGTGTAAATCAATACCTCCATTATTGTAAATTAGACTGCATATGTTTTATGTTTTTTGTCTCATAGTTGTACTCGTTTAGTGCAGTGAATGGGTATTTTTTCATCTTTTGTATTAGCAGTCTAGTTCAGTACTTGGAATGCATAGCAGTTTGATAAACATGCTTATTAAGCCCATTCAACTCTTCATTACTGGACAGATACCAAAGAATTTTGAAGTTCTCTGCAAGGTTGCCTGTTGTGTGTTTGTGTGTGTGTGTGTGTGTGTGTGTGTGTGTGTGTGTGTGTGTGTGTGTGTGGTTAACCTACATAGTTAATGCCATTCTATATGCTTGATCCTTTCACTGGTGTGGAATAGATGTAAATAACTGGAATAATTTTGGAGCCCCAGCTGTCCATAATCCCTTAAATATGTCTACTAATTAAACAAAGCACAGTTTGTTCTCTGTAGTATTACAGAGAAATAAAAAGAAGAAAATAAGTATCATAATTCCATTGACCAAAAAGAACTGTTAACACTGTATGTATGTATATGTTTTGGTTTTTAGTGCAGTTGCAGTTATACTTAATAATGTTCTATATCCTGCTTTTTTCACATAATATTATAGGTTTTTATTGGTAATGTAACTCATTGAATAGGCAGAGTGTAATCTAGTCCTCTGTGTTGTACATATTCTTTTATTTTCAACCTTATGATCTTATCAATAACAGTGTGAATGAATATATTTTCTTGCATTTCTGTTAATTTCTATAGCCTATATTCTTAGATATGTGGTAGCTCCAAATCAATATAAAACATGAATTTAGTACCTGTTTTTATTTTCTACAGGATTTTTCTTAATTGTAAGCTCTTTCCTATTATTTAAATTTTGAGCTTCTTTGCATTTTAGTTTATAATACTATATATGGAATCAGTATGGTATTTTAGTTAATTTATTTCCCTTCATGAAATTACAGAAAATAAGGCTTGGTGTATAAAGGTATTTTATAGAGAATTTTGAGAGTTTACTATATTCCAGGGATTTTCTCACTCTTAAATTGGCCAACAGTAAACAAATTATATAGTCATCCAGTGGAATATGATTTAGCTACCAAGCATGATGTTTACGAAGAAATTTGAGGAAATGCTCATAATATAGACTATATACACAGATATCATATCTATGGAAAACCAAAAATATATACGCTTAGAAAAAGAAACCTTAGGAAATACACCATAATTTGAAAGGAAGTTGTTTCTGGGGAATGGAACTGAGTAGTTTTTTTTCTTTAAATTTGTTTATATATTCAAAAAATGTTACATAAAATCTTTCTAAATTAGTTTTATTTATATCGAAGTAATATATTTACATATTTTTTAAAAACGGTTCTATAAGGCTTGAGATCAAAACCAGTCCCTTGGGCGCCTGGGTGGCTCAGTTGGTTAAGCGACTGCCTTCGGCTCAGGTCATGATCCTGGAGTCCCTGGATTGAGTCCCGCATCGGGCTCCCTGCTCAGCAGGGAGTCTGCTTCTCCCTCTGACCCTCCCCCCTCTCATGTGCTCTCTCTCTCATTCTCTCTCTCTCAAATAAATAAATAAAATCTTTAAAAAAAAAAAAAAACAGTCCCTTGACCAACCCCTTCCTATACATGATACCTGACTTGCTCCAGGTAACAGATTTCAACTCTTGGCAATTCTTCTGGTATTTACTTTCTAAAATCTAAGGTGGGAATTTACCTACATGCACACACACACTTTTCCTAATATATTTCCCCAACATGTTTTTGTAGTATTTGCCTAACTCAATTTGGAGTGTTTGCTTTATTGTGACTGTGTAAATATTCACACATAAACCATTTACAATACTGTGATTACTTTTCCCTTTTTTATGCACATGGTTCATTTTTGTTCAATTAATGGTTTCTTTTTTAACATTTGCTTAGTTTTCTATGAACCTGTCAACTAATTCATTCCCAAATTCTCAGAAATACAAATTCTTGTGTTAAAAGACAGCATGTAATCTATCAGTTTCTTTCTTTTTTTAATTTATTTTTTAGGTTTTTATTTAAATTCTGAATGGAGCACTGGGTGTTATACACAAACAATGAATCAATGAACACTACATCAAAAACTAATGATGTAATGTATGGTGATTAATATAACATAATAAAATAAAATAAATTCTGTTAACATATAGTGTAATTTTGGTTTCAAGAGTAGAAATTAGTAATTCATCACTTACATATAACACCCAGTGCTCATCACAAATGCCCTCCTTAATACCCATCACCCATTTAACCCCTCCCCTCCCCATGTCCCCTCCAGCAGCCCTCACTTTGTTTTCTATAGTTAAGAGTCTGTTACAGTTTGCCTCCCTCTCTGTTTTTCATCTTCCCGTGTTCATCTGTTTTGTTTCTTTAGTTCCAAAAATGAGTGAAATCATATGGTATTTGTCTTTCTCTGACTGACTTCTTTCGCTTAGCATAACACTCTAGTTCCATCCATATCACTGCAAATGGTAAGATTTCATTCTTTTTGATGGCTGAATAATATTCCACTGTGTGTGTGTGTGTGTGTGTGTGTGTGTGTGTGTGTGTGTGTGTGTGTGCGCGCGCGCGCGCACCACATCTTTTTTATCCATTCATCAGTCATTGGACATCTGGGCTCTTTCCATATTTTGGCTATTGTGGACATTGCTTTTATAAACATTGGGGTGCATGTGCCCCTTTGAATCAGTATTTTTATATCCTTTGGCTAAATACCTAGTAGTGCAATTGCTGGGTCATAGGGTAGTTCTATTTTTAACTTTTTGAGGAACCCCCCATACTGTTTTCCAGAGTGGCTGCACCAGTTTGCATTCCCACCAGCAGCGTAAGAGGGTTCCCCTTTCTCTACATCCTCCACAACATCTGTCGTTTCCTGTGTTAATTTTAGTCATTCTGACCCGTGTGAGGTAGTATCTCATTGTGGTTTTGATTTATATTTCCCTGATGTTGAGTGATGTTGAGCATCTTTTCATGTGTCTGTTAGCTATTTGTATGTCTTCTTTGGAAAAATGTCTTTTCATGTCTTCTGCCCATTTCTTAACTAGATTATTTGTTTTTTGGGTATTGAGTTTGATAAGTTCTTTATAGATTTTGGATACTAGCCCTTTATTTGATATGTCATTTGCAAATATCTTCTCCCATTCTGTCAGTTGTCTTTTGGTTTTATTGACTGTTTCCTTTGCTGTGCCAAAGCTTTTTATCTTGATGAAGTCCCAGTAGTTCATTTTTGCCCTTGCTTCCCTTGCCTTTGGCAATGTTTCTAGGAAGAAGTTGCTGCAGCTGAGGTCGAAGAGGTTGCTGCCTGTGTTCTCCTTTAGGATTTTGATGGACTCCTTGTCTCACATTTAGGTCTTTCATCCATTTTGAATTTATTTTTGTGTATGGTGGAAGAAAATGGTTCAGTTTCATTCTTCTCCATGTGGCTGTCCAGTTTTCCCAACTCCCATTTGTTGAAGAGACTTTTTTCCACTGGATATTCTTTTCCTGCTTTGTCAAAGATTCGTTGACCATAGAGTTGAGGGTCCATTTCTGGGTTTTCTGTTCTGTCCCATTGATGAATGTGTCTGTTTTTGTGCCAGTAGCATACTGTCTTGATCACTACCGCTTTGTCATATAGCTTGAAGTCTGGAATTCTGATGCCACCAGCTTTACTTTTCTTTTTCAAGAATGCCTTGGCTATTCGGGGTCTTTTGTGGTTCCATACAAATTTTAAGATTGTTTGTTCTAGCTCTGTGGAAAATGCCTGTAGTATTTTGATAAGGATTGCACTAAATGTGTAGATTGCTTTGCATAGTATAGACATTTTAACAGGATTTGTTCTTCCTATCCATGAGTATGGAATGTTTTTCCATTTCTTTGTGTCCTCTTCAGTTTCTTTCATAAGCATTCAATAGTTTTTAGAGTACAGATCTTTTACGTCTTTGGTTAGGTTTATTCCTAGGTATCTTATGGTTTTTGGTCTTTTTTCTTTTTTTTTTTTTTTAACACATCCTTCCTGGAGCCCTCTGTCTTCTTGATTCGATTTTAGCTACTTTAGTACCTTGCATCTGTCTAACTTCTCTCCCTATGTTTATTACACTGTATTATAATTGCCTATCACTCACCCCTACTACACTTTTAGGCCCTTGCACACTGTCCTTCATTTTGATGTACTTAGTACTTGCTCATAACAGTACTGAACACAGTATGGACTTTTGCGTTATACATGGATTTTCTACATTTACTGAGAGTCTGTATATACCTTGAATACTTTGTAAACATGTGCTTTCTATATATATCTTTATTCCTAAATCAGATTCTTTCATTTTCCAGCACATATAAATCATCAACCTGACTCCTTAGACATGTCTTGTTTTCTTCAGTAAGTGAGAAATGAATTCTTTGAGCTCCTGATTGTTCAAAAAACTGCCTTAGGATTAAAAAGTCATATCATGATGAAAATATCTATGAAGAACTTATTACTAAAGCATTTATGCATGTTTTTATTTTCAGAGGACGATTATTTATCATTTCCACCAAAGCAGGATCTCTTGGAATTAATCTGGTAGCTGCTAATCGAGTGATTATATTTGATGCTTCTTGGAATCCGTCTTATGACATCCAGAGTATATTCCGAGTTTATCGCTTTGGACAAACTAAACCTGTGTATGTATATAGGTTCTTAGCTCAGGTAGGTTTACAGTTTATATTCTCTTTTTCATAGTGAAAGGTTGGGTGAAATTGATAATGTTTTTGGAGTGCCAAACATATATGCATATAGAGAAGCAAATGAAACTGAAAACTTCAACCCTAAGACTATCATAAAGCAGCAGAAGTCATTTTTGGCCTCTCATGATTTTCTGTTTTGTAGTTCATCCATGTCTATAATGTCAACTTTCTCAGATTGAGATGGATTTGCATGGGTAAACAGATTTAGAATTTTCTTGCTTGTTCAGGAAAGTTAAACATTTATAGTTTTTAGCATACATAGAAAAGCAAATAAGTTAATCTAATTTGCTTATAGATGTAAAGGTCAAATGATCATTGTTTTTAGTCGCTACCAGATACTCTCTTAATTTGAAAAATATGGGGCAATAGGAAGGAAAAATTAACTTATAATGACAAAAAATCATTACAAAGGGTATTTAATACTTTCTAGGAAAAGAATATTAAAGTCATTTCCTTTAAATATAAACTCAGATATTAATAAACCAACTGAAATTTAAGAAAAATGAGTAAAATCAAAGAGGTGGATGCAATATAAGGTAATACAGGTTTATAGAATCAAGTTGCCTTTTTACTGGTACATCTGTTTTGGGAACAGATGGGATTCTCTCCACCTGCCTCCAAATCTGGGCTTCTGAACCAGAGACTGAGTTTTATTGGTAGATCGATCCTTGCTCATTTGATCTTCTTTAGTACTTAATATAATTGGCAAACTGCAGTGTAACCCCTGTCCTGTCATTTAAATTAAAAGCTCTTTTACATTCTGGCTTAAAATGATATATGTATAATAGTTATGGCATTTTATTTGTTAATTTTCTGTCCTGAAATTATAGAAAGTAAGACTTGATAGAAAGGCTGTTTATAGTGATTATTGAGAGCTTATTATATTCCACAGAGAAGGAATTAAACTGCTCTCTTGAATTATTATTTTTATAACCCTCTAAAATCTTAATTCATATACTTCTTTATTTCTGTTCACCTTGGTGTCTAACTACTCTTCTACTTCCACTAAGTACAGAAATATATAAAGCAAAACCTGAATGTATATTGGTCAGATAATACAGGATGATTATCAGTAATGTACTTTTCTTTTTTTCTCAAGGTAAACTATGGTGAACAGATGAAATCTCTCATGAATTAAGCAGCATTGCTAATAAAACTTGCTTTATGGCAGTATATTACTATGAAGTTTTGCTATTTTATATTAACCAATAATTATATTTCTCCTTGATTAAGTTTCATGTGTACAAAATTTATTTATATATTGTTCCTTCTTTTTACAAAGGGAACCATGGAAGATAAGATTTATGATCGGCAAGTAACTAAGCAGTCACTGTCTTTTCGAGTTGTTGATCAGCAGCAGGTTGAGCGTCATTTTACCATGAATGAGCTTACTGAACTTTATACTTTTGAGCCAGACTTATTAGATGACCCTAATTCAGAAAAAAAGAAGAAGAGGGATACTCCCATGCTGCCAAAGGTAAGTATCTTTAGATTATTAGCTTTAAAAAAAACCTACCATGGACCAAAGATATTTTACTATTACGGTGAAAGTTAGTCATTTGACTAAGGCTTTATTTCAGAATTTTCCAAAGAGAATAAAATTGTATTTCAATGAGAGGGTGCTTGGTCAGTTCTCCACAAAACACCACAAAAAGATAATGTAATCTGAAATACGTATTTTATGACAAGTAAAAGTTCAGCCCTGTAGAAAAAACTTTTTGAGTAGAAACCTTAAAGGAAACAGTATGTTTCTCTTTTAATAATCTCCAGTAGAGGGCATACATAATTTTAATATTTCTGTATGAAATTTAAGTATCTCTTCCTTAACATTCTTTGCTGTCATATAGCAGTTAAGAATCAGCAAATAGAAGTGTCTCTTGATATTTTTCACTGTCACAAAGCAAGTAAGACTTTCACACTTGGAAAAGGATGCTTAGAGGTAATCTTGTCAAGCCCTCATCTTTTATATAAGTAGGGGAACCTAGGGTCAGAGATATTCAATGATTTGCTCGTAATGTCCAGTTAATAAGTGGCAGAGCCAGGAGTAGTATCTATATCTGTCTTCTGGTCCATTGTTCTGGGATTTTAAAAAAGACATTATTTAGATTAGTATAGAAATTTATTATGATAGTAGATATAATTTTGACCTTTTTAAACATAAGAGAAAGCCATATGTTCTCTGGTCTAAAATAATGATCTAAATATATTTAAACCCATTCTAGTTAATCTAAAAAACCATTTTAGGGAGAATTGTTGAGGGGTTGCTTTTCTTGTTGTCTTGGCTTCAAATTCAAGCACTTAATATTCTATGTAGCTGTTAAGAGAATTGGAAAAGCAGCCACCTGGTTATGGTGTCACTCTACCAAAGCTACTTTAGTCATTTGCTTAAAAAACAAAAACAAAAAACCCCCAAACCTCCTAAGTATCTTAGTTCTTCATATGGTTGGACACATTTAATTAAAGCAAAAGGTAATAGTAATAAATATCTAATGCTAACATAAAACAGTGATTTCTCCAGTTAACTTTTAATGTACATGTCAATTCAAGTAACATGAACATTAAACATCTGGAAATTTTTTAAAAATGTCTTTTGTCTATATAAAAAATATTTTGTTTTTCTAATCAGTGAACTATTCTTCCATTTAAAGTTTACTGATAGAGCATCTAAGAAAAAAGAGGTTTTGTGATAACCTCTATCAAATCCCTTTGATAATGGCTTAGGGCCACATGGGGGTTTAAATCTACTGTTTTTATGTTACATTTAAAACACTTCTTTAAAGAATATCGTTTCATTTTAATGTTATGAAATATTAAATTGATAGTGATTTGGCTTTCTTAATTATTATAGAATGTGAATAGGATCTTGAATACTTTGGAAAATTTTCTGTATGTAAATTTGTATACCTTTAAAAACATACAAACACAAATGGAATCATATCATATATACTCTTCTGCAACTTGTTCTTTTTACCTAGATGTTTCTTGAACATCTTTCCATATTGGTACATATACTTCTGCTTTTTTAAAAACAACTGCATAGTGTTCACTTGCCTTGATTTAATTCTTGTATCCCCAACAGCTTTCTTACTAGTTACTTAATTCTGTATGGCAAAAAGTATTCTTTAAAGGACTTGGACATATGTTTATGTTTATAATTTTAAAGATAGTGAAGTTTCCCTTTTCAATTTGAGAATGATTTTTATCTAATTAGCATCTTTCCTAAAATTATACTTAACTTTAAGCTTCAATTTTTATAAGAAATACATCATGCTTAGTAATATTTCTGATAGGAAGCAAACATTCTACATTAAAAGGGGGCAGTTGCTTCGAAGTTATTCGTTATATGGTAAATTTCTGATTTTAGGAATTATTTCTTTACTTTGATAAACATTTATCGATTATTTGCTGACTTTGAGGTGTACTGTGAGGGTATATTAAGAACAACAAGACATTGTGCTTTAAAGAAGATTTTAAAAATCCAGCAGGAAAAGAAATGCTATTTAATTGTTATAGGATGTCTGGAAAGAAACCATCTGTTTTATAACTTGGTATTCTGAGTTGTTAAAGGTGTCATGCTTTTTCATTTATAGACTTTACTTACTGTATTTTGCTTCTGGTGCTATAACCCTTTGCCCAAGAACAAAAAGGAAAAGGAATATTAAATACTACATTAACACAAAGTGCTTCAACTCTCCCACAGCTCTTCCCAAAAGGAAAATAATAAAATAAATATAAAAATAAAAGGATGTTAGTCTTTTTTTTCCCCCTTACTGTCTGCTTTTTATTCCCATAACTTAGATATTAATGCTTTTTAAAAAAGGTTTTTAAAACAGTGTACTAGGGACGCCTCAGTGGGGTCAGTAGGTTGAGCGTCTACATTCGGCTCAGGTCATGATCCCAGGGTCTTGGGATCGAGCCCCACATTGGGCTCCCTGCTCAGCAGGGAGCCTGCTTCTCCCTCTGCCTGCTGCTCTCCCTGCTTGTGTGCATGCTCTCTCTCTCCCTGACAAATAAATAAATAAAAATACTTAAAAAATAAAACCATGTAATACCACAGTGCCTTTCTAACTATCACAGTAACTAAGAACTGTTAGGGATCTAAAAGGAAATACAATAGGATATTGTATGAGATTTACCTGAAGGAGGTGGTAGTCTACTTGGGGAGAGAAAAATAACATTATTTTAAGAAAAAGAATCACTACATCAAAAACTAATGATGCATGGTGACTAACATAACATAATAAAACAAAATAAAAAAAATGAAGTGCTGATATGACTGGTACTGAATGTATTGTCCTTATAGTATATGGTTAAAAAATGGAGAATGGAGCATTCAGGTACAGTTTTAGTGGAAAAAAAAATCAGACTGGCCAATAAAAGGTGGTTAGTATTTGACTGGATTAGGAAAGAATGAGGTTTGAATGCAGGATGAAACAATTTGGACAAAGGGAAAGATAATGATTTATGTACCAGACTCAAGGTATGATAAAGAAATTGGCCAGATAAAGAGTTGAAATTGGATGGGTGAGGTGTAGGTAAGGTGGGGCCAGCTTATGGAGAGCCATGAAAGGTAAATGGAGCATTTGGATTTAAAATAGTATTCACTATAAGTTCATGAATGGACCTGTTATATGATGAATGTAGGCTTTTGGAAAATTAGCCTGTTAGTAAAATGCAGGATGAGGACATATAATAGGGTGATGGTTATGGAGTGAATCAAACACTGCAAGAAAATAAATGAGAGAACTCAATAACTGATGCTAGACTGTAGCTTTAAATAGGTAGGCAGTGAAAAATTTACCTAAATAATGAAGGTTATTTACTCATTAAAAGCTTTTCAGATACCTGCAAAGTACCAATTATTATGCTGGTTACTAAGGATAGATTGGTAAATAAGACTAGGTTCCTGCTCCTAAGGAGTCTAATCAATGTACTGTAAGCAAGTAAATGTAATAAAAGTTAATGGGTCCCATAATATAAATCTGTATAGACATCAAGGAAGGAATATTCAGTTCTTTCTTGGAAAAGCTGGAGATGGGGAATTGACGTTAGGAGGACTTGAACTGATGTTGAAAATAGAAGTGAGTAGCTGTTTGCATTGCTATGAGGGCAAAAGGTGAAGGCCCTTCAAGAGGAAGAGCAGGAAAAAAACATGTGCATCAAGCAGCATGGCAAGTTTTAGGAGCCTCAAGTAGTTTAAAAATAATAGAGTAAAAGGAGATAGTGGTAGAATAAGGGAGGGTACACATGGGTAAGAGATAACAGACTGGAGAGACAGACGGGAATCAGATCATAGAAGTTAGAGTTTGGACAATGTGTTATAGGCTGTTGGATCTATTGTAATGATTTTAAGAAAACCACCAATATCAAATTTTCATTTTAGAAAAATCACTTAGGGTATCAGTGTTCAGGATGGATTGGAGAAAGGAAAGTAGATGCAAAGATACTTGTTAGGAGGCTATTTTTATTTTTTTTTCAATTTTCTTTTATTTTGCTATGTTAGTCACCATACAGTACATCATTAGTTTTTGATGTAGTGTTCCATGATTAGGATGCTATTTTTAATAGCATTTTATAGTCCAGATGAGAGAGGTATTGCAGGCCTGAAGTAAGGTGGCAGCAATGGGGATAGAGAAGTACCAAGCACAGTGTAGGTACTCAGTAAATGTTAACTTTGTTCCCTAGGCTTATATTTAGAATTTCACTTAACTTTGCCCACTGCTGTTTGGTTTTGATTTCCTTTAATAAGAATTTGAAAATTGGTCTTCTCTGAAATAGGTACAAGTGGGTGTTTTTGATATTCATAGTGAGGGATTTCTTAGTATTTGAACCTGCTCTTATTAAAGACATTTCAGAGTTGGTTCCTATTATTATAGTACAATTGCAAACACCTTCCTTTTTTATACATCATGTTCAAGATGAAAGACTGCTAAAAATGATATATTTTCATTTTCCCTTCAAATTGTTATTATCTAAATAATTAAATTGCATGCCTTTTGAGTTAATTTTCATTGCCCTTTGGTATTTCTTGAAGTGTTTATTTTCAACTTACTTGGTATGTGATTATTATATCTTTTTCTGCCTTATCACTTCCTCTTTAATTATTATATAACTCCTCCTCCTGTATTTCTGTTCTTGTTTACTTTCTTTTACTTCTCTTTTTTAAATTTTTTTAAAATGAGATTTACTATCTCAGACTTAATTTATTAACCACTTGACTGTTTTTCTTGTCTTTTTATCTTTGCAGCTCTTTAAAGGCAAGAACTATATCCTTTGTTCCTTTTCTTTCATCCATAGTGAATTATATAATGCTGGCACTTTTATATGGCCTTTTTTGAAATCCGAGTCGCCTTTATAGCTATATTTAACTGGATTTTTTATTGTTCCTTAAAATGATCCATATTATCATTGAAAGGCAGTGTCAGACTTATTATTGCAAGTAGTAAAATTGAAATGAAGAGTGATCTGTCTGTCACAGCAGGTGTGTGAAAGGAAGAGAATTGGAGTTTTTAATTCGTGTCTTCAGTTCTGTACTGAATTAGCTATTTTAGTCAGCGCTGTTCTCCACTCCACTCCATGAATTATATTTTGTTAAATCCTCTCATTGGTTTTTTGCTGTTGTTGGTACTGCTTTTCCTTTTTTGAAATATAACAGTCTTGTGGTCCTGTGAACCCATTTTTTAAATATATTGATTTTAGGGTCTCCTGAATCATGTCTACAAAGTGTTGGTGCAACTCTTTAGTTGTTCAGGGTAATAATGTTCTCAGCCATTTTGAAACTTCCAACATTATCTAAACTTAACAGTTTAACATAAGTTTCTAGTGATAAAGATTTGTTGACTGATTCTTAACTGTTTATTTTTTAACTATTAAAGTAATAACTTGCTTCTGTTAACGTTTTATGTAAACTATGTTAGACCAGGTATCTTTTTCTGGTAATAAACTTATGAATAATGAATTGTTGAACACTACAACAAAAATTTATCATGTACTATATGCTGGCTAACTGAACATAATAAAAAGACTTATGAATTACACAGATAGCAGAGATGCAAATCTTGGTCAGGGTCATGTTTCCTAATATGCTTAAGTGAGTATACAGCCTAAGCTCTGTACCCTTTATTAAGAAAACAAAAGTCAGTAAACCTGGCATAAAAGTTTTTTTGTACTTCCCTTTTCTAGCACTGTACTGCCTGTCTTTTTAAAGGTGTACGGCGTGTTGGTAATTATAAAGAGAACAAAATGGAGATTTAAACTAAAGTATCCCAAGTGAGGCTTTAGGTCTGCTTCCTCCACCCTGATCTTGTGTCCAGTTTTCTCCCGTTGTCTTTACTCCTTTATTAAAGTTTTAATACCTCAGAGCATAGTTTACTGAACAGAGGTGTTATTGTGCAGTGTTAATACAGGGGTTTTATCTTAGTCTTTTTTAACATTAGAGAGAAATATACTCCCTAAAAAATTTGATGTGAAGTCTAATATAGCTAATCAGCTTATTTAGGGAACTTTCATACATTTATTTTTAGGAATAAAAGTTCAAAAGGACCCATTTACTTGTAGGGGAAGTGTCAGTAACCTATAGCATATTAACCACATGGTGGCACATGAACCCAGTTTTTGTTGACATGTACCTATAAGGAGCCATGCTCATAATTGAAGCATATATGAGGTTTGATGTCATTGTTTCCTACTTCTCTGCCTCTTTTATTACAAGTTACATGTTTATTATTTAGTAAAACAAGTTCTAGTATTGTTTCTTTGTATTCACTGGCATAAAAATGATTATTCACCTGAATAAGAATAGAGCACCAGAAATCATAATGTACTCTAGAGAAATTGTTTTAATTTTACGACTTCTTTGTAGGTTATGATTATATCCAGTGTTTTCCAGGATGGTTGATACCTAGTAAAAAGAACAAATGGTTTAAGCCTGTTCTTTTTTCCAGCCACCTGTCAACTGCTCTTTTTAGGGTGTAATCTTAGGCAAGCCACATAAGCTTTCCAAGCTTCACTTCCCTCAAGAACGTAAAATAGTAGTACCTTTCTCACAGAGGAGATAATCCACATAAAGCCCCTGCCTAACACATAGTAAGTGCTCAAATATTAGCTGCTGTTTTTGTTTCCATAATGTTACTAATATTGCCATTACACTTGGTTCGTTTCTCTGAAACCAGTATAGACATAAATTTTTAGAATTTCAGAGCAGTCAGGAAGTCCTGATCCCTAGGAGATTAAGCCTGACATATGACAGATTAGTAGAAGACTAAAAACATTTAGGGTCCAGAGGCAGGCAGTAATCTCAGCTAGACTGCAGAAGAGACAGGTATTTGAGGCTTGAATTCTTTGAGAGATCAATTATAATCAAGAGTGAATAATACTAGATATTGATAATCACTTTTAATGATGTTAGCATGCATTTGACTATAAACTACTACCCTTTCTAATATTCAAGAATTTTTTCTTAAATAATACATACGACTTTAGAAGAATTGTCTACCTTTTATAGCCAGCTGATACCTCTGTAGTATTTAAAGTGAAGAGGTGCTTCTGGGGTCCCTCCACAAACCAGAAAAACAATAGACTGACCATGCTTGCTTGCTTGCTTTCCTTCCTTCCTTCCTTCCAAGATTTTTTATTTATTTGATAGAGAGTGAGTGAGAGAGAGCACAAGCTGGGGGCGGGGGGAGGGACAGAGGGAGAAGCAAGATCCCCACTGAGCAGGGAGCCATTATGCGGCTCAATTCCAGGACCCTGGGATCATGACCTGAGCTGAAGGCAGGTGCTTAACCGACTGAACCACTCAGGCCCCCCTGACCATGCTTTATTTGAAGTGCTGCTTTGTATCTTATTTTGATTATATCACCTTATAACACAAGAAAAATTATTAAGGAGCCACGGTTACCAAGTATTTTAGGGAAAACATTTGGATTAAATGGACTTTGGTGCCAATGATGCCCCTGAATAGCAGCCTACTTAACCCCTGCAGGATGCTTGCAAATCACTGCTAATGGAAACATCAACATCTATGAGGCCACCTTATTGGCAGAGTTGGGGGTGGAATGCAAGATTTTGTTGGGGAGGTTGTGAGGTAGACTTCAGGAAGTGTCTCCTTTTGAAGCACTAGAAAGATCTGCTACTCAAGATTATGGAAATTCTGAAATTTAAAATAGGAGGTTTATATTTAGTAAATGCTCACTGATTAAACAAATTTTAATTCATTTATTAGGAATTCAAAATTCATTAGGAATTCAAAAGCAGGAACATTTTTTGGCTTTGTAGACAGAAGATATGTCTGTTCTTTCTAGATTATAAGCTTCCTACTACTGGCTTGTGAGGGTAGGGATTGTGTCAGTGAATCTTCATCACTATATTCCTAGCACCTGGCATAATAGCTAGCACATAGCAAGTATTTGTTAAAAATGTGACAAGTGAACAAATGAATTTTTGTCCTATAATTGCAAGCTGACGGTTGTAGGGCAGTGGTTGACATGCCTTTAAAATAGTGTTTTTTCTTGTGTGTAGTTCTTAGACTAAGAGTAATAGCATCTGAATAGATTCTGAGTAGCATCAGAATCACCTGGCAGCTTGATAAAAATGCAGATTCCTGGCTGCTGCTTAGACCTACTGAATCAGTTTCTGGGAGTGGGCCCTGGGAGTCTGTATTTTTAACAAGGTCCACCCCTATTTTATACCTATAAGGTATGTAGTAGCGTGATTTGCCTATATAGTTATTATCAGCTAAACCTTTGAATTAAGAATAAAATAAACAGTAGGTAACATTTATTGAGTGCTTTTTATGCCGGACACTGTACTGAGGGCTTTACTCATATTGAATCATTTATTTATTGTTGTTATTTCTTTTAAATTTTTTATTGTTATGTTAATCACCATACATCATTAGTTTTTGATGTAGTGTTCTACGATTCATTGTTTGTGCATAACACCCAGTGCTCCATGCAGAATGTGCCCTCTTTAATACCCATCACCAGGCCAACCCATCCCCCCACCCTCCTCCCCTCTAGAACCCTCAGTTTGTTTTTCAGAGTCCATCGTCTCTCATGGTTCGTCTCCCCCTCTGACTTACTCCCCTTCATTCTTCACCTCCTGCTATCTTCTTTTTCTTTTTTCTTAACATATGTTGCATTATTTCTTTCAGAAGTACAGATCTGTAATTCAACAGTCTTGCACAATTCACAGTGCTCACCATAGCACATACCCTCCCCAATGTCTATCACCCAGCCACCCCAACCCTCCCACCCCCCACCACTCCAGAAACCCTCAGTTTGTTTCCTGAGATTAAGAATTCCTCATATCAGTGAGGTCATATGATACATGTCTTTCTCTGATTGACTTATTTCACTCAGCATAACACCCTCCAGTTCCACCCACGTCGTTGCAAATGGCAAGATCTCATTCCTTTTGATGGCTGCATAATATTGCATTGTGTATATATACCACCTCTTCTTTATCCATTCATCTGTCGATGGACATCTTGGCTCTTTCCACAGTTTGGCTATGGTGGACATTGCTGCTATAAACATTGGGGTGCACGTACCCCTACGGATCCCTACATTTGTATCTTTCTGGTAAATACCCAGGAGTGCAATTACTGGGTCGTATGGTAGCTCTATTTTCAACTTTTTGAGGAACCTCCATACTGTTTTCCAGAGTGGTTGCACCAGCTTGCATTCCCACCAACAGTGTAGGAGGGTTCCCCTTTCTCCACATCCCCGCCAACATCTGTCGTTTCCTGACTTGTTAATTTTAGCCATTCTGACTGGTGTGAGGTGGTATCTCATTGAGGTTTTGATTTGGATTTCCCTGATGCCAAGTGATGTTGAGCACTTTTTCATGTGTCTCTTGGCCATTTGGATGTCTTCTTTGGAAAAATGTCTGTTCATGTCTTCTGCCCATTTCTTGATTGGATTATTTCTTCTTTGGGTGTTGAGTTGGATAAGTTCTTTATAGATTTTGGATACTAGCCCTTTATCTGATATGTCATTTGCAAATATTTTCTCCCATTCTGTCGGTTGTCTTTTGGTTTTGTGGACTGTTTCTTTTGCTGTGCAAAAGCTTTTTATCTTCGTGAAGTCCCAGTAGTTCATTTTTGCCCTGGCTTCCCGTGCCTTTGGCGATGTTTCTAGGAAGAAGTTGCTGCGGCTGAGGTCGAAGAGGTTGCTGCCTGTGTTCTCCTTTAGGATTTTGATGGACTCCTGTCTCATGTTTAGGTCTTTCAACCATTTGGAGTCTATTTTTGTGTGTGGTGTAAGGAAATGGTCCAGTTTCATTCTTCTGCATGTGGCTGTCCAATTTTCCCAACACCATTTGTTGAAGAGACTGTCTTTTTTCCATTGGACATTCTTTCCTGCTTTGTCAAAGATGAGTTGACCATAGAGTTGAGGGTCCATTTCTGGGCTCTCCATTCTGTTCCATTGACCTATCTGTCTGTTTTTGTGCCAGTACCATACTGTCTTGATGATGACAGCTTTGTAATAGAGCTGGAAGTCCAGAATTGTGATGCCGCCAGCTTTGCTTTTCTTTTTCAATATTCCTCTGGCTATTCGGGGTCTCTTCTGATTCCATACAAATTTTAGGATTATTTGTTCCATTTCTTTGAAAAAAGTGGATGGTATTTTGATGGGGATTGCATTGAATGTGTAGATTGCTCTAGGTAGCATTGACATCTTCACAATGTTTGTTCTTCCAATCCATGAGCATGGAACGTTTTTCCTTTCTTTGTGTCTTCTTCAATTTCTTTCATGAGTATTTTATAGTTTTCTGAGTACAGATCCTTTGCCTCTTTGGTTAAATTTATTCCTAGGTATCTAATGGTTTTGGGTGCAATTGTAAATGGGATCGACTCCTTGATTTTTCTCTCTTCTGTCTTGTTGTTGGTGTATAGGAATGCCACTGATTTCTGTGCATTGATTTTATATCCTGCTACTTGACTGAATTCCTGTATGAGTTCTAGCAGTTTTGGGGTGGAGTCTTTTGGGTTTTCCACATACAGTATCCTATCATCTGCAAAGAGTGAGAGTTTGACTTCCTCTTTGCCGATTTGGATGCCTTTGATTTCTTTTTGTTGTCTGATTGCTGTGGCTAGGACTTCTAATACTATGTTGAATAGTAGTGGTGATAGTGGACATCCCTGCCGCGTTCCTGACCTTAGGGGAAAAGCTCTCAGCTTTTCCCCATTGAGAATGATATTCACTGTAGGTTTTTCATAGATGGCTTTTATGATATTGAGGTATGTACCCTCTATCCCTATACTCTGAAGAGTTTTGATCAAGAAAGGATGCTGTACTTTGTCAAATGCTTTTTCTGCATCTCTTGAGAGGATCATATGATTCTTGTTCTTTGTTTTGCTACTGTATTGTATCACGTTGATTGATTTGCAGATGTTGAACCAACCTTGTAGCCCAGGGATAAATCCCACTTGGTCGTGGTGAATAATCCTTTTAATGTACTGTTGGATCCTATTGGCTAGTATTTTGGTGAGAATTTTTGCATCCATGTTCATCAAGGATATTGGTCTGTAATTCTCCTTTTTGATGGGGTCTTTGTCTGGTTTTGGGATCAAGGTAATGCTGGCCTCATAAAATGAGTTTGGAAGTTTTCCTTCCATTTCAATTTTTTG
Source organism: Zalophus californianus (assembly GCF_009762305.2). Taxonomy (NCBI): domain Eukaryota; kingdom Metazoa; phylum Chordata; class Mammalia; order Carnivora; family Otariidae; genus Zalophus; species Zalophus californianus. Next base: position 66,863,021 of record NC_045612.1, read on the forward strand.
GAACAGTTTCAGGAGAATAGGTATTAATTCTTCTTGAAATGTCTGATAGAATTCCCCTGGGAAGCCATCTGGCCCTGGGCTTTTGTTTGTTGGGAGATTTTTGATGACTGCTTCAATTTCCTTAGTGGTTATAGGTCTGTTCAGGTTTTCTATTTCTTCCTGGTTCAATTTTGGTAGTTGATACATCTCTAGGAATGCACCCATTTCTTCCAGGTTATCTAATTTGCTGGCATAGAGTTGCTCATAATATGTTCTTATAATTGTTTGTATGTCTTTGGTGTTGGTTGTGATCTCTCCTCTTTCATTCATGATTTTGTTGATTTGGGTCATTTCTCTTTTCTTTTTGATAAGTCTGGCCAGGGGTTTATCAATCTTGTTAATTCTTTCAAAGAACCAGCTCCTAGTTTCATTGATGTGTTCTACTGTTCTTTTGGTTTCTAGTTCATTGATTTCTGCTCTGAGCTTTATTATTTCTCTTCTCCTGCTGGGTTTAAGCTTTATTTGGTGTTCTTTCTCCAGCTCCTTTAGGTGTAGGGTTAGGTTGTGTATTTGAGACCTTTCTTGTTTCTTGAGAAAGGCTTGTATTGCTATATACTTTCCTCTCAGGACTGCCTTTGCTGTATGCCAAAGATTTTGAACAGTTGTGTTTTCATTTTCATTGGTTTCCATGAATTTTTTTAATTCTTCTTTAATTTTCTCGTTGACCAATTCATTCTTTAGTAGGATGCTCTTTAGCCTCCATGTATTTGAGTTCTTTCCGACTTTACTCTTGTGATTGAGTTCTAGTTTCAAAGCATTGTGGTCTAAAAATATTCAGGGAATGATCCCAATCTTTTGGTACCGGTTGAGACCTGATTTGTGACCTAGGATGTGATCAATTCTGGAGAATGTTCCATGGGCACTAGAGAAGAATGTGTATTCTGTTACTTTGGGATGGAATGTTCTGAATATGTCTGTGAAGTCCATTTGGTCAAGTGTGTCATTTAAAGTCTTTATTTCCTTGTTGATCTTTTGCTTAGATGATCTGTCCATTTCAGTGAGAGGGGTGTTAAAGTCCCCCACTATTATTGTATTGTTGTCAATGTGTTTCTTTGCTTTTGTTATTAATTGCTTTATATAATTGGCTGCTCCCATGTTAGGGGCATAGATATTTACAATTGTTAGGTCTTCTTGTTGGATAGACCCTTTAAGTAGGATATAGTGTCCTTTTCATCTCTTATTACAGTCTTTGTTTTAAAATCTAATTTGTCTGATATAAGGATTGCCACCCCAGCTTTCTTTTGGTGTCCATTAGCATGGTAAATGGTTTTCCACCCCCTCACTTTCAATCTTGGGGTGTCTTTGGGTCTAAAATGAGTCTCTTGCAGACAGCATATTGATGGGTCTTGTTTTTTAATCCAGTCTGATAGCCTGTGTCTTTTGATTGGGGCATTTAGCCCATTTACATTCAGGGTAACTATTGAAAGGTATGAATTTAGTGCCATTGTATTGCCTGTAAGGTGACTGTTACTGTATGTTGTCTGTGTTCCTTTCTGATCTTTGCTGCTTTTAGGCTCTCTCTTTGCTTAGAGGACCCCTTTCAATATTTCTTGGAGGGCTGGTTTCGTGTTTGCAAATTCCTTTAGCTTTTGTTTGTCCTGGAAGCTTTTTATCTCTCCTTCAATATTCAATGACAGCCTAGCTGGATATAGTATTCTTGGCTGCATATTTTTCTCGTTTAGTGCTCTGAAGATATCATGCCAGTCCTTTCTGGCCTGCCAGGTCTCTGTGGATAGGTCTGTTGCCAATCTAATATTTCTACCATTGTAGGTTACATATCTCTTCTCCCGAGCTGCTTTCAGGATTTTCTGTTTGTCTCTGAGACTTGTACGTTTTACTATTAGATGTCGGGGTGTTGACCTATTTTTATTGATTTTGAGAGGGGTTTTCTGTGTCTCCTGGATTTTGATGCCTGTTTCCTTCCTCACATTAGGGAAGTTCTCTGCTATTATTTGCTCCAATATACCTTCTGCCCCTCTCTCTCTTTCTTCTTCTTCTGGGATCCCAATTATTCTAATGTTGTTTCGTCTTATCATATCACTTATCTCTCGAATTCTGCCCTCGTGATCCTGTAGTTGTTTCTCTCTCTCTTTCTCAGCCTCTTTATTTTCCATCATTTGGTCTTCTATATCAGTGATTCTCTCTTCTTCCTCATTTATCCTAGCAGTTAGTGCCCCCATTTTTGATTGCACCTCATTAATAGCCTTTTTGATTTCGACTTGGTTAGATTTTAGTTCTTTTATTTCTCCAGAAAGGGTTTCTCTAATAACTTCCACGCTTTTTTCAAGCCCAGCTAGTATCTTTAAAGTCATGATTCTGAACTCTAGGTCTGACATCATACTAATGTCTGTATTGAGTAGGTCCCTGGCTGATGGTACTACCGCTTGTTCTTTTTGCTGAGGTGATTTTTTTCGTCTTGTCATTTTGTCCAGAGGAGAATAGATGAATGAGAGAACAAAATGCTAATAGGTTAACAACGTCCCCAGCAAATATACTCTATACAAATCAGAAAAGACCTGAAACCAGGGGAAAAGAAAGGGAAATAAAGAAAAAAAAGAGAAAAAAAAGAAAAAAGAAAGATAAAAACAAAAACAGAACAATACAAAAAAAACAGAATATGATCAGGCTAGTGCATAGATCAGTGCCACACACTAGATTTTGGGCATATTTTGGTCTGTTAGAAAACAGTGCCTCCTAAAATTTTAAAGGAAGAAAGACTTATATATGTACAAAATAAGGGTTGATATAATGAAGGGATGGAAGGTGAATGTAAAGATGAAAATTATAAAAGATTTTATAAAAGGAATTGATAAGTTTGAAAAAAGAAAGAAGATTTTAAAAAAAAGAAAAAAAAAGGAAGAGAATGTGATCAGGCAGGAGACTAGAACAAAGCCATACACTAGTGATTTAGGGTATATTTTGATCTGTTAGAAGAAAGTATCTCAAAATTTTAAAGAGAGAACAACTTATATATATATGCCAAAAATAAGGGTATCTACTATGAAGGGATGAAATATGACTCTAAAAATGAAAAATAAAAAATGTTTTTTTAAAAAAGGGATTGATAAGATGTTGGTTGAAAAAGGGAAAAAGAAAAATTCAAAAAAAACGTTAAAAAAATTAACTTTGAAAACTAATGAGTCATGGTAAAAAAAACCTATGAATTCTATGTGCAGTATTCCCCTAGCGCCGGAGGTCTCCCATTGTCCTTGATCGGTAAACTTGGTCTTGGGTGGCTGTTCCTGCAGATCTTCTGGGGAAGGGGCCTGTTGCCGTGGTTCCCAAATGTCTTTGCCCGACGCGGAATTGCCCCGTCCTTGTCGGTCTGGGCTAAGCAATCTGCTTGGGTTTGCTCTCCGGAGCTTTTGTTCCCTGCAAGCTCTGGTACAGCTTTGGAGGACCAGGGTGAAAATGGTGGCCTCCCAGTCTCCACCCGGAGGAGCTGAGAACTTGGGGCTCCGCTCCTCAGTGTGCTCCCAGAGAAAAGCCGTCACTCCCGTCTCCCTGGTCTCCGGCCGCACTGCGTGCTCACCCGGCCTGTGACCGAGCGTTTCTATCTCTGGCACCCAACCTCGTGTGGAGTCTCCAAACCCAGCAGATCCCTGTAGTATGCTCCTGCACCGCTCCTCCTGGGGGAGGAAGGGGAGTCTCCCCGGATCTGCCGCTTGTTGGGTCCCTGCTGGAGGAGCAGTGGCCCGACTGGGCCGCGGATCACAGTTTATGGCAACCCTGAGCTGAGAGCCCGTGCCTTGGCTCCGTCTCTGCAGCCAGCTTCCCCGCTCTGATACCTGGGAGCTCTGCCGCACTCAGGCACCCCCGGTCTTTCTGTGATCCCGAGGGTCCTGAGACCACACTGTCCCGCGAGGGTTCCACCCCCAGCTTAGCCACTGGAGCAGCTTCCCTCAGCGGAGCCGACTTCTAAAAGTTCCGATTTTGTGCTCCGCGGCTCTATCACTTGCCAGAAGTGGCCGATGGCGGCCCTCTCCCCCGCCGTCTATCCTCCCGAATATCGCCTCGGATTCACTTCTCCGCACGTCCTACCTTCCAGAAAGTGGTCGCTTCTCTGTTCAGAGAGTTGTTGCTACTCTCTTCTTTGATCTCCTGTTGAGTTTGTAGGTGTTCAGAATGGTTTGATCCCTATTCAGCTGAATTCCTGAGACCAGACAAAATCCAGGTCTCCTACTCCTCCGCCATCTTGCTCCGTCCCCCCATTGTTGTTATTTTTTAATTCTTAGAGCCAGCTTACAAAGCCGGTAGTTTGTTTTTATCTTATAAATGATGAAATTATAACAGAGAAGTGGTGACACCTGCATTTGATCTCAGTGCCATAACCAGACCCCATACTCTTTAAGCACTGCATTCTACTGTGCTGACATTAATTTGTTACGTGATTAAACTTGTGGAAGAAGTAAACTGAGGCACTCTCCTTTGATACCTTTTTTTAATTTCCCACTTTCTTTTCATTGATATGTAATTGACATATAATAGTTTTAGGTGTACAAAATGATAGTTTAGTATATGTATATATTGTTAAATGATCACCACAGTAAGTCTAGTTAACGTCCATCACCACACATAGTTACAATTTTTTTTTCTTGTGATAAGAACTTTTAAGATCAATTCTCTTAGTAACTTTGAAATATACACTACAGTATTACTAACTATAGTTGCCATGCTATACATTACATCGCCAGAATTTATTCATCTTACCCTTTGACAAACATCTCCCCATTTCACACAGAATCACAGCTCCTGGTAACCACCACTCTACTCTGTTTCTATGAATTCAACTTTTTAGATTCCACATGCAAGTGAGATCATAGGTATTTGTCTTCCTCAGTCTGACTTATTTCACTTAGTATGATGCCCTCAAGGTCCCTCCATGTTATTGCATTGACAGGATTTCCTTATTTTTTATGGCCAAATAATACTCCATTGTCTGTATGTACCACATTTTCTTTATCCATTCATCCATCAGTGGACTTAGGTTGTTTCCATGTCTTGACTTGTAAATAATGCTGTGATGAATGTGGGCATTCAGGTATCTTTTTGAGTGTTTTTCTTTCCTTCTGATAAATACCCAGAAGTGAAATTACTAGATCATATAGTAGTTTTATTTGTAATTTTTTTGAGGAAACTTCAGGCTATTTTCCTTAATGGTTGTATCAATTTCTGTTCCCACCAACAGTGCACAAGTGTCCCCTTTTCTTCACATCCTCATAGTTCTTGATCAATACTATGGGTTTATGAAAAAGCATTTTCAGTGTTATCAAGGTGTGTAATACTGGAGAATACAGATTTTATCCTTTAGTTACTGCAAAATCCTAGGGTGGCAAAGCTGATCCTAGTCCTCTTTAAGTATCTTGGATGCTGAACTTATCTTTAGCCCCAAGTCAGTACAGCATAGTCATTAAGGATAAGAGCCCTTGAGAAAGACCACCTGGATTTGAATCTTGACCTTCATCAAGTTATTTGACTTCTCTGTGCCTCAGTTTCTTGATCTATAATTCCAAGATACTTATGTCTGTTGTTCTTCAAAAATCTCATCCTCTTCATTTTTATTTTCATCTCCTTCTGAGACTATTAGTAAATGCCTGACCTTCTGCTTTTAGCTTCCATATCTTATAGCTTTTATTTTGCCTCATTCTGATCTCCTAGCTCACTATTTTTTAGCTATATCTCTTCTGCTTTTTATATTATCCATTGAGTTATTTATTTCAGTGATTATTTCTTATCTCCTTCATTTTGGCTCTTTTTAGATAATTTTTGTTGGAATTTCATATTTGCTACCTTTCCTTATTCCTGAAATGCTTATTTTGAATTTTTGGTACATTTTTTAAGTAACTCTGCTTCAAATGGCATATGGTGCCAGTTTGTTGTCACACTAGGGATGGGGTATGTCTGTGTTGTGTGTGTGTGTTTGCATGTGTGTTTGCCTGTAAGTTCCTGGAATTTATGTTTCTTTTTCCTTGATTGTGGTGGGGGGGAGCCAGCAGCCCATGCTAATTCATGATCTTAGAAGTCTCATCAGTTATATGGTGATAATAACAGTATGTACTTCATAGAGTTACTATGAAAATTAGATACTCTGTGTAAAGTTCTTAGAACAGTGTTAGCATGCAGTTATGCATTCAGTTTAGCTTTAAAAAAAATCTGTAGAGAAGTGACTTGAATTCAGATCCCAGCTTTAGAAAACTGTTTTTGATAGGTTAAATATAGAGCTAACTAGGGCTAAAAAGGATATTGACACATCTTTCAGGCTTTGTGCTGTCCCAGAATTCTGTCACATTGTCTAGTGTTATCTGTGTCCATTATTGCTAAGAAAATAAGGAAAAAATGGTTAATTTAAAAGTTTTTCCTATTTTGAAAATTTTCAAACTAGAAAAATATAATGGATACTCATACACCCATCACCTAGATTTAGTAATTGCTAATATTTTGCCACATTTGCCTCCTCTATTTTTCTGAAATATTTTAAGTTATATTTTTATAAATTATGTATTTATTTTTTAGAGAGAGAGAGCGTGTGAGTGGGGTGGGGAGAGGAGCAGAGGGAGAGAGAGTGAATCTTAAGCAGGCTCCTTGCTGAGCGCAGAGCCCGATGTAGGGCACGATCTCATGACCCTGAGATCATGACCTCAGCCAAAATCAAGGGTCAAATGCTTAACCAGCTGAGCCACCCAGGTGCCCCAAATTATATGTATATATTTAAATTATAAGATTATGATACTTCACTTGTAAATATTTCAGTATAAATCTCTAAAATATAAAGACATTTCAAAAAATAGACATTCCTTCTATAACCACTATTCCATAAAATTAATAACTTCTTAATTTCCTAACATCATCTAATACCATACCTGTATTCAATTACTCCAGTTGTCTTGAAAATGTCTTTTATAGCTCCTTTGTTCAAATCAGGTTCCGTTCAAGGTACACACACTGTATTTGATTGTTGTATTTCATTTTTCTATTCCTTTTAATTTAGTGCACTCATCTTCTCTCCATTCTGGATTTATTTCCTGATGGTGTGTTTGAACTTCCATCTCTTATATATTCTATAAACTGGAAATTAGACCCAAAGGCTTGATTAAATTCATGGCAGATATTTCTGGCAAGAATGTTTTATAGATAATGTGTAAAAAGACATTAATATTTTTTAAAAATACAGGATAAGGCAAAGTGTGAAGCAAAAGGAGTAATACATACTGAATGCTTGTGCTATGTTCTCTTAAATACACTCTCTCATTTAATTCTTATAGTAACCCCGTGAGTTACCGATGGTATTATCCCTTTGTAGTAAGGGAATTGGTTCTAAGAGATCACCAAACTATTAAATGGCAAAGTTAGAATTCAAAAAGAGAAAGAAAAAAGTCAAATAAGGCTGTTTATCTTTACATAAACATTAAAAAATGTACTAACAAATCACTTGCTCTCTCTGCCTCAATCTCTAGTAAAATAAGAGCAACAAATTGACTTGACTTTAACATAAATAAAATGCTCTGGCTTATCATGCTCTCATTTTAGGCAATGAGAGGTATCCTTTAAACATGAGCAAAAAAATTTTTTAACATATATACATTCGCAGAACAGGTAATAACTCACTGGTCCTTCTATGACAACCATATATCTAGGATTTTCTAGGACAATTCTGATATCCAACAATTTTTCCTATCAAACATCTCTTGAATTTTTCATTAGAAAAACTTGGTTAAAGTGTAAAATCTCTCTTTCTCTGTACAGTAATACATTGTTTTTTAAAGTGGGGGGTGCTTTAGACTTTTAGAAAAGGTGTTGAAAGTAAGAGAAAGTAGTAAAGAACACCAGTAGAATTCTTCCAGTTAGCTGACCAAGAGAACAAAATATTTTGGTCAAGAGAAGGATTAAATTCTATCAGATGTTGCTGGTGGATTGACAGGATCAGGTCTGAGAATTGACCATCAGATTTAGCAATGCAAAGGTCATCATAAACCTGGCACAGTGCTTAAGCACTTCATGTGTAATATTTATTCTCCACAGTAGATCTTGTGAAGTAGATACTTTTTAGGCTGATTTTACAGACCAGGAGACTGAGATTCAGAGAGAGAACTCACTCAAGGACATAGGGCCAGTAAGTGTTAGAACTAGGATTTAAACCCAGTAAGACTGTAGGTCTGCACCGTTCAATACAAGAGCTGGCTACGTGTGGTTATTTACATTTGCATTTAAATGTATTAAATTAAAATTTTAGTTCCTCACTTGCACTAGTAACATTTCAGGTGCTTAGAAGTCACATGTAGCTCCCATTGGACAGCACAGACAGAACATTTCCATCATCGCCCAGAGTTCTGTTGGATAGCAGTACTCTAGAGCCTGTGATCTTAACCACTATACATAAAGTCTCCCAATTTATATATATATATATATATAAATATATATATACATATATATATATATATATTTTAAATTTAAAGTAAGTCTTGCCATTAAATTTTCCTCTGAAATTCAAAAGGCTGACATAGGTCTTTTTATCAGATCAGCAAAATTATATTGGTGTTTATATTTCAAACAGTCTGGTCATGAAATTGTCTGTTGTAGAGAGAAACCTGGAAAGCAAGGCTATATGTCCTTTCACTGTTTTCCATTTTCATTTAGGGGAGTTCAGAAGGACATAACTAACATGTTGGAATGATCAGTGATCCTGAATTAACATAAGGTACTTGAGTGCCACAGTATCTGTATATTAATATCCTAAAGTATATTACTCGATTGGTTAGGTTGGCTGATTCAAATGTCTTGTAACATTTTAGGAATAGTGGAAAATGTAGGCTGTGATACTTCTGGGTGAATTAAGTAGGTGAATGCCTCCTTCTGTCTCTTTAGTTACTGATGTTTTCATGACCAAGATTTTTACATCATATTCATTACTTTGGACGCTTAAAGGAATATGATGACCTTATTTATGTATTTTGTTTTTATTACTTTACCTTTTTAATGTTTTCTTTCTTTTTTTTTGAGTTTTCTATTACTTTCATTGGAACTTGTGACTGAAATCATCTTTGAATTAATCCATTTAGAATTCTTCATTTATAGCTAGTATTCACATTTTTTTAACCTATTAGATTTTTTTATTGTTATGTTAATCACCATATATTACATCATTAGTTTTTGGTGCAGTGTTCCATGATTCATTGTTTGTTCATAACACCCAGTGCTCCATGCAGAACGTGCCCTCCTCAATACCCATCACCAGGCTAACCCATCCCCCTACGCCCCTCCCCTCTAGAACCCTCAGTTTGTTTTTCAGAGTCCATCGTCTCTCATGGTTCGTCTCCCCCTCTGACATACTCCCCTTTTCTTCCTCTCCTGTTATCTTCTTTTTCTTTTTTCTTAAAATATGTTGCGTTATTTGTTTCAGAAGTACAGAACTGTGATTCAACAGTCTTGCACAATTCACAGCGCTCACCGTAGCACATACCCTCCCCAATGTCTATCACCCAGCCACCCCATCTCTCCCACCCCCAACCACTCCAGTAACACTCAGTTTCTTTCCTGAGATTAAGAATTCCTCATATCAGTGAGGTCATGTGATACATGTCTTTCTCTGATTGACTTATTTCACTCAGCATAACACCCTCCAGTTCCATCCACGTCGTTGCAAATGGCAAGATCTCATTCCTTTTGATGGCTGCATAATATTCCATTGTGTATATATACCACATCTTCTTTATCCATTCATCTGTCGATGGGCATCTTGGCTCTTTCCACTGTTTGGCTATGGTGGACATTGCTGCTATAAACATTGGGGTACATGTACCCCTTCGGGTCCCTACATTTGTATCTTTGTGGTAAATACCCAGTAGTGCAATTGCTGGATCGAACGGTAGCTCTAATTTCAACTGTTTGAGGAACCTCTATACTGTTTTCCAGAGGGGTTGCACCAGCTTGCATTCCCACCAACAGTGTAGGAGGGTTCCCCTTTCTCCACATCCCCGCCAACATCTGTCGTTCCCTGACTTGTTAATTTTAGCCATTCTGACTGGTGTGAGGTGGTATCTCATTGAGGTTTTGATTTGGATTTCCCTGATGCCGAGCGATGTTGAGCACTTTTTCATGTGCCTGTTGGCCATTTGGATGTCTTCTTTGGAGAAATGTCTGTTCATGTCTTCTGCCCATTTCTTGATTGGATTATTTGTTCTTTGGGTGTTGAGTTTGATAAGTTCTTTATAGATTTTGGATACTAGCCCTTTATCTGATATGTCATTTGCAAATATTTTCTCCCATTCTGTCGGTTGTCTTTTGGTTTTGTGGACTGTTTCTTTTGCTGTGCAAAAGCTTTTTATCTTGATGAAGTCCCAGTAGTTCATTTTTGCCCTGGCTTCCCGTGCCTTTGGCGATGTTTCTAGGAAGAAGTTGCTGCGGCTAAGGTCGAAAAGGTTGCTACCTGTGTTCTCCTTTAGGATTTGGATGGACTCCTGTCTCACGTTTAGGTCTTTCAACCATTTGGAGTCTATTTTTGTGTGTGGTGTAAGGAAATGGTCCAGTTTCATTCTTCTGCATGTGGCTGTCCAATTTTCCCAACACCATTTGTTGAAGAGACTGTCTCTTTTCCATTGGACATTCTTTCCTGCTTTGTCAAAGATAAGTTGACCATAGAGTTGAGGGTCCATTTCTGGGCTCTCGATTCTGTTCCATTGATCTATGTGTCTGTTTTTGTGCCAGTACCATACTGTCTTGATGATGACAGCTTTGTAATAGAGCTGGAAGTCCGGAATTGTGATGCCGCCAGCTTTGCTTTTCTTTTTCAGTATTCCTCTGGCTATTCTGGGTCTCTTCTGATTCCATACAAATTTTAGGATTATTTGTTCCATTTCTTTGAAAAAAGTGGATGGTATTTTGATGGGGATTGCATTGAATGTGTAGATTGCTCTAGGTAGCATTGACATCTTCACAATGTTGATTCTCCCAATCCATGAGCATGGAATGTTTTTCCATTTCTTTGTGTCTTCTTCAATTTCTTTCATGAGTATTTTATAGTTTTCTGAGTACAGATCCTTTGCCTCTTTGGTTAGATTTATTCCTAGGTATCTAATGGTTTTGGGTGCAATTGTAAATGGGATCGACTCCTTGATTTTTCTCTCTTCTGTCTTGTTGTTGGTGTATAGGAATGCCACTGATTTCTGTGCATTGATTTTATATCCTGCTACTTTACTGAATTCCTGTATGAGTTCTAGCAGTTTTGGGGTGGAGTCTTTTGGGTTTTCCACATACAGTATCATATCATCTGCAAAGAGTGAGAGTTTGACTTCCTCTTTGCCGATTTGGATGCCTTTGATTTCTTTTTGTTGTCTAATTGCTGTGGCTAGGACTTCTAATACTATGTTGAATAGCAGTGGTGAGAGTGGACATCCCTGCCGCGTTCCTGACCTTAGGGGAAAAGCTCTCAGCCTTTCCCCATTGAGAATGATATTCGCTGTAGGTTTTTCATAGATGGCTTTTATGATATTGAGGTATGTATCCCTATACTCTGAAGAGTTTTGATCAAGAAAGGATGCTGTACTTTGTCAAATGCTTTTTCTGCATCTATTGAGAGGATCATATGATTCTTGTTCTTTCTTTTGTTAATGTATTGTATCACGTTGATTGTTTTGCGGATGTTGAACCAGCCTTGCAGCCCAGGGATAAATCCCACTTGGTCGTGGTGAATAATCCTTTTAATGTACTGTTGGATCCTATTGGCTAGTATTTTGGTGAGAATTTTTGCATCCATGTTCATCAAGGATATTGGTCTGTAATTCTCTTTTTTGATGGGGTCTTTGTCTGGTTTTGGGGTCAAGGTAATGCTGGCCTCATAAAATGAGTTTGGAAGTTTCCCTTCCATTTCTATTTTTTGGAACAGTTTCAGGAGAATAGGTATTAATTCTTCTTGAAATGTCTGATAGAATTCCCCTGGGAAGCCATCTGGCCCTGGGCTTTTGTTTGTTGGGAGATTTTTGATGACTGTTTCAATTTCCTTAGTGGTTATAGGTCTGTTCAGGTTTTCTATTTCTTCCTGGTTCAATTTTGGTAGTTGATACATCTCTAGGAATGCACCCATTTCTTCCAGGTTATCTAATTTGCTGGCATAGAGTTGCTCATAATATGTTCTTATAATTGTTTGTATTTCTTTGGTGTTGGTTGTGATCTCTCCTCTTTCATTCATGATTTTGTTGATTTGGGTCATTTCTCTTTTTGATCAGTCTGGCCAGGGGTTTATCAATCTTGTTAATGTTTTCTTTCTTTCAAATGTAATTTGAACTGCTAAATATCTGCTTTCATTCCTATTTCATATGTCTTCTATCTATATCCTTTTTATTAGCATACCTATAGTTGAGTTAGAGGATGTTAACAGTGTTTATGAAATAAAGAGGTAATATGAACTCCACATTGTATAGCATGAGAATCCAGTTCCAATTCAGGCTCTACTTGGAAAGCTGCAACCTCTAGAAAGTCATTACAGTCATACAAAATCTTGACTGACACTCTTTACCTCAACAGTGAATGATATGTGGCTTATGTAGTAATTATAATGGATAACAAATTTTTAAAGGTTAAATGCTAAGTATACTATCTAGTTCCTTGAATGTTAAATTGAGTAGAAAACATTCTTCTGACCAAAAGAGACTTTGGTTCTTACCTTCTACCAGAGTCATTGTGGTAGGCCTGCCTTTTCCTTCCTTGAAAGTGACAAATTTTGTAGTTACCACTATCTTATTTTTACCTATAATTTGGGAATCTAGATATGTTTATAAATGCCCTTTGGCAAAAGTATGTGATCTTGACCTAAAAATCTGATATGAGGTGTGGTATGTGAACTTTATTCAGTATCTCTCTAGTTACTTATCAAGTACGTTGCTTTTTTTTTTTCCAGTGTGGTTTGGGAAAAAACAGCCTTCAAATTTGAAAGTAAAAACTTTTTTTTTTCACCAGGAATATTAAGTTTCTTTACTAAAAATCTAGGCTTATTGAAGTAATAAAAGGAATTTTTTCATAGCTTTTTGAGTGGGTCCTGTGGCACTTAAGTATTCCAGTGGCATTTTATTTCCAGAGATTATAGAATTCAAATTCAAAGTGATGGCAAGCAAAATATTTTGAAACATGGCAAACCTGCGCCCCTACCCTCAGGCAAAGACTTGATTGTTTTTGAAAATTTTATTTTCAAGGTTGAATTTCAGGATTGACTAGATGGGAATTTTTGTCAGCTTGCCAAATACTTTAAATTTATAAGTAAATGAACTTAAACTTTTAATTTATCATTAATTTTGTTTCATTAATTAAACTAGTCATTTTTAAAGCTTAAACTAATGTAGCTCTTAACTAGAATATAGACCAGGCTTTTCCCCAACTTGTAAGCTTTTTCACTTATTGAAGGAAAAATAAAGTTTAGACAAAGAAAAGGTACACATTTGGATATAATTTAAACCTCATTTTCACGACTGTTGGCCTAGTGATTATAGATTCTGTTCCAGTATTGTTTTCAATAATAGTGTTGCTATAGCAACTAATAAATGCATGCTTCAAAGAGAAGAAACAAAAAACCTTTCCACCGATTGTGTTGTATATTGAGATGAAATTTTTCTTTATTAACTTATATAATTTGCTCTAGACTTTGCAAAACTATTTTTCCCAAAGAAATATTCTGAGAATCCTGTTACGTGTTTTTATTTTTTTCTGTCTTAATCTCATCATCTGTTCCTTGTATTAACAGTATGCTACAATTAATTTACAGAGATGTAGAAACAGTTTATATCAGAAATTCTGTATCTTCTTTCTGTTATTTGTGTCTCACACAGCACTCTAGAGGAAAGGAAGATTTTTGCCCTTCTGCTTCTGAACTTTGTAAATGAATCTTGTTCCTATAACAGTCAGTTAACACATATAGTGTCTTTTCTTTGTTAAAATGAAGATTGTGGTAAACATACTTAAGTCCTTGAATATTATTGGCATAGTTATTGTATGAACAAGTAGTTGAAATACACTAAAATTTGTCCGTTAACCTATTTTGTTGCAGATTTAGTAATAATGAAGAACTGGAAGTGGACTAAGTATTAATAAACCCTTAAATAGGAGAATAATTAAAGGGGATTATAAGGTTTATCTATATAATTTGTAAGCACCTTACAGCCATTAAAAATGATAGTTTGTATTTGATGTAAAATGATGTCCAAGGAAAGATACTAATTCAGAAAAGTGGTTTCAAAAGTATAGTACAATCCCATTTTAAAAAAAAAATTTTTAAATTTTATTTTATTTTTAGTCACCATACAATACATCATTAGTTTTTGCTGTAGTGATCCACAGTTCATTGTTTTCATATAACACCCAGTGCTCCATGCAGTGTGTGCCCTCCATAATACCCATCACTGGGCTAACCCATCCCCCGACCCCCCTCCCCTCTATAACCCTCAGTTTGTTTCTGAGAGTCCATAGTCTCTCATGGTTCATCTCTCCCTCCGATTTTCCCCCCTTCATTTTTCCCTTCCTTCTCCTAATGTCCTCCATGCTATTCCTTATGTTCCACAAATAAGTGAAACCATATGATAATTGACTTTCTCTGCTTGACTTATTTCACTTAGCATAATCTCCTCCAGTCCCATCCACGTTGATGTAAAAGTTGGGTATTCATGCTTTCTGATGGCTGAGTCATATTCCATTGTATATATGGACCACATCTTCTTTATCCATTCATCTGTTGAAGGGCATCTCAGCTCTTTCCACAGTTTGGCTATAGTACAATCCCATTTTTATGTAAAAGCATGTGTGAGTGTGAGTGTAAAGTGTAAATGTGTGGAGAAATACATGACAGATGGTACCATTAGTTATCTCTAGGTTTTATAATAGGAAATTAGGATTGTTTCCTTAAATTTTTTTTAAAGTTCTTTGAAAAGAAGGGAGCGTCTGTAGCCAGTAGAAACAATTTGAATGGTTATTTGGTTTGATGTTAGGAGGGAGCTAATGTTTTAGGAAAAGGGTCCAAAAATTTTTAATGATACAAAATAAAGTCACATGCATTTTTCCTCTGACTTGTTGGCATTTTAGTTGACTGTGGGTCAAAGGAAAGGAAAGTTATTGCATGAACAGAAGCTGAGCCTCTACCATAATCTGACCTTAATAAGGCAACCATGTTTAACTTAAGAGGCTAGATCTTAAATCTGAAATTGGTGGGGAGACGACATTAAAATGTTTTGGAAGTGGTGTTTCCTAAACTGAATATCTCTTGAAGATGAAAGTGGTAAAATAGTTCATGTCAGGTTTAGACTAAGCATGAACTGGTTTTTTATAGGTTTGTGTCTGAGAATTGTGTTTGCTTCAGTTTTTATTTTTTCCTTTATTAAAAAATTAGCATATTTTTAAAAAAACTTCAAAAAGTACAAAAGTGTTAAAAGTGAGGGAAAAAATAGACATACTTAGGTTTCTCCCACCCCAAAATCCTTCAGGGTAGTGTTTTTTTTTATTTGAGAACAGATCTGGGAAATGGAGGAACTATGCCTCAAGAAAACATTCTTTATAGTGTGATAGAATGATCACTGGAAAGAAGTCAGAAAATTCAGCTTCTAGTCCCAGCTAGTCTGAGCTGTGTGATTGGAACAAGTTACTTTGCCTCTCTGGGCATGGGTTTCTACCAAATCCAAGGTGATGAGTTTGGACTTTGAAATTACAGGATAAGGACTGACTTGATAAAACTCCCTGATAGTTCAGACATTTTTTAAAGGGTATAAATGAGTGTGTGTGTGCGTGCCTGCACATGCACATTGCATACATGCAATCTCTGGAAAGGCTTTCTCTCTAATCATAAGAGAGTAATTAATATATGAACTCTGGTATTTATAATTGAGAAATAAACACTGCACTTAATTGACATAAGATTTATTTCCAAAGAATTGGGTGTTTCATCTATTTCTGTTTATTCTCATATCATCCTGTTATACATGTGAATGGATAGGATTTCATTTTGTTCAACTGACAGTTATAGCTAGACTAAATTATTAGTCATTGTTACAGAGAGAATCAGTGGCACAGTTGAAAGTAAATCAGTTCCTAGCACACAATACTCTTGGTCTTTCCCTTAGGTTGCTTTTTTTTTTTTTAATTTTATTATGTTATGTTAATCACCATACGTTACATCATTAGTTTTTGATGTAGTGTTCCATGATTCATTGTTTGTGTATAACACCCAGTGCTCCATTCAATACGTGCCCTCTTTAACACTCATCACCAGGCTAACCCATCCCCCCACCCCTCTCCCCTCTAGAACCCTCAGTTTGTTTCTCAGAGTCCATAGTCTCTCATGGTTCGTCTCCCCCTCCGATTTCCCCCCTTCATTTTTCCCTTCCTACTATCTTTTTTTTTTTAACATATAATGTATTACTTGTTTCAGAGGTACAGGTCTGTGATTCAACAGTCTTGCACAATTCACAATGCTCACCATAGCACATACCCTCCCCAATGTCCTATCACCCAGCCACCCCATCCCTCCTACCCCCCACCTTAGGTTGCTTTCTTAGAGAAATGAAGTTATTTTTGACTATGGTTAAGAACATCACTTATTGCTAGGCAGAAGTAAAATTAGGGACTATCCATAGAACATTTCTGCCTTGTAATTTATTTGGTATTCTGTAGAATAGCTGACTTTTCTAATTGTATTTGGCATGGTCACTTGCTAAAAATATAAGTCATTGTGTCTGGTTTTATTATATACCTCTCTCTTGAGTCATAGTTGGGGGGGGTGAGCATGGGAGACATACATCTGAAGAAGCATTATCTTTTAATAGAATTTAATTCATATTGGCCTATCTCCCTGCCTACCTGGTCAGTAACTGTGAACTTTGGAGATCTGTCTACTGATGATAAACCTGTTTTATATGGCGTAGGCGTGGGAAGTCAGCTTTGATGACAGATTTCTACACTGGTGTAGGAGAGAAATGTTTAGCTAGTGTTTCAAAAGAACTAAACCTGTTAGCATTTATGTATTCCACCATTAGGCTTTCTTGAGCCCTCCCCTATGTGTGGCCTCTAATGTTTTCGGTTTTCAACAAAAGAAATAGCATATGAAGTATAAAATCTCAATTACAGTTGTATTCATTAATGAAGTCAATTCCTTTTATCTCATGGAATGATGAAATAATTATTTCAAATATTAGGGTAGCAAGATAAAAAGTTGTTTAAATGATACCAAATATTCTGATTATTTGGAATTAGTGTCAGCATTTCCTATTGTACAGAAAAGATCTTAGGGTCTCATGATTTGAATTTTTCATCTTGAGTTATTTAACAAACATTTGAGTTCCTACCATGTGTTGTAATACTCTGTGGGTGGATGAAGATGTAAAGACAGAATTATTTTCAAGTGTGGGATTTGTCTATACTAAAACTTAGGAAGGCATTAAGCATTACTAGATGTAGATTAAATTTAAATTTAATGTACTTATACCTCTGCAACCTGTCCTTTGCTCTGTTAATTATTTATGTTCCTTCACTAGATTCACATTCACTTTAGAAAGTGTGTTCTAGGAGAACTTGCTTTTAGAAGCT
Organism: Zalophus californianus; assembly: GCF_009762305.2. Lineage (NCBI taxonomy): Eukaryota > Metazoa > Chordata > Mammalia > Carnivora > Otariidae > Zalophus > Zalophus californianus. The sequence continues at coordinate 66,880,610 of NC_045612.1, forward strand.
ATGAAAAATCCTTTTGTAAAGTGAATTAATTTACCTTTTATATATCCAGGTTTTCATCTGTGATTTCTTAATAAACAACTTGTATTTTAATTTTTTATTAGCAAGCAACATATCTATGGTTCACTTTAACCCCTTCCTCCCAATCTCTCTTTGTCTCTCTCTCATAATCATAATTACACAGAGCAGGAGTTTGGTTGTTCTTACTAAGTATATAAATGATCCCAATTTTTAGCTTTTAATTTTTTTTAACCTTAAAAGACTGACTTAAGACACTATGACTTAAAAAAAAACCCACTGTGACAATAAAATGATAAACTTTGTATATCAGTTTAAATTTGACCCATGCATCTTTACAATGTAATTTATATTTGACCTTTCTACAATTGAAATATAAGGACTGTGTGTTCTAGTGAAACTGTCCTGTAGCTGTTTAGATTAATTTAGATTTGCTTTTCATTAGTATAGTGGCTGGTGGCCAAAGTGATTGTGAAAGAAATAAAGTTGATAAATATGTATAAACAGTAGTAGCCATGATTTTTAGCACAAGCATCCAATGTAATCTCTGATTTAAGCAGACTTATATTAGCATTTATAGTCAACTCAGAACAAATACAAAACAAACATACATGAAAAATTAGAAAAAAGTTGGAGGAAAAAACCTCAAAAAAAATCACATTTAAAACATTGTGAACTCCTAAAACATGCTTATATAAACATTGTTATATAGGAAGTTCTTACAGAAGAGGCTGGTGTTGCATGTATTGTGACTCTTTTCTAAGTAATTTATATCAGATATATCAGAAATATGTGTAGCAGCCAGTGTCTAGTTTCTAGTCTGACAATAGACCAAAGAACTATGGAGATAGGATCCAGAGAGAAAAAATAATTCTCTGTTATTTCAACCTCTCTAAACAGGACACCATACTTGCAGAACTTCTTCAAATACATAAAGAACACATTGTAGGATATCATGAACATGATTCTCTTTTGGACCACAAAGAAGAAGAAGAGTTGACTGAAGAAGAAAGAAAAGCAGCTTGGGCTGAGTATGAAGCAGAGAAGAAGGTAGTTCATTCAAAATGCTTTTTGGTTTTGGTTTTTGTGTTAGTCATTTGAAAGAGCAGTGAGTAAGTAAAGGGTCACATTTGGAACAGGTAATAACAATAGGGAGTCTTTAGGAACAGAGTCCCGAAATACGAGTCTGTTTATAGGCTTTGGTTACCTTTGGTGGTAGAGTGGGAGGAAGGGAAGGAAGAAAATAGTTTCCACTTAAAGAGTAGTAAGCCCAGTTCTGCTTAGCACTTGCTGAATTGAGATATTAGTGGGAAGCTGTATATTTAGCATCACTTAACTCCCGTCAACACCCTCACTCTAGTAACAGACATACAGGAGCTTAGAGTTTAGAGGTAGGAGGAAATGTTTCTTTGACATGTGTACCATGAAATCAAAATTTTGACTGAATGTCAGAACACAAAAATATTCCATTATTGGACATTAATGTCAGTCTCCAACAGCAACTTTAAAATAGTTCCATGTCTGTTTTAAACACCAACCCCCTTGAGCAAAAATGTGCCTAAGCATGGGAAACTTTATCCTAATACCTGAATTCTTTTTAAACTCTTAACTCATTGTACCAAGCTTCTTTAACGTTAATGTGATGTTAGGAGTCTCATTAGAATTCTCTGAGTTACCCCATTCTGTGGGAATTTTCAGAAAAAAGAATACACCTTTAGGGGTTAAAGCTTTCCGTGTAATAAGATCTTGGTTTCGGGTGAAAAGGATGTTTTGTTTGTGTGTGGAAGAGTGTTAATAATTTCGTAGATCTGAGAATGTGGATTCTTTTCTAAACCAGTAGGTGATGTAGAATTTCAAGTTTTAAATCACAATGTGGAAAGTGCATAATTTTTTGTTTTTAGGGACTGACCATGCGTTTCAACATACCAACTGGGACCAATTTACCCCCTGTCAGTTTCAACTCTCAAACTCCTTATATTCCTTTCAATTTGGGAGCCCTGTCTGCAATGAGTAATCAACAGCTGGAGGTAAGTTGTGAAGTACAAAAGTAGTTTAACTTGAATTAAAGGCAATTTCAAGTACCCTGTTGTTGAGGGTTCCCTATGCAGGAATATCACATTCTCCAAAAGATTACCTCTGAATAGACCAAGAAATTTTTCTTTTATTTGTTGACCTTTTTGAACCATCATAGTATAGTAAAATGTGGTTTGTTCAGAGCACAAGAGAATTAGGCCTTGAATTAATGTTCTTTGAATTATTTTAATTAAGGAACAATAGGGCAGTTGACTGGCTAGGGAAATAGCACTTTCTTAGTTATAAAATATTTTGAATAAACAAATTAAGTTGCTTAATGTTTGAAAATAGGATAAATACATTTATATTCTGATGCAGTGTAGGTGCAGCATAAAGTATATGCTAATGTCCAGTGTTATGAAGTAAGTTATTTAAAACTAGAATCAATTATGATTTAAATAAAAAAGATTAGGTTTTATTATACCAATTATGTAGTAATATAATTGAATCTGTGGTTTACTTTTGAGAATGTACTTATGGAGTCATTTAAATTGATGAACTATGGGTGCAAACCCAAACTTTTATCTTCCTAACAAGACCCTCACTGATAAGTTTTACCCACGTTATTGATGCTGCATTTTGTTGCTCTTCAATTATTTGAAGATTTTTAAAACCAAGTGCTATAAATTGGCAAAAGGAAGGATCCCTATACTTTACAAGCATGTGTCTTTTATAGGTCCTATATAACATTTTTTGCATTCTTCTAGGACCTCATTAATCAAGGAAGAGAAAAAGTTGTGGAAGCAACAAACAGTGTGACAGCAGTGAGGATTCAGCCTCTTGAAGATATAATTTCAGCTGTAGTAAGTTAATTGGCAGTTATCTTACTCCAACTTGGTATTTCTATCGTGTTCCCCCTCTAGCCCTTTTGTTTTTATTTGTAATTGTTGTTTGCCTCACTCCTTCTGTGGGGAAAACAACATAATTCTTCTAACTTGATTTGTAATAGTAAAATACTAGTAAACTGGATAATAGTGCTAAGCTGTAATTCAGCATTTTTACTTAAATGTTGGCCCGAAAGAGAAATGTGTAATATCCCAAATGATTGGGAAATCAGTCAGAGAAATGTATGTGTTGTTTACTTAAACATATTTTATCAGTTACACAAATTAAATCCAAGTAGTTTCATTCCAGAGATAGCCAAACCTTGTACAACAGTGGTTAACTCAGTACCCTGCTTTTACATCCTTGTTTTCTTTAGAAAAGAATAAAAGAAAGGGGGAAAAAAACCTTTTTAAAATCCTGAATATTTTTGAGTACCTTAATTATTTGTCCTCAATTCTACTGCAATAAGAAGTAAATGGAACCTTTTTCTTTTAGTGGAAGGAAAACATGAATCTCTCAGAGGCCCAAGTACAGGCGTTAGCATTAAGTAGACAAGCCAGCCAGGAGCTTGATGTTAAACGAAGAGAAGCAATCTACAATGATGTATTGACAAAACAACAGATGGTAAGAGTTCGACTATCTCTAAGTTATGTCCAGTTTTCTTGAATTTATAATAATGGGTTTGTGTGACATCTGTGTCAATAATCATCTTTCCCTCATATGGACGGATGACTGGTCATTTTTCCTGGAAGAAATTTTGTCAGAAAACATAGTAATTGTCAAGTAAAGGTAATATCTGGGTTACAGGGTTACAAAAGAGCAACAAATTCCTAAATGGGTCTCCTTGAAGATTACATAGGAATCTCGTCCACATAATTTTATTTTTTTGTGTATTCCTGCCATCTAAAAAGGAATTTTTGCCAAATTTTTACCATATTTACCATTTTTAAATGATTAAGTATACTTTTTAATATATTTAATTTGAGAGTAAAAAAAAGTGGAGCTATAGATTATATATGTCACAGGTTTGTACTAAATTACATAATTCTCTAAAAGACCAGCATATTCCAGGACCTTTGATCATTTTTCCCAGCATAGTTGTTTGCCAGCCATCTGCCTTTCACTGAGAAATTTCAACCCTTACTCCAGGGAATCAATTTCTGTGGCATGAATTTTACTTAGCACTGTAGAATTATTGATTTTAAATTATCTTAGGAAATTTAAGACACTCCAGGTAGGAATTGTTCCCACTACAAGTGTTTTTTCCCTTTGGTGTTTGTCACTAAAAAATGTTTGTCATTATGTGAAATATTTAAAAGAATGAAGAAGAAATGAGATTTGACAAAAAGTGCTGTAACTAATACTTGAAACTAATCATAGTGTGGGGACAGGTTACTATGGCAACTAAACTAAATGCTGCTTGCAATACAATAGTCAAGTCATTAAGAGAATTTAGCCCTATATGGTGTTACTAAGTGGTTTCTACAGTAATGGTCCTGTGAATGCCTCAAATTAGTAATGGTGATAACAATAATGTGTTTTCCTTTTGGCATGGTACTCCCTTAACAAATTGATTTTAACTTAAAACTTGATACTTACCTCTTTGAGACAGGTCACGCACTTGTAACAGCTCCCTTTTCTCTCTTTAGTTAATCAGCTGCGTTCAGCGAATACTTATGAACCGAAGGCTCCAGCAGCAGTACAGTCAGCAGCAACAACAACAAATGACTTATCAACAAGCAACACTGGGTCACCTCATGATGCCAAAGCCTCCAAATTTAATCATGAATCCTTCTAACTACCAGCAAATTGATATGAGAGGAATGTATCAGTCAGTAGCTGGTGGTATGCAGCCACCACCCTTACAGCGTGCACCACCCCCAATGAGAAGCAAAAATCCAGGACCTTCCCAAGGGAAATCAATGTGATTTTGCACTAAAAGCTTAAAGGATTGTTAAAATCATAGAAAGATCTTTTATTTTTTTAGGAATCAATGACTTAACAGAACTCAACTGTATAAATAGTTTGGTCCCCTTAAATGCCAATCTTCCATATTAGTTTTAATTTTTTTAATAGGGCATACCATTTTTTCCTGACATTTGTCAGTGATGTTGCCTAGAATCTTCTTACACACATTGAGTACAGAAGATATTTCAAATTGTTTTCAGTGAAAACAAGTCCTTCCATAACAGTAACAACTCCACAGATTTCCTCTCTAAATTTTTATGCCTGCTTTTAGCAACCATAAAATTGTCATAAAATTAATGAATTTAGGAAAGAATACAGATTTATATATTCGTTCTTTACATATAAAAACACACAGCTGAGTTCTTAGAGTTGATTCCTCAAGTTATGAAATACTTTTGTACTTAATCCATTTCTTTATTAAAATGATTGAAATGGTTTTAATGTTCTTTTTGACTGAAGTCTGCAACTGGGCTCCTGCTGTATCATCTCCGTGACTGAAAGTTAGAAACTAAGGGTTATCTTTGACACAGAATTGTGTGCAATATTCTCAAATACTACTGCTCTAAAACTTGGAGGAGTCTTGCAGTTATCTTAGCATTGTATAAACAGCCTTAAGTATAGCCTAAGAAGAGAATTCCTTTTTCTTCTTTAGTCTTTCTGCCATTTTTTATTTTCAGTTCTATGTGCTGAAATAATGACTGGTAAAATTTCAGGGTTGTGGATTATCTTCCACACATGAATTTTCTCTCTCCTGGCACTAATATAAAGCACATCGCTTAACTGCTTGGTGCCAGTGCTAGTGCTTCATCCTGTTGCTGGCAGTGGGATGTGGACTAACAAAATCAAGTTCTAGCATTTTAGGAGGTTAAGGATGATGGTGTGGTTGTAGGGTCACACCCTGTTTTATAAACAATATCAAAATGGCAGAACCATTGCTGACTTTTTAAGTTCACATGAGGAATGTGCTTTAATAATTCCCAGTACTGTCAGTATTGTGAAATAATTCCTCTGAAAGATAAGGATCACTGGCTTCTATGCTCTTCCTCTTTTCTGTCATCATCATGTTCTTTTCCCCCAACTTCCCTATGTTATTTTAAATAAATTATGTTTCAAAGTTTGATTTTTTTTAGTTTAGATCTGTGAGGCAATTTTCTGATCAAAATTAATTCATCTAATACCCTTTTTTGAAGTTTTACTAGAAAATCATTACATTGTTTTTTTAATCCAGGCTTACAAACATGACCTGTAAGTTTATTTATGTACAATTTGGTTGCTCGAATGTCTTGAAGAAAAAGATTGTTAGACTGTGGGAGTCATCTCAACATGGCAAAACCATTTTTGAGGTGGTGTTGTAACAGGTAGTGGAAATAGCTAAGGAATTTCATAAAAAAAGAAAGTTGGGTGGAGGAATTGCTCTAGGTATCACTGGATTAGAATGAGTTTAACATTAGCTAGAACTGTTTTGAGTTATTTGGATGATTAAGAGATTTCCATTTTTATCTTGAAAGAACTAGTGGTAAACATCTAAGAGCACTAGGTTTGTGATACAGAATTTGTGAGGTTAGGTGGATCCATTTCATCCCCCCCCCACTTTACCATGGTGAGTTACCACTAACAAATTCCATATATCTGGATATTGTGCCAGCCATATAATCAAATTTACTCAATTAGGGTGGGGGTGTGTGTGTTTACTCCAGAAGAAATGAAAAAGACAAGATTTATGAGATAAGTATTTGAAGGCAGTACACTCTGGCCAGCTGTTGTCAGATGGTATTTCTATAAGTCCAGAATACCTTAAACCTGATTTACTAGACCTGGGAATTTTCAACATGGTCTGATTACTTGTGCAAAGACATGGATGTAAAAATTTAGGCAACCTTCTAAACCTTTTTCACCATGGATGAAACTATGACTTAAGGAATAATACATAGAAAGGATTAATTGGAACTAAGAGAGTTTGAAATAAAACTTGGACCACTTTGCATACACTCTTCTCACTTGACATTTTAGCTACATAATATGTACTTTGAGTATAACATCAAGCTTTAACAAATATTTAAAGAAAAAAATCACATCAATAAAATACTAAAAGGCTCATTTTTATATTTGTTTTAGATGTTTTAAATAGTTGCAATGGCTTAAAAAATGACGATTTAAAATGTTGCTTGTAATACAGTTTTGCCTGCTAAATTCTCCATATTTTGTAACCTGTTTTATTTCTTTGGGTGTAAAGCGTTTTTGCTTAGTATTGTGATATTGTATATGTTTTGTCCCAGTTGTATAGTACTGTTTCAGTCCATCATCCAGCTTTGGCTGCTGAAATCATACAGCTGTGAAGACTTGCCTTTGTTTCTGTTAGACTGCTTTTCAGTTCCGTATTGAGTATCTTAAGTACTGTAGAAAAGATGTCACTTCTTCCTTTAAGGCTGTTTTGTAATATATATAAGGACTGGAATTGTGTTTTTAAAGAAAAGCATTCAAGTATGACAATAATACTATCTGTGTTTTCACCATTCAAAGTGCTGTTTAGTAGTTGAAACTTAAACTATTTAATGTCATTTAATAAAGTGACCAAAATGTGTTGTGCTCTTTATTGCATTTTCACAGCTTTGAAGATCTGTGCACATATTGTTTCATAGAAAATGTATAGCTTTTGATGTCCTATTTAATGGTGATTCTTTTGCACATTTAGTTATTTAATATTGGGAGGTCAAAAAGTTTGGTTTTTGAATCTGTTATATACTAAATTCTGTAAAAGGAGATCTCTAACCTCAAAAATAATTTACATACCAGGAAGCCTATGTGTGTTTGTGTTAGTTTTGGTTGTCTCTTTGTAATCCAGCACCATTTCCTGCTTCCCAACAGCTGCATCACTCATTTAAATCAAGCAGGACTACCAATCCACACTTGATAGAAAAGCTGCTTACCCTCCTGAAGCCATAGCAGGTTAATGGAAGCCTTATTACCTGGCCTCCAAAGAAGCTGAATATTTTGTAGTCTTCCCTTAGCTATGCCCATTTTCCCTCTATCACAAAATCAGATACTTAACATCTGTACCCCAAACAAAACTTTAAGATAATTACCTATCTCAGTACCATTGTTTCCTTTGAGGGTGGCATGTTGTGAAGGTATAGATATTTATTCTAACAGTAAGTTAGGTCATTCTTTTACATGCTTATTTCACTAAAAATTATGTTCAAATTATTCCCATTTTATTTCACCAGACTTAGTCTCAAGTGACTTTTACCCTTAGAGATGAAAATTCCTCCACCATGGATTTTTTTTTCAAGTCTGTAATCTGTGCCAATCCCAAAGGAGTTACCAAATTTCAGAAATGCTTTTTGTCTGTGCAACATTTTATATATGCTGTTATATGGAGGTGAATAAAAATTTAAAATCCAAAATATATATTGTTTCTAAGCTCAATATCTGCTAGGTAACCAAACTCTGCCCACATTATTCATGTTGGATACAATAATGGAATGGCCCCACCCACCCCAACCTAAGAGTTTTACTCCCCAGAGTATGTACCACCATAAAATTCCTTTACAATATATACTGCCACCCTCTGTGGAGTAACCTTCCTGTCACCATTGTGCCTACTTGGTTAACTAAGGCAATCGCCCTTCCTCTTCTCACTTGAGAGATCTTTCTGATAGTGACCACTACATACGTTCACCAAGGAAGACAGCATATAAATCGAGGCCTTAATTAAAGATAATGAAGATCAAGCTGTAATTGAAGGAATGGAAGAGACAAATCTTAAAATATGGCAGGCCCTCTTTAATACTCAGAACTACCACATATTCCAAGCAATTTCTACCCTGCAGCACTCCTCCAAATTCACCTCACCATTCATTCTGTCCTCACTTTCTCCCTGGTAGAAACATAAGGGAGGGGATTTGGCTCCAGTCTCCTTTAGTTAATCATATCAGATGAGAGACTTCAACCTGTTTATAGACTCCGCCTTCTCCGTATAGTCCTCACATCAAATACATGTTAGTTTTCAAGAAAGGTGAAGAGATGACATCAGATGTAAGGATGGAATTTGTTTCAAGTACATGAAGAGAAAGTGTAGTATTAAAAGGAATATAGGTAGAGAGGGATAGGGAAAGAGACTAGATTGGAGTGGATTAATGAAGGATCTTGAAATCCCGAATAATTTCAATACAGGATAACAAGGGTTTGTGAGGTGGTTGATGTGTTCAAAGTAGCAATAAAGATGGTGATTTGGGCAGAGATAATTTGGCTTAGGATGCAAAGTGAAGAAAGATTGGAGACAGGAAGATAATCCAGGCATTCAGTGACAAGACTATAGACAGCTTTAAGGAAAAAAATCAGAGGTGTAAGAGTGAAATTCTTAAATTGCAAGAAAAAAACTGTTACTTCCTACCCCTTACCCAAGGAGCCAACTTTCTTCAGGATTTCTGGTTTTATGTGCAAAATTTCATTTACTCTTTTTGATTACCCTCTCAAGCCTAATGATGAAACCCTTAGTGGCATTCCCGTTCTTAATTTTTCATTACTCCTAATTATACCCTTACACGTATATACAGAAAGTGAGTTTGGTCCATTTAACTAAATTGAGTGTAATTCTGTTTCCTCAAGCTAATTCTTCAAAGGGCTAAATCCATTCCTTTTAGTTTTTCCTTAAGACCCATCCATTCCAAGTGCTAGTAGTATCTGTTAATATGTTTCCTTTGGTATTTTCAAAGTGCCTTGTGGTTATTATGTGTTAACCTGTATACAACATAATCTGTGAAAAAAGTGAGAATAATTACATTCTCATGACAGTTAAAAGTAAGAACAAAATAAAATCCATTGCACTCAGGAGGCAGAAAACATTAGTTAAGTTACTTGGGTCTTTATATCTCATTTGGAAAATAGGACTATAGGCAGGAGACTGGACCAGGTGATTTCCTGAGGTCCCTTTCAGCTTCAAGAGTTAGGGTTTAACTGTGAGCAAAGCACAATTTGAAGCCAAAAGGCAATGGGTTTGTCTTAGGTTACACGGTAAGTTTGTGAACAATTAGAAATCCCTTGCCTTTGGTTAACGCTCTTACAGACTAAGGTATACCTTTTCTTTTCCTCTGTTTAGAAAAATGAGAGGTCTGACAGGCATTTTAATGACAGAGCAGATAAGTCAAGTTGTAATGGGCTCTAATTACCACTTCCACAGCTGTAACCTCCTTTATCTTTTGCCCAGAGGCACTCCCAGAGCTGATTTCTTACTGCCTCTGGAACTCAGAAAATGAAAAACCATATTTAAGGATGATTCTTATATCCTTGTTGCCTGATTGGTTTATATACATTGACAAAACATCCAGGTAAATATAAGTCAGCTTCTGTAAAGTCAGCTTTTAATGGTAACTTCCCATTCTATTCATAGCTATAAAGCCCAAATTAGGCCAATGTTTAACTTGTCTGGTCTGGATGAAGTTTATAGTAAGACAATATTTGTTTATATTGACTCTTATGTCGCAACACAAATGGCATACTTTTTGAGATGTAGATTTTATTAAAAAATCTTGTGACAAAAACTAATAGAAGGGGCGCCTGGGTGGCTCAGTCGTTAAGCGTCTGCCTTCTACCTTCCGCTCAGGTCATGGTCCCAGGGTCCTGGGATGGAGCCCCGCATCAGGCTCCCTGCTCAGCGGGGAGCCTGCTTCTCCCTCTCCCACTCTCCCTGCGTGTGTACTCTCTCTCGCTGTCTCTCTCTGTTAAAAAAATAAAATCTTAAAAAAAAAATAGAAGAGTGAAATAGTAATATTTTTTTTTCTGTAGCTGCTTGTCCTTACATGTCAGTAGCAAAGCAGGTAGAAGACTATGGCTAGCCTGCTGAATACATTTCAGGGGAAACAAAACCAAACTTAAGAAAAAAGAAACGTGGTTAATATAAATCACCTGAGGTCTTGTTAGTTCATTCCCAGCTCTTGGTAGGCTTTCAACTATACAGCATGGAGGCTTTAGTGATGCAGGCTTGCTTGAATACTATCCTTAATAAAGTAAACCTTTTGTTAACAAGTTTTCCTGTCCTCTCTTCCCTTATCTTGCACACACTACTGGATGTGTAGGCTCAAATGAAGTGCCTGCCTGCAATTTTTTCCCCTTTACTTCTTCAAATGATCTCCCCCCACCCTATCACATACATGCACCCCTTTATATTCTAATACTTCAGAGGGGGGCACTCATAGAATCATAGAATGCTAGAGATAGTTGGGGTCTTAGATACCCTGTAGCCCAGCCATCTCCCTTAATCTGGAAAACAAAGGCCCAGAAAGGGAAAGAAGTTCAAGGGTACCAATGTCTTCTAGCTTCTCCTCCACTTCTCATTCCATTCCATTCAGATGCCTGCTGTTACACTTGAATTCCAATTCATTTTTTTCAGTCTGCCAGACCACATTAAGTAAATTTTCAGAATACCTAGTATTGAAATAAGCTTTAAAATGGGAAATGTTTATGGGAAGTAGAGGAATATGTGAACCAAAATGAAAGGGAAAATGGGAAGACCCCTGACATATCCCCCAAGCTTTTAATTTGGTATCCAGGGTGTTGGCTTCAGGACTTTGTTTCAGAGGGATATTCAATTTGTTTAAACGGTTCTTTCACCACAGTCAGCAAAGTTTAGACCAATAGGATCTAGAAGCACTCTTCTACTTTCCAGATCTTAGTGTCCTTCAGTGCCAAGGATGGAATCATTCAGCCTTCCTCAAAGGAGGCAGGTTAATGTACCAAGTACTTTAAAATCTTCTATTTCAGGGGCACTTGGGTGGCTCAGTCGTTAAGTGGCTGCCTTCAGCTCAGGTCATGATCTCGGGGTCCTGGGATCAAGTCCCACATTGGGCTCCCTGCTCAGCGGGGAGACTGTTTCTCCCTCTGCCTCTGCGGCTCCCCCTCCTTGTGCTCTCTCCCTCTCTCTCAAATAAATAAAATCTAAAAATAAATCTATTTCAAATGAGAAATGCTGCTGTCTTCACAAGGAACAAGATAGAAAGCTCTGTTTTAGTGTAATGATCTCGGTCAGGATAGTGGCAACTACTCTTGAGTTAGAGATGTGCTATAAGGACCATGAATAGTTTTTCATATTTCCAAAGAATTAAAAAAAAACAGCAAAACGATTTTAATATACTAGAATTTGGGGGCCTGGTTCTATCTGTATAAATTTAGACAAGTTACTTTACCTCTCTGAATCTTCACTCACAAAGCAATAAAGTTTTATTGAACGCTTATTATATGTCAGGCACTATCATTAGCCACTTTTGTAATTCCTGTTTTACAGATGAGGAAACGGGTTTAAAATAATTAAATTATTCACCCAGTGTCTTACAACTAACTGGAAGAGGCGGGATTTAACAACATGTATCACATTCTATGTTTTTGCCATTGAACAAGCTTGCAACCCTTGCTAGAACCATGATTTAATCTCAACCTTTAGCAAACCACTTAGAGTACCTTATCATTTTGTTCTTTTGCATATCAGCTCTCATTTGTCTGCTTTTACTGTAAGCAAGGTCTTAAATAGAATATTCCTCCTTGGTGTGGTGTTTTCAAGGCACTTCCTTCTGTCCCTCTTCACTGGTGCCTGGAGGGCTTGGCTTTCTCCTTTCATTTCCTTCTGTGATCCAAACAGAAGTGTCTGAAAAATCCAGTGTGAATACTTTAAAGTAAGTTTTAAGATACCACAACTCATTTTGGGAAAGTGCTATCACAAGTTCAATTAGACACCAATTGAGAATACTAAAAGGTAGAAGTATTCTGAACAGTTTATTTTTCGTTTTTCCACCTGATAAAGTCTAAGTACCATTTGAGCAAGGTCTTAAAAGATCGCTAGAATTTGGATATGTAGGGATTGAGGAGGATGGCATCTCAAAGGAAACAGCAAACAAATGTATGTAGGCAGCAAAGGATAGATTTCAGAATAGTATAATTCCAGAAAATGCCATGCCTCTGTACTCGTGCACGGGAGTTTATAGCCCTATTTAAGGCAATAGCATCTGTAATGCACAATTTGTAGTTAAATGGTGTGGTAGGCAGAATAAAGGAGCCCCAAAGATGTCCATGTCCTAATCTCAGAACCTGTGAATGTGTTGGGTTACATGACAAAAGAGAATTAAAGTTGTGGGAATTAAGGTTGCTAATCAGCTGACCTTGAAATGGGAAGTCGCCTGGATTATCCAGGTGAGTCCAGTATAATCACAAGCGTCCTTAAAAGTGGAAGAGGGAGGCAGAGAGAATAAGTAAGTAATTCTCACCTAGAGCCTCTAAAAAGGAGTACAGCTCCACTGACACCTTGATTTTAGCCCAGTGAGACCCCATCAGACTTCCACCTACAGAACCGAAAGATGATAAATGGGTGTTGTAAGCCATCAAGTTTGTGGTTATTTGCTACAACAGTAATAGGAAACTAATACAAGGGTTATTTGTGTGAGTACTTGATCAATGTCTTGGTCTCCTGCTAGATATGTGAGCTTAAGGGCAGGGACCCATATTCACTTTAATATCCTTGGCACCTGACACAGAAAAAGTGTGAGAAAATTTGTTTGATGAATTTACGTGTGAATGTCTTGGCAGTCATATCTTACCTGAGAACATTATGGCAATGTCAACAGCATCAAAGTCTGTTTCTGTATATATATGTATATGCATTTGTTTCTTTTACTTTGGGTCTCTTTGTCTTCCTCCTTCCCTTCATTCTCTCTTCTCTCTTCCTTACTTCTGTCCCTATTTCTTAATTGGCCATAACAAAGGACTGAAGTACACTTTGTAATTCTCCATTATGTTTATGGAATAAAGTTTTACATTTTCTGTTCATAGTTTTTAAGAAGAAGTAATATAGTTTATTGCACTGAAAAAATGCTTTATACTCAGGGGTCCCTTCATTTATTACCTATTTAATTTATATCAGTAGGTAAGTGATTCTTGATAGAAGTTTCTCATTTCTGACAGGATGTGTGTAGAACCCAGGGGCAGAAACATCCCACAGAAGCTTTCTTGTTATACCTGCTAGCGGGAACTTGTTCCCTGATTGGGTGGTCCACATTGTCCAAACAACATAATTTCCTCTCAGAAGAGAGGAAATTGTTTGACACTGTTTATCCAGAAGAAATCAGATGCTCCATTAGGACCAGAATTATTCAGTCTTTTCCCTGGCTCCATCCTCTGTCTACTGAGTTTTATCATAAAGATGTTTAATGATTGGGATACACTGGAATCCTGGGAAGGCATAGGGCCTATTGTTCACCTCCAAAGCTCAGCCTGTTCCACAAAACAGAATGACCTAATGAAAGGTAAAACTTTTGATGGGAAAGTTCTTGAAGTTTCTAGTGCTTAAGAGCATTTAGGGAAGGGCACCTGGGTGGCTCAGTTGGTTGGGCGACTGCCTTCGGCTCAGGTCATGATCCTGGAGTCCCCGGATCGAGTCCTGCGACGGGCTCCCTGCTCAGCGGGAAGTCTGCTTCTCCCTCTGACCCTCCCCCCTCTCATGTGCTCTCTCTCTCTTTCTGTCTCAAATAAATAAATAAAATCTTTTTTAAAAAAGTACTTTATCCCATTAAAAAAAAAGAGCATTTAGGGAAATCATTCCTAGAATTGGAAGGACACGGGCTAGTTCAGTGCTTCTCAAGTTTAATGTATATGCAAGTCACCTGGGAAACTCATTAAACTTTAGATTCTGATAGAGTAGATCTGGGATGGGGCCTAAGAATTTGCATTTCCAGCAAGCTTCTGGGTGATGTTGATGCAGCTGGTCCAGGGACCACACTTCAAGGAGCAAGGGGATAATGGATCTAGGACAGTGAGAGATAGGGTATCTATATTCTGCATAGGGGAACTGAAAAGTGGGCGTTTCTAGAACCAGAGCCTCAGAGAAGGTATCTGAGCTTCCTTCTCCTCTTGGGGAGATACAGGGCCTCCTGGTAGGTCTCTCATGTGTTGGGTTCCCCAGGACCAGGGGTGGGGAAGTTCCCTGGGTGTGTATTAGGGTAATTAACCCTAGCTGCCACAGAGACCAAAACATAATTTGAAAGCTATTATTGAATGAACAGAAAAAAGTCTTGAATGATATACCCCAGAATGTCAAAGATGATAGGGAATGAAAACACGGCTGCTTTTGTTTTCTTCTTTTTGCTGATCTGTATTTTCTGATTTTTCTTTGGGAAAAAAATGTATAATTTTGCAAAAGCTACTTTTTAAAAAGGCATATATATTACTTTTACAACAGTAAGGAAAAAAGCTCGTCAAAATCAAAACAAATCCAATCATATCCTGCATGTAATTTTTGCTTGAATGCTGATAATAATACCTAACGCTCATCAAGCACTTACTACATGCCAGTTATCATTCTGTTTCACAAATATTATTTATTACTTGCAACAATTCTGATGTAGGTACTCTAATTTCCCCCATTTTGCCATTGGGAAAACTGAGGCACAGAGAGGTTTAAGTGACTTATTTAATTTTAAGGTAAGTGGCAAAGCCAGAATTTGAGCCTAGGCACTGATGACTCTAGAGCACGTGCTCTAAACACTACTAATATGTTACTTCTATTAGAGTACATATAAAGCATCTTTTTTAGGCCTCAAAGTCAATCCTACCCTAAAAACAAATGCGGAGTCCTTTCTCTGCTTTTCCCTCAAGCCATAGCCCTATCTCCCCTTTCTTTTCTGCTAAACCTTTTGAAAGTGTGGTCTCTACTTGCTGTCTGCAATTCCCCTCACCCTTCTCTTTACTCCTCAGGCCCGGCAATATGCCTTCTGCTCCAACTCTGCCAAAGAAGATACTTTCTTGACAGAAACTCATGATATCCTAATCACCAAAGCCTATGACTTTTTCTCAAAGAAAATCCCACAACTCCGTGGACTAGAGTCACAACAAAATAATGATCTCTAAACTTAGCTGCCTTCGAAACCCTTCTAAGTGTCCTTAATCAGCCTTGCCTCCTAGTTCACTGAGAATGACAAAAGCATCAGGTCAGAACCTCTCAACCTCTTCCCTCCCAGTCCCCTTCATAAACACACCTTTCCCTTCTCTTGTGTTTCAGGGTCAGTGTCTCCCTTCCGGTAAGAAATGAATTCCTCAACCTGTGCTATGGGGCCAAACTCCTCCCTCCTCCTTAGAGATCTGACTGTATCCATCTTCCCCTGTCTCCTATACTTTCAACCTCCATCTACCCAATCCTGATCTCTTCCTGACTGGTTAACTGCAGTAGGCTTTTAATTGGTCTTCCCACCTTCATCCAATCCATCTTTCACACTGAATCCAGAGTGATATTAAAATGCAAATCTGAGCATGTTACATTTCCTTAGGTTGCTCCCCACCATACAGCAGCTCATATAACAGGGAATGTAATGATACATTCTTCACTAAATTCCTAAAAGTCATCAAAACTGCAAGGGGGCTTGGCCTCTTTAGCCTAGGATTTCTGTGCCCCGCTCCCCAGATGTGCCTTGAAGAGTAGTGTGGGAGGAACTAGTGGTTGTTTTCTCTGTCAGTTGGCTGCAGGGTTTGAGTCATTACTGTGCAGCCAACTGCTGTACACATGGGGGCAAAAAAACTCCAGGGCAAAAGACAGCAGGCTGCAGGGCGATAGGATTTCTCCCTGCTTTTGGAACTTCTATTATACTTAAGCTTCTCCTCAAGTCAAGTCAATGAATATTTGTTAACACCTACTGAGTTCCTGGCAGTGTGAATGGTATGATAAAGAAGTTATAGAGAACTTGCTATGGTCTGGATCCTGGCATTAAGAAGTTTCTGTATTTGTATGTATCTCCTATTTATGAATTATCTTCTGTGTGCCAGCCATTATCCTATGTTATTTACAAACTCATTGTGTCATTTAGTCTTGTATTATTCTCCATTTTATAAATGAGAAAACTGAGACTTGCCAAAGGGTCACACACAGAACATGGAACATCCGGGTTTCAAATCCAAGTTGGCCATCTGCAAAGCCCCTTCTATTTTTTTAAGTGGCACTTCTTGCAACCTGTTTGAGAATATAGGGCTGGTGCTCTTGATATGAAGACAGCACATTGGAGCAGTATATGATCAGGTGGTAAGTGGTACTGGTAAAGACAAAATGATGTGATATGAAGAGTCTAGGATGGAAGTCTGGTAAATTCTGGAGCCAATTTTGATTCTGCCACTAATCAGGTATGTACCCTTAAACATATTACCCTCTTTGGGCATCAATCTCCCGTTTTTTATTTTTATTTTTTTAAATTTTAATTCCAATATAGTTAACATACAGTGTTATATTAGTTTCAGGTGTACAATATAGTGATTCAACAATTCTATACGTTATTTAGTGCTGATCACAATAAGTATGCTCATAATCCCCTTAACCTATTTCACCCATCCCTCCACCCACCTCCCCTCTGGTAACCATCAATTTGTTCTCTATAGTTAAGAATCTGTTTCTTGGGGGAGCCTGGGTGGCTCAGTCGTTAAGCGTCTGCCTTTGGCTCAGGTCATGATCCCAGGGTCCTGGGATCAAGCCCTGCATCGGGTTCCCTGCTCAGCCAGAAGCCTGCTTCTCCCCCTCCACTTCCCTGCTTGTGTTCCCTCTCTCTCTGTGTCTCTCTCTGTCAAATAAATAAATAAAATCTTGGTTTGTCTCTTTTTTTCTTTTTCTTTTTTTAATAAAGATTTTATTTATTTATTTGAGAGAAAGAGAGAGAGGAATCACAAGCAGTGGGGAGGGGCAGAGGGAGAAGGAGAGGGAGAAGCAGACTCCCCAGTGAGCAGGGAGGCTGATGCAGGGCAGTCTCTTTTTTCCTTTGTTCATTTGTTTGGTTTCTTAAATTCCACATATGAGAGAAATCGTATGAAATATTCCTTTCTCTGACTAACTTATTTCACTTAGCCTTATACCCTCTAGATCTATCCATGTTGTTGCAAATGACAAGATTTAATTCTTTTTTCATGGCTGAATAATACTCCATTGTATATACATACTATTTCTTATTTAATTTTTATTTTATTTTTAACTTTTTAAAAAAATTTTAAAAGATTTAATTTATTTATTTATTTGAGAGATAGAGAGCTCACAAACAGGGGGGTTGGGAGAGGGAGAAGCAGGCGCCCCGCTGAGAAGGGAGCCTGATGCAGGGCTTGATCCCAGCACCCTGGGATCATGATCTGAGCTGAAGGCAGACACTTAATGGATTGAGCCACCCAGGTGCCCCTTAAGTTTTTATTTTAATGCCAGTATAGTTAACATAGTTATATTAGTTTCAGGTATACAATGCAGTGATTCAAAAAATTCTATACAGTACTCCGTGCTCATCATGATAAATGTACTTACTCTTTAATCCCCATCACCTATTTTACCCATCCCCCCCACCTCCCCTCTGATAACCATGAGTTTGTTCTCTATAGTTAAGAGTCTGTTTCTTGGTCTCTCTCTCTCTCTCTTTTACTTTGCTATTAGGTTTTGTTTCTTAAATATGAGAGAAATCAATTCATATTTGTCTTTCTGTGACTGACATTTCACTTAGCATTATACTCTACCTCCATCCATATTATCACAAATAGCAAGATTTCTTTTTTTTTCTTGGCTGAGTAATATTCCATTGTGTATAAATAACACTTCTTTATCCATTCGTCTATGGATAGACACTTGTGCCATTTCCAAAATTTGGCTATTGTAAATAATGCTACTATAAACATAAGGGTGCATGTATCCCTTTGAATTAGTGTTTTTGATTTTGAGGGATAAATACCCAGTAGTGTGATTCCTGAATTGTAAGGTAGTTCTATTAATTTTTTGAGGATCCTCAATACTGTTTTACACAGTGGCTGCACTGGTTTGCATTCCCACCAATAGTGCACGAGGGTTTCTTTTTCTCCATCCTTAGCAGCATGTATTGTTTCTTGTATTTTTTATTTGAGCCTTTCTGACAGGTATGAAGTGATATCTCATTGTGGTTTTGATTTGCATTTCCCTGATGCCAAGTGATGTTGAACATCTTTTCATGTGTCTGTTGGCCATCTGTATGTTTTCTTTGGAGAAATGTCTGTTCATGTCTTCTGCCCATTTTTAATTAGATTATTTGTTTTTTGGTGTTGAGTTGTATTGGTTCTTAATATATTTTGGATACTAACCCTTATTGGATATGTCATTTGCAAATATCTTCTCCCATTCACTAGGTTGTATTTTGGTTTTGTTTATTGTTTCCTTTGTTGTGCAGAAGCTTTTTATTTTGGTGCAGTCCCAACAGTTTATTTTTGCTTTCATTTCCCTTGCCTCAGGAGACATATCTAGAAAAAAGTTGGTAGATCCAATGTCAGATAAATTACTGCTTGTGCTCACTTGTAGAATTTTTATAGTTTCAGGTCTCACATATAGGTCCTTAGTCCATTTTGAATTTATCTTTCTGTATGGTGTAACCCAGTGGTCCAGTTTCATTCTTTTGCATATAGCTGTCCAGTTTTCCCAACACCATTTGTTGAAGAGACTGTCTTTTTCCCATTGCATATCCTTGCCTTCTTTGTCAAAGATTAATTGACCATATAAATATGGGTTTATTTCTGGGCTTTCCATTCTATTCGATTAATCTATGTGCCTATTTTTGTGCCAGTACCATACTGTTTTCATTACTAGAGCTTTGTAGTATAACTTGAAGCCTGGAATTTTGATGCCTGCAGCTTTGTTTTTCTTTTTCCCAAGACTGTTTTGGATAGTTGTGGTCTTCTGTGTTTCCATACAGATTTTAGGATTGTTTGTTCTAATTTGGTGAAAAATGTTGGTATTTTGATATGTATTGCATTAAATTTATAGAATGCTTTGTGTAGTATGGACATTTTAACAATATTTGTTCCTCTACTCCATGAGCATGGAATGTCTTTCCACTTTTTTTGTGTTATTTTCAATTTCTTTCATCAATGTTTTATAGTTTTCAGAATACAGGTCTTTCACCTCCTTGGTTAAGTTTATTCCTAGGTATTTCATTGTCTTTGGTGCAATTGTAAATGGTATAGATTTCTTAATTTCTTTTCCTGTTGCTTCATTGTTAGTATAAAAAATGCCACGGATTTCTGAACATTAATTTTCATTTTGTATCCTGTGACCTTACTGAATTCATTTATCAGTGCTAGTAGTTTTTTGGTGGAGTCTTTAGGGTTTTCTATATAAAGTATCATGTTGTCTGCAAATAGTGAAAGTTTTACTTCTTCCTTACCAATTTGGATGCTTTTTTATTTCTTTTGTTGTCTGATTGCTGACGCTAGGACTTCCAGTACTATGTTGAATAAAGGTGGTGAGAATGGGCATCCCTGTCTTAGCAGAAATGCTTTCAGTTTTTCACCATTGAGTATGATGTTAGCTGTGAGCTTTTCATATATGGCCTTTATTATGTTGAGGTATGATTCCTGCAATCCTACTTTGTTCAGAGTTTTTATCATAAATGGATGTTGTACTTTGTCTAATGTCTTCTCTGCATATATTGAAATGATCATATGGTTTTTATCCCTTCTTTTATTGATGTGATGTATCACATTGATTGACTTATGAATATTGAACAATCCTTGCATCCTGGAGATAAATCCCACTTGACTGTAATTGTATCACTCGATTTGGTTTGCTAATATTTTGTTGAGGATTTTTGCATGTATGTTCATCAGAGATATTGGCCTTTAGTTCTCTTTTTTGTAGTGTCTTTATCTGGCTTTGGTATCAGTGTAATGCTGGCTTCATAGAAGGAATTTGGAAGTTTTCTGTCCTCTTCTACTTTTTGGAATACTTTGAGAAGAATAGGTATTAACTCTTCTTTAAATGTCTCGTAAACTTAACCTGAGAAGCCATTTGGTCCTGGATTTTTGTTTGCTGGGAATTTTTTGATTATTGATTCAATGTCATTGCTGGTAATTGATCTGTTAAATTTTCTATTTCTTCCTGATTCAATTTTGGGATGTTATATGTTTCTAGGAAGTTATTCAGTTCTTTTAGTTTGTCCAATTTGATGGCATATAATTTTTCTTACAGTCTTTTGTATTTCTGTGGTGCTGGTTGTTATTTCTCCCCTTTCATTTCTGATTTTATTTTTATTTATTTGAGTCCTCTCCCTCTTTCTCTGATGAGCCTGGCTAAAGGTTTATCGATTTTGTTGATCTTTTCAAAGAACCAGCTCCTTGTTTCATTGCTCGGTTCTATTGTTTTTTAGTTCCTATTTTGTTTATTTCTGCTGTAATCTTTATTATTTCCTTCCTTCTACTGGTTTTAGGTTTTGTTTGTTCTTTTCCTGGTTCCTTTAGATGTAAGGTGAGGTTGTATATTTGGGATTTTTATTGCTTCTTGAGGTAGGCCTGTATTGTTATAAACTTCCCTCTTGAGAACAGCTTTTGTTGTATCCCAAAGATTTTGGACCACTGTGTTTCATTTTCCTTTGTCTCCATGTATTATTTGATTTCCTCTTTGATTTGTTTGTTGACCCATTCATTGTTTAGTAGCATGTTATTTAACGTCTATATGTTTGTGTCCTTTCCAGGTTTTTTCTTGTGGTTGATTTCTAGTTTCATAGCCTTGCGTGAAGTAATATCACGCATCATAGAGATGCATGATATTACTTCAATCTTTTTTAATTTATTGAGACTTGTTTTGCGGCCTAATATGTGATCTATTCTGGAGAATGTGCCATGTGCACTTGAAAAGAAGGTGTATTCTGCTGTTTTAGGATAGAATGTTCTGAATATATCTGTTAGAGTGATGTGGTCCAATGTGCCATTCAAAGCCACTGTTTCCTTGTTAGTTTTCCATTTGGATGATCTATCCAATGATGTAAGTGGGGTGTTAAAGTCCCCTACAATTATTGTATTACTGCCGATTACTTCCTTTATGTTTACCTTTTTTAAAGATTTTATTTATTTATTTATTTATTTATTTATTTATTTATTTATTTGACAAAGAGAGAGCACAAGCAGGGGGAGTGGCAGAGGGAAAGGGAGAGGCATGCTCCCTGCTGATCAGGGAGCCCAATGCAGGGCTTGATCCCAAGATCCCAGTTTCATGACCTGAGCCCAACGCAGACACTTAACCAACTGAGCCACCCAGGCGCCTCCCTTTATGTTTGTTATTAATTGCTTTATGTATTTGGGTGCTCCCATGTTGGGTGTATAAGCATTAACAACTGTTATATCTTCTTGTTGGATTGTTCTGCTTATGTATATATAGTGTCCATCTTTGTCTCTTGTTACAACATTTGTTTTAAAGTCTATTTTGTCTGATATAAGTATTGCCACTTCAGCTTTCTTTTCATATTCATTTATATGATAAATGTTTCTCCATCCCCTCACTTTCTTTTTTTTTAAGTATTTTTATTTATTTATTTTTGAGAGAGAGAGAATGAGCATGAGCGGGGGGAGCAGCAGAAGGAGAGGGAGAAGCAGGCTCCCTGATGAACAGGAAGCCCAACGTGGGACTTGATCCCAGGACCCTGGGATCATGACCTGAGCTGAAGGCAGATGTTCAACCGACCAAGCCACCCAGGTGCCCACCATCCCTCACTTTCAATCTGCATGTTTTTAGGTCTGAAATGAGTCTTTTGCAGGCAGCATATAGGTGGGTCTTGTTTTTTATCCATTCTGTCACCTCATGTTTTTTGATTGGAGCATTTAGTCCATTTACATTCAAAGTAATTATTGATATGTATTAATTGCCTTTTGTTACTTGTTTTATGGTTGTTTTTTAAAGACTTTATTTATTTATTTGAGAGAGAGAGAGACAGAGAGAGAGAGAGAGCATAAGCAGGGGGATGGGGAAGGGTGGAGGGAAAGGGAGAAGCAGACTGCTCACTGAACAGGGAGCCCAATGTGGGGCTCGATCCCAGGACCCTGAGATCATGACCTGAGACAAAGGCAGATGCTTGACTGACCGAGCTATCCAGGTGCCCCATTTTTATGGTTGTTTTTTTAGTTCCTCTCTGTTCCTTTCTTCTCTTACTCTCTTCTCTCATGATTAGTTGGCTTTCTTTAGCAAAATACTTGGATTCCTTACTCTTTAGTTTTTGCATATCTATTGTTTTTTTAAGATTTTATTTATTTACTTGAGAGAGAAAGAGAGTGAGTGGGGGAAGGAGCAGAGGGAGAGAATATCCAAGCAAACTCCCACTGAGCATGGAGCCTGACATGGGCTGGATCTCATGACCCAAGTTATCAGGACCTGAGCCAAAACCAAGAGTCTGATATTTAACTGACTGAGCCACCCAGGCACCCCTCTATTATATTTCTTGACTTGTGGTTACCATTCAGTTTATATAGAATATCTTGTGCATATAGCAGTCTATATTAAGCTGATGGTCACTTAATTTTGAACTCATTCTTTACTCCACTCCCTTCTATGTTTTAGATATTTGGTATTGTATTTTACATCCTTTTATTTTGTGTTTTTTTATTGGTTTTTACAGATATACTTAATTTTTTTTTTTTGCCATTGTGCTTCCTATTTTTCTTACTCTTAACTTATGATATTTTTTTTCCACTCACAGAGTCCCCTTTAACATTTCTTGTAGGGCTGGTTTTGTGATCATGAATTCTTTTAATTTTTGTTTATCTGGGAAGCTATTTATCTTTCCTTCTATTCTGAATGCTCATCTTGTTGGACAGAATATTCGTGGCTGCTGATTTTTCCCTTTCAGCAATTTGAATATATTGTGCCATGCTCTTCTGGACTGCAAAGTTTCTGCTGAAAAATCAGATGACACCCTTATGTGGTTTCCTTTGTATGTAACTGCCTTCTTTTCTGTTGTAACCGTTAAAATTCTCTGTCACTATTTTTTGCCATTTTAATTACTATGTGTCTTGGTATGGACCTCCTTGGGTTCAATTTGTTGGGGGATCTGTGTGGCTCCTGAATCTGGATCTCTGTTTCCCTCCCCAGATTTGGAATATTTTCAGCTGTTCTTTTTTTTTTTTTTTTACATTTTTTAATTTTTAAAGTTTTTAATTCCATTTAGTTAACATACAGTGTTATATTAGTTTCATGTGTACAATATAGTAATTCAACACTTCCATACATCACCCTGTTCTCATCACAACAAGTGCACTCCTTAAATCCTATCATCTATTTAACCCATCCCCCAGCTATTATTTCTTCAAATACATTTTCTGCCCCCCCTTTCTCTCTGTTCTCCTTCTGGGATCCCTGTAATAATATGAATGTTGTTACACTTGATGGTGTCACTGAGTTCTCTAAGTCTATTCTCATTATGCCCTATTTGTCTCTCACCTGTTCATCTTATTGCTTTTCATTACTCTATCATCCAGGTCACTGATACAGTCCTCTGCTTCTTATAGCCTACTATGTATTCCATATATTGTATTTTTAATTTCATTTATTAAGTTCTTCACCTATGATGTTATTTTAAATCTTTTTTTTCCAAGGGTCTCACTGATGTCCTCCACCCTTTTCTGAAGTCCAATGGGTATCTTTATGATCATTACTTTAAATTATCTATGAGGCATATTATTTCTTATTTGCTTAGATGTATTGCTGTGATTTTGTCCTGTTCTTTCATTTGGGACATATTTCTTCTGTCTCCTCATTTTGTCTACCTCTCTGTGTCTGTTTCTGTGTTAGGAGAGTCAGCTGAATCTTCTACTCTTGAAAGTAGTGGCTTTAAGAGGAAGAGTTCTGTCATGCCCTGCAGTGTGGTGTCCCCTGTTCACCAGATACTGGCATTTTAGGTGAGTCTCTTATATGTGTTGTTGGCATTCTGCTGTTGTGTCTGAGTCACTTTGTCTTTCCATCTAGATGTCTGCACTGGTTCTCTGACTGTTGTAGTTGTGCTTGCTCTCTGTGGTGTTAGTGGGACCCAGGCAGGCTGACTGTGAGGTGACATGACCACAGGAGGACTGGGAGCAGGGTCGTGGTGTTAGCAAAATTTGTGGTTATCCCAGGGCTGAGGCCAGCAGCCTTGGAGTGGGCAAGTCCTTGGGAGAATGCATGGGTGGGGTGCACTGCTAGCAGGTTAGATAGCAAGTGTCTGTGCAGTGCTGCCTCCAACAGGTGGTTCTGTGTTTGTGCTGGGGGGTGGGGGATGAAAATGGTGCCTGCCATCCCCTTTGTTCCTGGAGAAGTCTCCCGGAATATATCTGAAATCAGTATAAACAGATCCTCCTCCCTTTTGTCCCAGGTATTGTGAAAACTGCCGTTTCTATGTTGCCTCTCTGAGGGCAGCTGTCTCTTTTTTATTTTTTCTATGAAAGAATGCTTTTTTAAATTTAAATTCAATCAGCCAACTTATAGTGCATCATTAGTTTCAGATGTAGTATTCAGTAATTTATCAGTTGCACATAACTCCCAGTGCTCATTACATCATGTGCCCTTCTTAATGCCCATCATTCTCTTTAAGGGTGGGGACCCAGCTATCTCACCCTCCAGGCTTTCCCAGTGCTAAGTCAGCTGATTTTTAAAGCTCTAGGCTCCAAGTCCTGCTGGTTATACAAATTCACAAAATTCAACTCCTCTAATTTTTAAAGCCAGATATTATGGAGATTTGTCTCCCATGTGGGTTCCTTGGTGAGAGGAACCATTTCTTTCCCCTCTCTGCACCCACAGTTCCCTCCCTCCTCCGGGCAGCTCCTGAACACTCTGCCTTTCCTAGCCTCTCGGATGCAACTTCTTTACATTTAGTTGTGGACTTTGTTCTGCAAGTCTTCAGATCACTCTCTGGGTTATTTACATGGATGTGAGGGATATCTAGTTGTAAATGTGGCACACAATGAACTTAGAGTCCTCTTATTCCACCATCTTCCCTATTCTACATCTTCTTCCTCCCTCCCTTCCTTCCCTCTTTCCTTTCCTTCTCCTTCCTACCTTCCTTGCTTCCCTCCCTCTCTCCCTGTCTCCTTTATTTCTTTTTTTCTTCCTTTCTTCTTTCTTTCTTTCTTTCTTTCTTTCTTTCTTTCTTTCTTTCTTTCTTTCTTTCTTTCTTTCTTTCTTTCTTTCTTTCTTTCTTTCTTTCTTTCTTTCTTTCTTTCTTCTTTCCTTCCTTCCTTCCTTCCTTCCTTCCTTCCTTTCTTTCTTTCTTTCTTCCTTTCTTTCTTTCTTTCTCTCTCTCTTTCTTCTTTCTTTCTCTCTTTCTTTCTCTTTCTTTCTCTCTTTCTTTCTTTCTCTCTCTCTCTCTCTCTCTCTCTCTCTTTCTTTCTTTCTTTCTTTCTTTTCTCTTTCTTTCCCAGTATAGCTAACATACAATGTTAAATAACTTCTGTTATACAATATAGTGATTGAACAATTCTATATATTGCTCAGTGCTCATCAAGATAAGTGTACTCTTAATCCCCTTCACCTGTTTTACACATCCCCCATGCACCTCCACTCTGGTAACCATCAGTTTGTTCTCTATAGTTAAGAGTTTGTTTCTTGGTTTTTCTTTTTTTTTCTTTGTTCATTTATTTTGTTTCTTAGATTCCAGGTATGTGTGAAATCATATGGTATTTGTCTTACTGTGACTGACTGATTTTGCTTAGCATTAGACTTTCTGGGTCCATCCATGTTGTTGCAAATGGCAAGATTTCATTCTTTTTTATGGCTGAATAATATTCCATTGTAGATATACACCATATATTTTTTATCCATTCATCTATTGATGAACACTGGGGCTGTTTCCACAATTTGGCTATCATAAATAATGCTGTAATAAACATAGGGGTGCATATATCCTTTTTAATTAGTGTTTTCATATTATTTGGCTAAATAGTAGTGCAACTACTGGATCATATGGTAGTTCCATTTTTAATTTTTAAAGGATCCTCCATACTGTTTTCCATAGTGGCTGCATCAGTTTGCATTCCCACCAATAGTGCATGAGGGTTTCTTTTTTTCCACATCCTCACCAACACTTGTTGTTTCTTGTGGTTTTGATTTTAGTCATTCTGACAGGTGTAAGGTGATAGCTTACTGTGATATCTCATTGTGGTTTTGATTTCCATTTCCCTGATGAGTAGTGATGTTATCAACCTCATTTTAAATGGATTGTGTAATCATAGTGATGTACCATAACTTATAATCATTCTTCTATTGTTGGAAAGTCAGGGTTTTTTTTTGCCTTTATACATAATGTTGCAATGATCATCTTTGTGTATAAGTCTTTGATTGAATTATTAAAGTGTATTTACAGGATCAGAAGTCATGGACATTTTTAAGTTTCTTGATTTATATTATCAGGTTACAACTCAGTATTCTCCCAATAGCAGTATATGATTGGGCCTAGTTCTCTACCCTTACTGTGGTTTTGAGTATTATCATATTTTTAAAAACTTTGTCAATATGATAAGAAGAATATATTTCAGTAATTATTTTTGAGGTTGAAGTATATTGCTTATGTTTTTTGCAAGTTATATATCTTATTTTGTGAATTACCTATGTTCTTGGGCCATATTCTATTGGGGCTTGGTGTTTTTATTATATATTTGTGAGGATCTTATATTCAGTATATTTAAAGATTTATTCATTTATTTAAGGAGAGAGAGTGGTGGGGGTGCAGAGCAGGGGGAGAGGAAAAGAGAGTCTCAAGCAGACTCCGTGCAGAATGCAGAGCCCTACGTGCAGCTCCATCTCATGACCTTGAGATCATGAACTGAGCCAAAACCAAGAGTCGGATGCTTAACTGACTGTGCCACCCAGGTACCCCTAAAGGTAATAACTTTTTGTAGTCTGTGGTAAATGCTTCCCTAGGGTTTTTTCTACCTTTTAATTTTATTAATTATTGTTTAGGAGTTTACAAACTTCCTGATACTTTCCTTAATAGTTTCATCATTTACTTGTATGTTTAGGAAGTTCTTCAAGAATTAGAGAAATATGGACATGTTGCAAAGACAAGGCTGTGTGGAGGACTTGGAATCAAATGTGCAAAGAAAGGACATAGTTTTCAGATAAAGAGGAACACTCTCTGAAAGAGGAGGAAAGGAAAAATGAATCTAAAGCTTGCTAGAAAAAATTAAAGGAGGCTTAAATAAATGGAAAGACATCCTATGTTCAGGGACTGGAAGACTTAATATTATTAAAATGGCAATTCTCCTTAAATTGATCTAAAAGATTCAATGCAATCTCTATCAAAACCTGGAAGGCTTCTTTGTATAAATTGACAAATTAATCCTAAAATTCATATAGAATTGAAAGTGATCCAAAATAGCTAAAACAGTCTTGAAAAAGAACAAAGCTGGAGACTCCCACATACTGATTCAAAACTTACTACAAATCTACAGTAATCATGATTGTGTGGTACCATCATGAAGATAGACATATAGATCAATGTTTAGAACTGAGGATGCAGAAGTAAACCATACATCTACGGTCAAATGATTATCAGTAAGAATGCCAAGACTATTCAATGGGGGACAGTATAGTTTTTTTTTAGCAAATGGTGTAATGCCAAAACATCTGGGCATACAACATGCAAAAGCGTGAAGTTGGAGCTCTACCTCACACCATACAATTGTGTCCAGACCATATAAAGGAATCTTATAATTCAATAATAAAAAGACATATAACCCAATTATGGGCAATGAATCGGAACAGACATTTCTCCAAGGAAGATAAACAAATGGCCAATAAGCACACGAAAAGGTGCTCAACATCATTAGTCATCAGGAAAATGCAAATCAAAACTATAGTGAGATACACTTCACACCCACTAGGATGGCTACCATAAAAAAGTTGGAAAATAACAAGTGATCATGAGGATGTGCATAAATTGGAATCCTCATATATTTCTTGTGGGAATGTAAAATGATACAACCTCTTTGAAAAAATGTTTGGTAGCTTCTTAAATGGTTGACCGTAGAGGTACCATATAACCCAGCAATTCTACTCGTAGGTATATATCCAAAATAAATGAAAACCTGTGTTCACACAGACTTGTATACAAATGTTCATAGCAAAATTATTCATAACGGCCTCCAAGTGAAAACAACCCAAATGTCCATCAACTGATGAATGGATAAACAAAATATGGTATATCCATACAATGAAATACTATTCAGCAATAAAAAGAAATGCAGTATTGACACATGCTACAATATGGATGAACCTTCAAAACATCATGCTACATGAAAGAAGCCAGTCACAAAAGACCACATATTGTATGATTGCATTTATATGAAATGTTCAGAAAAGGAAAAATCCATAGAGACAAAGTAGATTAAGTGTTACCAGGGACTGAGAAGAGGAGGTAATGGAAAGTTTGTCCTTAATGGTTTCAGAGTTTTTGTTTGGGGTGATGAAAAGTTTTGGAAATAGGTAGTGGTGATGGTTGCATAACATTGTGAATGTAATTAATGCTATATGAGTTGTACACGTAAAAATGGTTAAAATGGTGAGGCACCTGGGTGGCATAGTCATTTA
Organism: Zalophus californianus; assembly: GCF_009762305.2. Taxonomy (NCBI): domain Eukaryota; kingdom Metazoa; phylum Chordata; class Mammalia; order Carnivora; family Otariidae; genus Zalophus; species Zalophus californianus. Next base: position 66,909,825 of record NC_045612.1, read on the forward strand.
AGCGTCTGACTCTTGGTTTCAGCTCAGGTTGTGATCTCAGGGTCATGATATCAAGCCTTGCATCAGGCTCCACGCTAAGCGTGGAGTTTGTTTGAAATTCTCCCTCTCCCTCTGCCCCTCCTGCTCACATGCACTCTCTCTCTAAAATAAATACATAAATCTTTAAAAAAATGGTTAAAATGGCAAATTTTGTTAGATATATCACAATAAAAGATTCAAAAAATGTTTTCTTTTAAAGAAAAAAGCAAAACTAAACATACCAAAAAAAATGATTGATGGGAAGCCACAATTAGATGGCTTGGGTCTTAGTAAAACACTGAGGGAGGTTCCATCTACAGAGGCTAGAAAGTGCTTGATCCAGAACAGGCTGGAGCTGAGAGTTGGAGACAAATGGAGATTTATATTGTCTCACATGAACTAATGTAATGTTTACCACCTATTCTCATGACAATAATTACTTGGGGACTTGTTAAATATACAGATCAGTGAGTCTCAAAGTTTGGTCTAAGGACTCTGCGGGGTGGTTTGTGGGTTCCCTCCTTTTCTAATTACAGATCTAGGAGAAGCCAAATTTTCTTCTTATACTTCAGCCAAAAGAACATATAGCGATAGATTGAATGCAGAAGCAGATATAAGAATCCAGCTGTCTTCTATTAAGGGAGATATCAAAGATGTTTGGAAAACAATATCATTCACTAAATTTTTTAGAATATAGTTATTTTTCATTAAAATGTGATTTATATTGATGTTAATGGGTTTATTATTATAAATGAATTATTAGATAATAAAAATTTTGAAATTAAAAAATTTTTGAGTTTCTAATATGTTAAATACCAATAGCTATAACCCACATAAACAAAAGCTCTTGGAGGTCCTCAACAATTTCTAAGTGTTTAAGGATTCCTCAGAATAAAAAGTTTGAGAACCATTGATATAGATAATCAAGCCTCTCTTTGGAAATTCTGATTTAGGAAGTCCCAATAGAGCCCAGGAGTCTGTATTTTTAGATAATTACACCAGTTGCTGAGCAGAGTTTGGTTAACACTGAGCCAATATAAAGGTGTTTAAGTGTTAGGGATTTTTATGATGAGCTATGGTGAATGCCAGACAGAATAAAAATTAAATGAGTAAAAGGATTGTCAAGCAGAAAAAGGCTGGTCCATTTGAGGTTGATAAGACTGTATTTGTAGTGGAGCCATTTAATGACCCAATTTTCATAATTTTCCTAAGCAATGTTGGGACTCCAGGAGCAGAAGCACAGAAAGTGGGCACTTTAGAGATGGATAGGGCTTTGGGTGGGGGCTAAGTTACCCTGTAACTAGCTAGATATATGATGATATTCAGATTTTATATTGAGGAGGCTATACTCTGGGGTTATACTGCAGGAGAGTTGTGGGACCTACTAGGTGTGGTATAATAGTACAATGGGGGATGCCTGGGGAAATCTATTGGATACAGTGTTAGGTGAGGTTAGGATGGTGTTATGCGTTTTAGAAACTTAGAGCATTTGCAACTGGTGAGATACGGGAAAATTAGAAACCAACAAAGCAAGCATGCATCTGCCAACAGGGATTTAGTGTGTGGAACGTTAAAGGGGACTGGGCGGGGGCTCAGAGGACACAACTCTAAGGAAGAGAAATGAAGATAAGGGGTTCTGGATATGTGGGACTTGGGTGACACTGTTCATGGTATGGTCATGGGAGCCTAGAGAAGGGAAGATCCTGGGACCCTAGAATGCACTGCTAAAATATAACTAAAGCAGAAGTTAGGTGAGGGCTGAGAGATTCTGTTGGTTTACTTCATACCAAGTCATGACTGTCTCGTGTACCGCCTTGCTTTCTGGAACCTGTCTTTTTGACTAGACTATGTCATGAGGAGAGGAATGCTTGTCTTGTTCTATATCTTTAAAGACATAATAAGTGCTCAATAAATATCTGTTACATGAATGAATGTTGAATTTGGGGTCAAAGAGTTAGGAAGTAAAGGAATGTGGATGTAAAACAAGGTCGATCTGACTCCAGGATCTGAAGAACATGTTATCTGTGTCTTTTGCCTCATTGCCAGTGATAAAGAACAGGGCTGATCCCATACCTTGTCTGGGAATTGGAAACAGATGCAGAGGGGAAACAGCCTGTGCTGGGATGAAGGGGTGGAGAGAGACTATTGAGGATTAAGGAGATGATTGCATATCTCTGCAATTGCCACCAGAGCCCTGGTGTAGAGAGACCTATTAAAAAGGTCTTCCAGGGGCGCCTGGGTGGCTCAGTTGGTTAAACGACTGCCTTCGGCTCAGGTCATGATCCCAGAGTCCTGGGATCGAGTCCCACATCGGGCTCCCTGCTCAGCGGGGAGTCTGCTTCTCCCTCTGACCCTACCCCCTCTTGTGCTCTTTCTCACTCTCTCTCTCTCTCAAATAAATAAAATTTAAAAAGAAAGTCTTCCATTTTCTCTTGAGAACAGAGGGAACTCTAGGAATGATAAACTAAATTATGTTCTGATTCTTCTGTTAGAGCAAAGGAATTAAATGACAAATGGGGAACATGTCGTTCCAAAGGAGAGGATCTCTTCTCTCTGGTCCCCTTCTCCCTAACCTCCCACATTCCTCCTCAAATGATCCCTATTCTTGAAGTGCTGGGGAAAGGCAATGTAGCTCCAACTAGTCCAGAGAGAAGGAAAGCAGTCCCCAAGGGCCAGCCTTTTTAGCAGGAGGACGGTTAGGTCTGTACTCCAGACAACTTGGACTAAGCCCACGTGACCTATGGTCCCAGTAGAACCCTGAGCCGGATGGATTTCTGACTATGCTGCCAAGGATTTAGTGGCTGAGCCACTGCAGTGACTTGAAGGTAGATAAATTCAAGTTCTTTTATTATTTCAAGACTTTGATTAAATTCCTTTTGGGAAGGAGTCTCTGCTTTGATGGCTTTGATAAGCTCCTTGAGTCTGGGCCTGGTGGGTTCAGTCTCTCCTTGTTTTTTGAGCATGAGCAACATTTGGCTGTGGCAGTGGGGTTGAAAAGAGAGATGTGTAGGGAGGGGAAGGAGAGTCTGGTTGCCATTGGGAATGCTGTAGGGGCTGGCCCTGGTTGAGCTTTTTTCAGAACCATGGGAACAGTTAAACCATCCCAGCTCTTTCCTCCCCTCACTTCCACCTCTCTGTCACCAAACTTGAAGCTATCTCTTAGAGAATAGGAGTCAAAGCTTTCACACATAAAATCTACATCTTTGAAATAAAAAACCTAAAGCCTCTGTCAAGGTTTTCGCATAGGATCACAGTGGCCAAGGGGCCACCAGTTCTTATACCAGATGCTTTGAGGCTGTGGAAACTCCTAGAGTAGTTGTTCCTAACATTTTGGGAGAATCTTTGAGAACCAATGAAAGGTTAAATGTACATACACATAAAAATCGGCATACTATTTTGGGAGTTCAGTCTCAGGGAAACTCCCATGGATCTTTAAGGACCTTGTGAACCCCAAGTGTGGGTTTTTTTTTTTTTTTTTTTTTTTTTTGCCTGGAATGGCAGTTGGGTAGCACTCCTAGCTAGGTCTTATATATTCTTTCTTGGAGCATTACTGGTGTTCAAGAGAAATCTGGGGGTCCCACAGAATATAGAATTAGTAAACTAATACCACATTCTGCCATTTTAATCTATTATTCACCTCAACCCTTCTAAATGATACCATATCCTTGTCAAGAGGTTGTCTAACTTCTGCTTAAACACTTCCAGTGACAGGAAATTCACTCTTTCTTGAAACACACTGTAGTTTTTCATAGTGCCTATTTAAGTATACTTGGAACTTAACATCAGTTCAGATGATTCTGTTATATAATGTATTTGCTCTCTCTAGCCCAACATTTGTATCATACACATATTTACAAAAAGTGTCTATGTCTTTGTCCATTCATTCATTTACTCATTCGTTCTTTCAACCAACCATATGTCTATTCAAACAAACATTTCCTAAGTGTTTGTTTTGTTCCAGGAATACCCTAAACACTGGGAAGGGATGCAAAGATGAATCAGAAATGGTCTTGGAGCATGTTTTCATCCAAAACTAAAGGTCTAGAGTTTACTACTCCAAAATTCCCTCTAGATTGGCACAAAAGAATTACTTTTGCACTTTAGAGTTATGGTGTCAATCAGCTGTCAAATGATCTAGTGGTGCTAGGTCATCTATCTTACATTTCCATTTCCAGAATTTACCTTTCCCATCTTTTTGAAAATGAGAACAGCTGCCCATTGACATTTTCTGGCCATGTGCCCCATTCACTGTTATTCCTAAAGTTCAATACCAAGAGTGCCTGCCCTATGAACTCCTGAACCCTGGGGCCCTACACCATTCTAGTCTTTTTCCCTGTGCTTCCACTGAAAGGAGAAAGGTAAGGCCTAACCTTAGACTTGGAGCCTTTCCCTTTTTCATTATAGTGGCATTTTCCTTGTAGATCTTGCCCTGGAGTGTCATGCTGTGGCCTTGCCAGGTTCATGTCAAGTGCCTTACTAGAGTAATGCTGGCTTTACTCACAGGGAAGTGCCAGCTTCTTATTGGTTAAAACAGATTTCCTTTATCTCACAAGTCCTCAGAAGTTGTGGCTGGGTATCGAAAGTTACAGGTAGCTGACCATAGATAATACAGGTAAAATTTTGGTTTAAAATAAATGTGTTGCTCATTAAAAATGTGATAAAAAATATCACACACCTGATGTTTACCCTTATCCTAGAGACCTCTAGAGGTCATGTCTTGGCCCTACAGCGTAACGCGGAACTTGCCATCAGCCTCTTTGCCTCTTCAAATTCTGTTGGCTCTTCACAGCTGGCATTACCCCTTTTAGGAAGCTTTCCCTACTCACCCTAGCCCTGTGAGACCTTCATCTTGGTGGATCCACTGGTGAGCACTCTAATCTATGATCATACATAATCGTGCAACCTAGCACTTTTTATCATATAATCTTACTTGGTATCTCATGTATATATTCCCTTACGTGTGGTTTCTCTGTTGGGTACTTAGATTTGGATGAGCTTTTAGACTTTTTGATTTTGATTTTTAAGTGAGCTGCTACCTAAGCTATTTGTTTCATCCCTACAGTCAGTTGGAAAAACAGTGGATGCCTACATGATGTGACTGAGGAGCATCATTAGGAACTAGCCTAAACCTAAAACCTTTTCCCACCAGTCCTGTATGGTGTCTGAGTACTCAGTGAGACTTTTATTCCCTTGGCTGTTTTTTCCTGACAGCATATGCTTTGAGAATTCAAATAACCTTATGCTCCTATCTAAGTAAATATCAGTAAAGAGGCCAGGGATTTTAAACCAAGATGTCTCAGGGGCTCCTCTGGAGAAGAGGGAGTTCCAGGAATGCCATCTCCACCTGAACTAGAGCAACTCTATTTTTGTTTTATGGACCAAAGTTATCCTAAAACTTTATTTATAAGCCATTCATCTGCAAAAAGAATTCTTTTTGAAAACCATTCTTTTAGGGCACTAGGTTTCAAAATTTATCCTGCACAGGAATCCTCTGGGAGGCTTGTAAACATGCAGATTGCTGGGCCCCACCTCCCAGAGTTTCTGATTTGGCAGGTTTAGGCTGGGGCGTGATAATCTACATTTCTAACAGTTTCCCAGCTGCTGCTGCTGGTCAAGAGACCGTACACTTTGAGAACTACTTCTTTTTTTTTTTTAAGATGTTTTATTTATCTATTTCACAGAGAGAGAGAGAGAGAATACAAGCAGAGGGAACAGCAGAGGGAGAGAGAGAAGCAGGCTCCCCGCCGAGCAGGGAGCCCGATGCAGGGCTCGATCCCAGGACCTGAGCCGAAGGCAGCCGCTTAACCGACTGAGTCACCCAGGCACCCCGAGAACTACTTCTTTAGGGAAGTGTGTTAACAGCTTCCCAGAACTCTCTAGGAGAAACACTGGCAGGGGATGGAGATCGGGGGTTGGAGAGGGAGTGGGAGAATGCTTCCAGAAGGGAAGTTGACTGGTTCAAAAAATAGCTGCCCCTACTGATTGTTGTTTACTTTGAATCCCTTCATCTTCATATCTTCATAAGACCGTCAGGCTTTGATCCCTAACCAAATCCCAAAGGAGGGTACTTCTATGCCTTGTCCTAAGCACAGATAGGAGCTTCTGTAAGAGCCATTGGTCCAGGGCTTCCTGAAGCTTTGATTCATCACTAAGTTTAAAGTCATAGCAGCAATGTCCACAATAGTCAAACTGTGGAAGGAGCCGAGATACCCTTCAACAGATTAATGGATCAAGAAGATGTGGTTCATATATATAATGGAATATGACTCAGTCATCAGAAAGGATGAATACCCACCATTTGCATCGACATGGATGGAACTGGAGGGGATTATGCTAAGCGAAATAAGTCAAGCAGAGAAAGTCAATTATCATATGGTTTCACTCATATGTGGAACATAAGGAATAACATGGAGGACATTAGGAGAAGGAAAGGAAAACTGAAGGGGGTAAATCAGAGAGGGAGACAAACCATGAGAGACTCAGGACTCCGGGAAACAAACTGAGGGCTTCAGAGGGGAGGGGGGGAGTGGGGGGATGAGGTAGCCGGGTGATGGGTATTAAGAAGGGCACGTGTTGTGATGAGCACAGGGTGTTATATGCAACTAATGAATCACCGAACACTACATCAAAAACTAATGATGTACTATGTGGTGACTAACTGAACATCATAAAAAAAAAAGCAACTCCCCCCCAAAATGAAGTCAAAGAACCAGAAAGGACTTCAGATAAGGCCCCTAAATAATGCTAGTGATGTTGGTGATGGGTCATCTAGGCTAGGTAGTGTGATGCTGACATCAGGAGATTCTAATAGCTTGGAGAGAGAGAAGCTAACCAACCTTCTAATCCTACTAAATGTACAACTCAATGGAATTAGACGATGGTTAAAATATAAAATTTTATTGCCAATAAAAGCCTTTAATAACTCATTTATCCTGTTTCAGTAGGACCTTATTCTTTCTGATGAAAATCCAGTCATAGCATCTCTCATTAAAAATAAAATTATTTTGAAATAAATAAATATATAAAATAAATAGCATATACATTTCATAAATAGTTTGTTCTTATGCACAGTATCCATGCTTACATTTTAATATCATTTTCTTACAACCTACCCCATCTCCCACTTCCAATGGCAGGAAAACTGCATGTCAGGACAGGTGGGAAATCTCTAGAGCCAATGCAGGGATGGCCTGCACCAGGTCATAGACCCAAGGATTTTAATGAGACTTTTCCAAAGCTCTGCATGTAGCATCTATGGAGATTCCTTGGCTTTTCATTTACCCATTGTCAAAGTATTTGGGTAGATTGTGGGGCAAGATATCCCTGGCCCTTGGCAGGGGCCCCCATTCTTTCTTGTGCCACCTCAGGGGAAAGAACATGAGTAAAGAAAGAAGTATATACAGGATTCCCTCCAGCCCACCCCCTCCACCCATCTCCCTCCCCCAAATAACCTAACCTTGATATACACTTTGAACAAAGGAACAGCTGGGTTGAGTTGAACAGGAAGTGGTCCTCTGTTATCTAAATTGATAGGAAAGAGGATTGAAAAGCTATGAGTATAGTGCTTGCAGAGACGACTGTGGCCCTAGAGTACAGGGGTCACAGAGGTCACACTAGGGGTCCATTACCTATAGCGAAAGAGGTCTCTGGACATGGAGGGCAACTTAGAAGGATCTACTGGCCTGGGCAAAAAGTGAGTAAATTTCTGGTGTCGTTTAGTCCTGTATCCCTCCCGGGGTGAGCCGTCTTTATTCAAGGCCACATAATACTGTCTCTCCGAGTCCAAGTGTTTGTACAAGGTGGAAGCATAGGTGTTGTACCAGTTTTCTTCAAATTGTTCCCGGAACACACATTCACGTGTGAGTTTCTTCTGTGAGGATGAGAAAATAAAGCAGAGCCTATTATATGACTATTTCTCCCATCCCAGCTTGCTGAAATAGCAATAACACATTGATGTTAGAAAATTTCAGTCCTATCTCCCAGTATTCCTGAGGCATCTTCTTTCCAAATAGCACAAAAGAGCTCTGTCTGTATGGCCTTCATCCTCTTTCATGAACCACACAGAAATGTTTTAGGTGAGATCTTTCCCGAAGGCAGGAGACCAAAGGAGATGGCCTCACCTGGCTCTCTGAGCCTGAGAATTTCTGCTATGGCCTCCCAATACTCCTCTGGACCCCGAATTTTCTCCCTACTTCGGGCAAATAATGTCAAATCCATTGAGATTACAGTCAACCATGTCACCTAACAGGCAAAGGCCTTGGATCTATATAAAGCTCCATGGGAGGTGAGTTATGATCTCTCCTAATGAAGGGTCTCAGGCCTGTCAGTTGGAAAGCTCAGAAAAGATCTCCTTGAAAAGTTCCTCCAATCTGGCTATTTCAAGCTAGCAGCTCCTGAGGCAGGTCTCTTGCCTCTGTGCCTTCTCACACTTGATCCAGCTGGCATACTACTTGCTGGGGTTGCCGATACGGAGTGCTGGGGACAGGCCTATCTCTTAGGTGTCAGGGAAAAATGTGCTCTGAGTTCATGGGGTGCAGGCAGCCAGAAAGCATGCTCTGTGACTCAAAAGGCAAACCCAGGAGTTGGGCTCCCCCCAAAGGGTTAAGGTCAGCGAAGTCACTCACCATTCCCTAGCTCTGGGCTAGCTTCCAGAATAGAGAACATGCACTGTGGCCAACCCAGTCCTAGCTGGGGACTTAGGGCTGTCACCAGACCCTGGAACCCTCACTCTTCATTTGTTTGTTTCATTTGGCCTCTGGGATTCAGCTGAAGCAGTCTGGAAATCAGGGACTGTGTTTTCAATCTCAGAATCTCTATCTGAAGGCCAGCCCTTCCACTGCCTATTTTTGTGCCAGCTCATCTGCTACTCCTCTAGGTGCCCAGTAAAATTCATAGGTGCTCTTCGGGAGTGCAAATGCCCCCAACCCTTACCCTCTGTTGACAAACCAGCACAGTTTACTGTTATCACCAGGCTGGCTGGGCCTCTAATGGAAGAGGTGAAAGCAAAGTTACCACAGACAAGCTGATGTTTTGATGGGAACTGGCTGAGTGAACGTGTTATTATATAGCAAGCTCCTGGGCAGCCAAGAAGCACCTAGAAGACACTAATCCTTCGCAGTTGATAGAAGCATTTCAAGTGCAAGATAAATGTTTTTATGTTTTTGCCTTACACAGTCCAAACACTGGTGGTAATGGCCGCTGATGAAAAGAAAACCTTCAACTTACCGACCCATATAGTTCTCCTCGCTCATTCATTCCTAAGTACAGGCCAGAGTCCACTCCCCGGATGCTGATCAACCCCACCGCCAGGCTGATAAACTCCAGGATTCCTAGAGCAAAAAAGTGAATGCCATTTCTATTACTGATGTCAAGCTAAGAGGGAGCTGTTCAGGTGACATGAGCTACCAGTCATTTATCCCCAACTGGAGGCCAGCCCTGTATGCCTTTGTTGAGTTACCTCATGAAACCATCTTTTGCAGCAAGAATGGAACCTCAGAAAATGTACTGAGTCTCCCTGGGCCTCGGTTTTTCCCCATGTAAGATGGGCGAAACAATCTCTTACTCAACACTCTTAGAGATATTATGAGGAAGAGACCACGAGCAGGCTTTGGCTACGAAAGCTCCGTAATTACAAGGTACTATTGCTGTTAAATACCACCATTTCAAGAAATGGGAGGGTAGCTTTCTAAATGGAAGAATGTGGCTAGATTTCTGTATCTTCCCAAAGTCACTTCCCTCCTCCCTAGAGCACACAGCATTACCTTCTTGTCCTCTAGGCTGAATTTGTTTTGCACCCTCTTAGCTCCCATGTCCTTAAAGCCACATGAGGCTGTCAACTGCTTGCAGCTGACTCTAACAAAGGCCACACAGTCTACTCACTAAGTCTGTGTCTCCTGCCTATGGCAGTAGGCAAAAACCATGGCCTGGTGAGAGCTTTCTTCAAAAATATGCTCTTAGCCAGTGCAGTCCCAGGCTGACAAGCCTGTCGTTTTCCCCTTGTCTCTTTAGAATTTTAAGTTTATCCATGGCAAAGAGTTGACAGGTAGTACTAGACTTGATACTGATTTGAGATGTTGCAACTTTAAGGGGAAAGTTTGGAAGACATTCAGAAACATCCCTCTAGCTGACAAGGTTAGAGATGAGGAGTTGGAAATGTTTTCATTTACCCAGCAGCAGCAGGAGGAAAAAAAATCAACTTCTAAGAGGGGGAAAATGACCCAGAACTTAAAACCTTGTGGTGCTGAAGACTACAGTTTTGTTCTAAGATAGGACATCTGTTATTCTATGGATACAGACATAGCGGTCAAGTAGATTCCTCTTTGATATTCCTGTCTCTAACCATGTCCTCCAACGTACAGACCAAAGCTTGATATGACTGACTCACAGAAGCATCCAAAGGTATGAAATGAGCTCACATCTGGCTGCTTTTCTTACCCCCAAAAATGCAATTCTTAAGAGTAATCATATTCTATGTAGTCTACACAGGGAGTGGAACTGATTCCTTAAAGATTACTTAAGAAATGAAGTGGTTAATTTTGAAATTGGACTCAAAGCTCCAGTGGGAAGTCTCCTGAAAAGCCCCAGTGATTTGGGCTGGTGGATGGGTGTGCAAATGTGGCAGCTTTAGGGCACAAATTTCCACGACCCACTTGGATCTCGTTGAAGAATGCAAAGGTCTGCTGCTATCGTATGGCCTCCGACATTGAAATCCTTCGTTTTATTCTCAGTCGGGTTGCTCTTAACTCCTACAGTACAAGGAAGGCATTTTGGGAAAAGAGACTGACACAAGATGGTAGGAGGAGAAGGGCAACTAGCTGGTGTCAAGTAGGGGTTAAGCAGGAAGTGATGTAATGGATCAAACCCGTTAGTTGCATTGTGCAAGTGTCTGATTTGGGTTCTGCCTTGTTTAACATTTTAATAAATGACTTGTAAGAGGACATAGGGGAACCACTTACCCTAGTTCCAGAAGATGTACAGCCGAGAACGTGACACAATCAAAATCCAAAGAGATTTCAAGAGGATGGGAAAATGAGCTGACTCCAACAAAATAAGCTTTAATTAGAATAAATGTAAAGTCCTGCACTTTGGTCTCCAAACCAATTACTCAAGATGTTTTGTGCTTGGGTTTTGTTGGGGGATGGTGAGCCTCAAGTGCAGACAGTTGAGTTAATCGTACTCCTTGTCTTATGGCCTACCATCATAATTGGTCTGTGCAAAGCCTTTTTATTCATCTATTTCTTTTTATTTCTGTATTCTGCTCTCATCCTCCACCCCGCTTCAGGCAACCATGTATATTTTCTTGAAAACACGTAATATTCTTTTGTGTTTCCATGCATTTGCTTTAAATACAAGTCAGCCCACCTCTGGAATGTGGAGATGTGGCTTAGTAAAACATACACAACAATGACCAAGAGATTTGGCTGAACAAGGTAAGCTCAGTATGGGTGATTCATGATATTAAAAAGCTGATGTAGAACTAGTCATGTAAAAATTAAAGTTTATCAAAAAGCTAATGTGAAACAAACAAACAAAGAAAAGCTAATGGGATCGAAGGCTGCACTGACAGAGGCCTAGCAACTGGCCAAAGGGAGGAGACAGCCCCACTCTGTCCTGCCTTAGACCACACTGAGTGCTGGTTTTAGTTCTACTGTGTTTAAAGAGGTCTACGGAGAAATAGAAGTGTGTTCAAAGGAGAGTGGCCAGTATGGCAGGCAAACAAGAAACCAGGTCATGGTTTGGTTCTGTGTGCTAAACTTTGAGGGACACCAACCAACCTGCTGGAGCCTTCAATTCTTTCCTCTGCTTAGACAAATTGCTTCCGAGCTTCAAATCTTAGTTCCCTCATTCTCTAAGTATCTCATGTCTCTGACCACCCTGAGCTCATGAAGTAGCAGAGGGCAGCTTGTGATCTCACCGGCCAAGACCTGGTGTGAGAACAAATCATGAAACACAAGAGGTGTGGCCATTTGAGTCACCACAGTTTTTCTCCAACTCTCTGTTAACCCTGATGCCAAAGGACAGATCATAGAGGAAGCTTGGGTTGTGTCCAGTAACAAGGGTCTCCAACAGCTGGAATCATCCCTGCCCAGCTGTCTTGGGGCATCATTTTCCTTTGCCAACTTTCCTATTAGCTGGATTCAAACTGTGGGAACCCAGGGGCACATGATGATGGAACAGATATTCCTAAACCTCCTGAATCCCAGCCAGCATGAAGGGAGAGAGAAAACAAGCCGTTTTCACATTTTCCCAGTTACAGTTGGAGAGGGGTATTAACAGCGAAGTGTGAAGGCCAAGTATCAAGCAGACAATGTTTGTCTTCAGTACTCTCGTCCTCTTCGAGGTCCAGGACTTCCCTCTACTCTGCCTCATCTTGACCTGTCCATCTCAGGCTCTGGCCTCCGCTTGACAATTTCCAGGCTTTTCTTCCATCTTTTCCCCCATGGCTTCAGTCAAAACAGATCTGTCCTGAGCTCTACTGCTCCAGAACCTCGCTAGACCATTGGCTAACGTGTCCTTGAATCAGTCTGGCTCCATGATTTGCCTGAGCCCCCTCAGTCATCCTTTCAGGGCCTTTGGGGCCAAGACAGTGCTGCTCTGGCATCTTGACAACTGAGGAGCAGACTGCTCAAAAACCAAAGCAGCTGCATTAGCCTGCCCCTTCACACCTGGTGGGAGGCCTCTCCTCCAGTCTGGCTCCCAGGCTCTGCTCTGCCAGTCCACAGGTGCCCCCTCAGGAATGTCAGTACCCCTGTGAACCTCATGTAAATACCACCAGCCAAGCAGAGATTGAAATACTCCCAACCACTGATCGAAGAATGGAGTGGGTGGGGCGGGGGGAGCGTAGGCTATGCCAACAGGTTATTATTTGGAGTCGTGGCTGCTCTTGGGCTCAGCCTGACTCGTTCTGAACACATGGATTCCAGGGTAATCCTTGGGGGCCCTGCTCTCCAATTACAACAAATAGCTATTTACTTTACACGGCCTTTGGAGACTACCTCCTCCCCCCAAGCAGAAATCTATAATATTTTATATCTTAAGTCTGGCCTACTTTACCCTGCTGGAATGTTGACTGCTAAGGCACTTATGGAATGTTAAAGTTTCGATTTATTGAATACCCTGGCTGATTAACTCAAATGTGGAGGGAGGAGAGTTAGCAAACTCAAACGCCACCTCTTTCTTTGCCAAAAGCTGAACTGAGAAAGAGTAAATGTGTGTTTGAAAGTTGGCAGGGGAGGTTACAAAGAGACAGCTTTGACTAGTTATCATTTCCTTTACAGGAAATACATGGAATTGCCAGGAAGCCAGGGAAGGAGGAAAGGGAAAAGGTGGTGCAGAGGTGGTCTCAGGCAGTGTTATTTTAAAAGGCAAAACCAAAAATGAAGCAGTCAGTGAAGCAGCAATGAAAACATCCCTTCCTCCTGCCAGTTTTATTTCCTTTGGTTTCTCCTTAAACTTACCCTTAGCAGGCCTGAGAGATGAAAGGAAATCAAGATGTGTCCTTAGGGAGGTAATTAAAGACCACTTATCCCAAGAGCCTATTACTAATTTATGTTGACCTTGTAGGTTATTGGGCTCAGCTTAGGCACGGAGTCAGACAAACACTAGCTGCTGGAAGCCAAGCTCATAGTTTCTCCACCTCTGCTGCTCCCACCCTACATTTCTCCCTCCTTTCGCGATTTTTCTTTTTATATACCAGGAATGAGCTACTCCAACATCTTCAGGCCATTTCTGGGAGACTTTGGGAGGTTCTGAGGCCGGGGTGGGAGTCCCATTCCTTCCGAAGAGGAACAAAAGGGAATTGCAAAGTCACGAGTGATGGAAGGAGAAGGAGCCAAGTTAATACTCCCTCTTCCCTGACCCCACCTATCACCCTTTGGAGGACCTGCTGCAAATTCATATAGACACCAGCACCCCTCCATTACTCCCACCCCACACACAACCCACTGTCCTCCAGCTCTGTGAGGGCCTTTTTCCAAGATGACACAGACCTCATTAGGGTTCCTGCTTGCTCCCAGCAAGGAAGACCAGCCCTGATCTTAAGTTGTTTGCTAGACTTGGCCTTGCCCAGGCACTGGCCTCTGGGACCCCCCACCCCTGACCCGCCCTGCCTTTTACTGTGCACTCCAGATGCAGCTTTAGCAAGGCAGGGGAATAGGCGGTTGGGGAGGTTGGGGGGGGAAGGGGGAGGGTGGGATAAAGAAGGGAACGGGTATCATGGTGGAGGGTTGGCAGAGCCTCTTACTGGCTTAGGGTTAGAAGGTGTCCTTGGGCCACAGGGTTCTTGGGAAGAAGTAGAGGGCATTGGGGGATGGGGTTCCCAAGTAAAGGTAGCTGTCACAGCACCTGAATTATGGTTTAGTAGAGAATAGGAAATTGAAAATAAAAATGGCCAAATTACTGAGGAATGAACACATTTGTTTAGAAACCTAATGATCTCCATCCCACATCAAGGTTTATACTAATTATGTTTTGTATGTGAGACAGGCAGCTGTGCCCTTTCAACAATCTGCCGGGTGTTGAGCAGAGAAAATCCTGTTCGGAGCCTGTACATTTCCTGTCCTGGGCCCAGGAGACACCTGTTTCTGGGGCTGGGAGTGAGCCCAGGACCGTTTCCTCCCTGTGAGTCAAGGAGTCCAGACGTATGTCCAGGCAAAAGCTGACCCAGGGCTGTGCCCTTCCAGAGTGGACAGCGGGAGGCTTCCCCAGTTTCTCCAAGACCCAGCTCGCGCCTTGCTGCCTGGACTGACCTCCACCCCTGGTAGAGCAAGTCAGACGCAGGCAGGTGCCACGGCTGCCGGCTGCCGAGTCGCGGTCTGCCAAAAGCGATTCCGACGCGGACCGCGCGCCCACCACATCCATAGCCCCGGAAGGCTTCTGCGGCAGACAATCGGCCGCGACAACCCCGCTGCCCTCGAGACGCCACGCCACAGCCACGGTCCCTGGCCTCCTCGGCGGGTGGCGGGCGCTCCTACCCTTCTCCAGCTCCACCTGCTTTTCATCCTAAGCGCAGCGTCGGGTGTCAGAATGCTCCCCCGGCTACGGGGGAGGGAAGAAGGGTGGAGTGGGGGAATGAGAGGCCGCACCTCAGGGCGCCCCCGCCTCCTCCCGAGAGCGTCTGAGGGTGCCAGGCGCCCTGACGCCGCGCGGCTCAAGTTTGCGCCATCCGATCCCGCCTGCCCCGCGTCCCTGGCTGTCTCCCGCCTCGACGGGCCGGGACGGCACGGAGCTGGGGGCGGCCCGCGCGGGCCCGGAGCCGGAGCCCCGCGCCGTTGGCTCCCCAGCGAGCCGTCCGCTTGCTTCCCGTCCCTCCCGGCCGCGTCCTCACCGAAACGGCTGTGGTCGTGGCGGGTGCCGTGCACTGTGCCATTCGGGAAGATCTCCAGGTGGAAGCCGGTGCGGCAGTAGAGCTGGCGGCGCCGCAGGATCCCCTTCAGGTGGGCGAAGTCTGTGGGCGAGCCGCGCTGCAGCTTCCCCTCGATCTGGCCTAGGCGCTCGTTCAGGAAACCCGGGGAGTCAGCTAAGGGCACGGTCCCCAGAGACGAGGAGAAGCCGTGCAGATCCCAGTCCAACGAGGCGAAGACCCCCCCCACCTCCGCCATGGCGGGGTGCGCGGGGCCGAGCTGGGGCCGCGGGGCGCCAACTACCTCTCCCCTCAGCGAGCGCAGGCGACTCGGCGGCGCCTGTTCGCTCCCTCGCTCGCTCCGCGCTCTGCCTAGCTGCAGTCGACGTCTGTTCGCGTCCAAGGAACTTCTCAGCGGCGGGGCAACGAGCTCCTGACCATGCTCTCAGTCAAAGTGGCGCTTCCCTTACGCGTCCATCTCCCTAGGCCTCTCATAGCTGGCTTCGTCGAGCTATCAGATGCAAACGGCACTTTATATACATACCCACTCCCCTTACATTGACATATTGGATATTTAAATACAAGCCACACCTCACTGGCATCCCCTCGGAGATTGGTGTGTGGGTTCCCCCCCCTTGTATCCATTTGGCTCTTTTTGGAAGGGAGGGGGTGAGGGAGGAGAGAGCGAGCGAGCTTCACTCCCTCTTTTATTATGAAAAAAATGGCAGGAAAAAGCTACACATTGCAGTGAGGCATAACTGCTTTTGGCAGGTTTTTCTGAAACTGCTGATGAAATAACGGAGCCCAGTGCGTGGAGACTGTTGGCGCCCACGTCCACTCAGGCCTGTTGAGTGGAGGTCTGTTGGCTGCGCGGGGGCAGTTCCCACCTCCCACGCGTCGTCAGGCTCCTCGCGTTCGGAAAGTGGCTGGAGACCAGGGCTGGGGGTTCACGCGTTCCTGAGCCTTTCTCATTCCCCCGCTGGTCGAAAACTGCAGAAGGGGCGCCTGGCCCGGGACTGGGGCTCCTTGGTTTCTTTGTTCTGTTGCCCATCCCCAGTCCCACTCCCCACCTGTAGGTCGGTGGGGGCCGAGGAAATGAAAAATCCGGAAGCGAATGAAGTTGCAAAATTTGGGAATGGGGGTGGTAGCGGTCCCTGCCGGCACCAAGGCGGAGTCTTCAAGGGGTCTGGGAGGAGCGGGAAACCCCACGGAGGAAAGAAGACTTTTTTTTTTTTTTTTTAAGGGACGTTTAGATCTTAGGAAAAGTATGGGGGAGTAAGAAATAGAAAGTGATCTTTTTGAAAACCGATCTCCACTGGCTTTCTGGGCGTGCTTTTACAAGGCTCTTGAGACCAAACCCGATGAGAGGCCATTGGAAGCCTGGTGGGGGCTTCCCCCCACCTCTTTTCTTGTTGGAAACAGGTGTTTCCTTGCTGTGTCCTGTGTCCTGCTTCGAGATATTCTATCAGGAAGAGCCGCAGTTGGAGCAGGAACTGGCGGCAGTCAAGGGCAACCCGTAGCGTCAAGAAGAACTGGGGAGCAGGTGCCCAGCCTGCCCAGCTCCCCCACGCCTCTGCCCCACACCTGAACCCTGGGGCCCCTCTCAGGCCCTGGCGCTCAGCGACCCGCTCGCCTATTTACCTGCGTTGTTGCCTGAAGTTTGCACCCGCAGTGGGCTCCGGCTGTCTTACCGTCTCCCGCAAGAGAAGCTGAGCAGAGCGAGCACCTCCACCTCCACCGCACTCCCGCCTTTGCAGCGCCTCCTGCTGGAGAACCCGTGTCTCACGACCAGTTCGAACTCAGGGTCTCCCTGAGAAGAAAACCGATTTAGCTCTTCAGTTAGGGCAATTTGATTCCTGCTCCCGGGCACCCACGTGCGCCGCAGGCTCACTCTCTGGAACTGTAGCAATTCTCGGTTTGGAACATCGTGGCTTGGTTCTGGTGTGCCTCCTTAGCCTAAGACAGAACCTCCCGGGCCAAGCACAATATCCGGCACACAGTAGGTGCTCAGAAATCATCTTCTGATGTGCTCCCAGTAGTCGGGGACACAGATGAAAATGCTCTTCCCATTGTAAGGGACACAGAAATGCAAACGATGGCGTCCCTATTGGAGTATTTATGGATGAAATGACAGGCTATCTGGGATTTACTTTAATCCAGTGTGAGACGGCAGAGGGAGTGGAGGTATAGATGCAATGATACTGTTCATAGGTTACTAATTGTTGAGGCTGAGTGATGGGTACATGGATGTTCATTATAAATTCCCTCTACTTTATATAAAAACATACACACGTGAACTCTTTCATAGTAAAAAGCTTTTGAAAGTGACGACATAAAACGAGGAAATCATTCCTTCATTCTTCATTCGTCCCTTTGAAGAGTTGGTGAATTTAGTGAGAAGGTAGGGCAGAGGGGCGGAGGTTAAGACAAGTACATAAAAGACTAGAGGGCCTGGGTGGCTCAGTCAGTGAAGCGGCTGCCTTCAGCACAGGTCATGATCTCGGGGTCCTGGGATGGAGCCCCCCCTTCGCACTCAGCGGGGAGTCTGCTTGTCCCTCTCCCTCTGCCCCTCCCCCCGCTTGTGCTCTCTCTGTCTCTCTCTCGAATAAATAAAATCTCTAAACGTCTAGAATACCAGGTAGTATAAGGTGCACAGTGCTGTGTGAATTCAGAAGGCAGAAAGAAGACTGACCTGGGGCTTTAGGGCTGGATTTGGGGCCAAAGTGTGGCCTTTGTAATGGATGGACCTTGAAGGGAAGATGGGAAGGATCTTGCAAATTTTGATGGGCCACTTCCAGGAAGGGGAGAAGAGTAACAAAGCAAATGGGACAATTTAAATGATAAAGACTAATTCTTGGGAGTTTTAGTTAATGTCACATGAAACAATGTAGATGAAACTGCTTTGAGAAATAGGTGATTGTAAAGGATTTAGATGTCTCTGTGCTGATATAAATAACGCGTTGATAATGGTGAAAGGCCATTTCCTCAACAATTACTTCAGGGAATTTCTCATTCTTTGTCCCCCAACATTCCTAAAGTCACCAACCACAGTTGCAGATCTGGTGTCCTACCTGATCAAAGGTCAGGGATATAAGCATTCTATTGCCCTTCTGGGGTTTTTCTGAGATTAAGCTGACTGATGATTCTATTTTAAAGATTTTACTTATTTATTGATTTGAGAGAGAGAGAGAGTGGGGGGAGGGGCAGCGGGAGAGGGAGAGAGAATCCCAAGCCAACGACTCCATGCTGAATGCAGAGCTGAGGTGGGCTCCATCTCACAACACAGAAATCATGACCTGAGCCGAAACCAAGAGTGGACACTTACTTGACTGAACCACCCAGGCGCCCCCTGATGATTCTATTTTAAACAATGTTTCCATGAAGTGGTCCAATTGACAGCACTTTTATGAGAGTTATTTAATTTTCACAACATTGTGGATTAGGAAGTGCCATATCCCTATTTTAGAGGTGAGGTTAGGTGACTAACACAGAATCATATAGTTAATAAGCAGAGTCATAATTTCATCTCAGATCCACTGGGGGCAAATTACTGTCAATTTATGGGTCTTGGGATTATGCAAAGATCAGTGTGTTGAGGACAGTGAGATTTCAGAATATTTTGGTTTACAGAAAACCCTCAGCAGGACACAACCTCTGGCCAGGGTTGTGTTGGATATATGGGATGAGAGGAAAATGTACATGAAAAAAGAAGCAACCCACACTGGATTGAGGACAACACTTTTAAAGTGAGGATAACTTCACAGCGGTGTTGTGAGGATGTAATGAAGTCACTGATGGAAAGTGTTCAGCATTCTGTCTGGTACATAGAAGACACTCAACACATCTGAGATTCCATCCTTCTTTCCCGCTATCTCATAGGGTTGGTAGGAAAAATAAAGCAACCTATGTGAAAAAGACATAGAAAAAAAAAAAAACAAACTCCTTAGGAAACAAGAGAGTTCTGACTCAGGCTGTAAGTGACCAGAAACTGGGGGCAGCCATCAGAGATAGTGATGCTAACAATGCTGGTACTCACTTCCCACCCCCATCACCCACTGCCCCTTACACACTCAGGAGGTGGGAAAGATGTCTGGAATTGTTGCTCAGCCTAGTTCTTAATTTTCCCTACAGCTTATAAATGTTTTCTCCTTTCTAACTTAGTTTCCGCAAGAAGGGGCATGGGGAGCTGTATTGCTAGGCAAATCCTGCAGGGGGCGTAGTTAATACCATCAATTGCTCCTATTTACTGGGCACTTACCTTGGGTTAAGCATTGCCCTAGGTGCTTTACATGCATTAGCTTCCTAAGCCTTATCACAACTCTGAGAAACAGTTTTATTCCCATTTCACAGCTGAGGAAGCTAAGGCACAAACATATTCAATAATTGGTAGCAGAGGTTGGACTTAAACTGTTGATTTTAAGTTAGGACCTGACCCTAACATTACAATGCCTCGGTCTGTTTACTTCAAAAAGAACTTATATTGCTCCTTTATCCTTTCTTCCCACCTTTCCTTTCTTTCTGCTTTCCTTGTGGACAGTAGTATAGTGTAGCAGTTGCACACTTCATCTCTGGTGTCAGACTGCCTGGGTTCAAATCCCAACTTGAAGCCATTCTAGGTGTTGAAGCCTCAGTTTCCTCTTTCTGGATGATGACGACGATGACGATAGTCGTGACCTCCTAGGGTTGCTGTGAGGTTTAAATGAAATAATACACAGAATGTACTTAAACCTGTGCCTGGCACATATTAAGTGGTCATTGTTCTTAGTATTATTTACATCCTGCCTGGCCCCAGTCATATTTCCTCCCCAGGTTTCCTCAAGCCATGCTCATTTTTTCCTAAGGGAGAGATGAGAACACTGGCCTAGTCATCCCAAAGCAATCAGTTTCAATTCTATTACTCCTTCTCTGTGATATTGGGTCAGTCTTGTTCTCTCTGGGCTTTAGAGGCCTGTCTCAGAAATGAGGTGACCCAACTGTCACCTGTCTGTGGGCAGGCAGGTAATGACAGAGTGGCCATCTGAGAAAAACAGGAAATTGCTCTCTTGTAAATTCCGTATACCGAGCATTCTAAGTGCCTGGCATTATCTAAGTGCCTTACATTTAAATCACATCATACCACCACCAGGTAGATGCTATTATTATTCTGATTTCTAAGGGATGGCAAAACTGAGGGCTAGAAAGATTAAGTAACTTGCTCAAGGTGATACAGATTATAGGTGCTGGGGCTGAAATTCAGACCCTGAAAAGTGGCCTCAGAGTCCATCCTGTTGGTCACCCCACTACTCTGAGAAGTGTTGGGACCTGGTTCAAAAGAGACAGTGTTATGATGTTACCCCATCTTCTTCTGGACAAGAAAAATCCAGGTAAAAAGAGCAGTCTTTTTTTCCCTCTAGGTGGTTTATAGCTGAGTTTGAGAAGTCTGCAAAAAGTCAAACCACATTCCGATTTCCCTCACTCCATCTCTAGGGCCCAGAAAGGAAAGGAAGTCTCTTTGGCTGGAACAAGCCTCCATCTTACCCGCCTGGTCAGTCTCCTGCAGTGAGAGTCAAGTCTCAAGTCTCCTTTGTCCCTGCCATTATTCTCCCATGGGCCTACCTGCAATGGGGGTAGGTAATGAACCATTTATTCTGGCTGTAACTTGCCATTAGTTGGCAGGTGATGACATCTTTGTGAAGTGATCTGTTAGTTCTTTGAGAGGAATGGGACACTGTGGAATGTGGCTCTAACCCTGGAAACCTGGGTCAATTTTCAACCTAGAGTGTGTGGCTCTGAATCTGAGTATCAATGGTGGATGTGTAGGTTCGGAGCTGAGTGTTGGGGGAGAAGTGTGGGCCGAGACTATGATTGTATTGGTTTTCCCAACACAAATGCATGCTTATATTTGTATTTGTGACACTGTGCAGAAGAATTTGCTTATGTCTGTGTAATAGCAAGAGTTGTGTGTTTAAGGTGTGAATGAAAGGATGAAAGTATGTGAATCTACAGAGCTCCTGCTTATTTACCCAAAGAATATATATGAGGGTTGTGAAGCTAAATTCATTTGAATCCAAAGTCACTTCCTTTTTTTTTTTTTTTTTAACCTGAGATGATTATTTTAGTTCCACAACCTGATGACACATTTACCTCAGGAGATAGAGAAGCCAGTTGGGGGGCTTCTCTGAGGTCCCAGCCACTTGGGGGGCTTCTCTGAGGTCCCAGTTTCCTTGGAATCTTGCCCAGGTAGCCTTTTAGCATCTCTTTCACACATAAATGAAGGGAAAAAGCAGGGTCTTAGGATCAGTTCTTCGCTTCCTGGCTATGGCCTCCAGTTAGGAGGACTGCCTCTCTGCTTTGCTTCTCTCTCCCTAAAACTGGGGACTTTATTCCGTTTCTGTGAGGGGTTTAAATCTCATCAGTTACACTCTGATTTCTGGATGTTCAGCATTTTATTTGCTGTGTTTGGAGCTATAGAAAGAGACTACATGTTCTGGTCTGCTCTCAGAACTGCTGGTGCCACAGGCTTCCCTAAGGATAGGTTGTATAACCCATGGCAAAGAATAAAATTGCTGTAAAAAAAAAAAAAAAAGAAAAAAAATTGCTGTAGGCTACAAGAGGCAAGAACAGAGTTAGCAAGGAGTAGCAAGTATAGTTTATGGTCAAGAGTTACTGGAGCAAGTCACTAGGAAGAAATGTACATTCTGATGGGGGTGATTGTGGTCCTAGCTCTTGCTGAACTACTGTCTGGGACTTTTGCTAAATTATTTCTCATCCGCGGACCTCAGTTTTCCTAACTGTGGAAAGAGGGGACTGGACTAGATCAGCCTCCCCAAACTTATTTATTTATTTATTTATTTATTTGAAACAAATAAAGTATTATTTGTTTCAGGGGTACAGGTCTGTGATTCATCAGTGTTACACAACACACAGTGCTCCCCACAACACATACCCTCCCCAATGTCCATCACCCAGCCACCCCACCCCATCCCCTCACCTCCCTCCCCTCCAGCAACCCTCAGTTTGTTTTTTTAACCGAAGTAACCCTAATGACAGAGGAGAGGAAAAATGAAATCCCCAGCATGGGTAGGGGAGAGGGGTGAATGGGGTAACCCAAAGCAGCCTACTGCAAGCTCCAAGTGTCTTTGCAGTCTTATGTTTTATCCTAAAAATGTATGCAAAGTTTGCATTTTCCTACACGATATAGCCATATTTGTTTTAATATAGAAGTATTTTAAATTTCTTATACTCTAGTAAAATGGACACTCTAAGGAAGCATTCCATGTTTATCCTGTGGCTTTGTGGACCCCCTGGCACACTGTCATGGACCCCCCCCCAGAGGAGTGCATGCCCCAGTTTATAAGTTTGGGAGTAAAGATTCCTTTCAGCTCTGACACTCTGTGGTTTAATGACCTGGGAATACCTTTGGTGTCTTCGATAGCTGCTCCCCAGGATGCTGGACGGGTTTTTTTTTTTTTTTTTTTTAAATATGGCCGCATCCGAGCACTCTGTTTTCTAGCCAGTTGTGCAAAAATAATGGAAACCCCTGATTTTGTTTCTAGACCAAGCATCTCCAGTGTGTCTTTGCTGAGCCCCAACTACAGGCTCAGGCTTATGCAAAGTGTCCTGAGGGAGGTCAAGAAGGATACTTAGGGTACTATTGTGGAGCATAAACTAGCTTACATGAAGCAACAGAGGTTAAGAGTTGATGAGTTAAATACTAAATTATGTGGTGTAGATTTTAAGTGCTGTAGAGGTTAAGAAGCAGGACACAGATGTGCTTCCTGGAAGAGGTAATAGAGCTAGAGAGGGGTTTTGAAGAATAAGCATGGTTCAGATAAATGGAGTGGAGGAAGAGTGGCATTACAGATAGGAGAGGGCATGAATAAAGGTCTGGAGGCTGTCAGGATTGTGGCCTGCTTAGGTCTAGGCCAGAATCTTGCTCAGTGGCAGGAGGCATGGACAGCTGAAATAGAGTCATTTTCACCCTGGGCATGAGTTTTAGCTACTTATCCGTCCACTGTCTTTTTTTTTTTTTTCTTTTTCTTAATACAGGAGGCTGTGACTAGGGCTGAATCACTCTTCTGCAGGAAGTCAGAAATCTTTGGAACAAAACAAAATGACCCTCAAAAAGGGATTTGGGAGAGAGAGTGGAGCATAAAAAATATCCAAATGACCTCATACACTGTCATTCAATCCAATCTGTGATTAGATGTAGGTTTATTCTGTAAGCCATTAGATTTCTGGTATTTGGGGTACATGTTATGTCTTCTGGTTTTCCTTTTTTTAATTGAAGTATAGTAGACATACAATATTATATTAGTTTCGGGTATATAACATAGTGATTCAATAATTATGTACATTACAAAATGCTCACTATGATAAGCGTAGTTACCATCTGTCAACGTACAAAATTACTACAATATTATTGACTATATTCTCTATGCTGTGCTTTTTATCCCTGTGACTTATTTATTTTATAACTGGAAGTTTGTACCTCTTAATTCCCGTCACTTATTTCGTCCCCCTGCCCCTTCCCCTCCGGCAACCACCAGTTCATTCTCTGTATTTATGAGCTTGTTTCTGTCTTTTGTTTGTTTGTTCATTTGTTTTCTTTCTTTTTTTTGATTCCACAAAAGTGAAATCATATGGTATTTGTCTTTTTCTGGTCTGACTTCTTTCACTTCGCATAATACCCTCTAGGTCCATCCATGTTGTCACAAAGGGCAAGATTTCATTCTTTCTGATGGCTGAGTAATACTCCACATGCACACGCACACACACACACCACATCTTCTTTATCCATTCATCTATTGATGGACATCCTCTGGTTTTCTTTAATTTATTGGTAAAGGTTCCTTTCAAGGGAGTCTAGATAGTACCTGCACAGTGCATATGGTTCAGGACAGCCTACAGCGCAAGGGGGTTCAAAGCATCTGTCCATGTCACCTCAGAGCAGAGGGTGTAAGCCAGAATGAAGGGACCTACCCATGACCCGCTGGTAACTGGAGATGGTGATACCAGAACTGCCTCAGAGCATAACTTAAGGAGAGACACACCCAAAAGGAGCAGAGTCAGTGTCAAGGGGAGTTTTTAACAACAAGCCCAGGGAGGACTAGGTTGTGGGTTGGAGGTCAGGACCAGGGAGCCTAGCAGCAGACATCGGTGCCTCTGCACGGTGCAGAGCCAGCATCCAGGGAACCTGGACGCAGACTTTAGATAAGGGTCTAGGTAGTGAGCTGGTGTCAAGGAAGTGCAGTGGAGGGTGGCAGGGACTCATTACCAATAGGTTAGAAATCTAAACAAAGTAGAAATGTTAATATGACTCACAAAAATAAGGAGGTGATGGGAGAGATAACAGGCAGAGATGAATAAGTGACGATTTTTTGAACTACTTTATTGAAGCATAATGACATAAAAAGCTGTACGTATTTAATACATACAACTTGATGTGTTTGGGGATAAATATATACCCATGAAACGATGGGTATATACACATGGTATAAACCACAGTCTATGCCATAAACATATCCATCACCTGCAAAAGTTTCATCTCATCGTCTTTGTTTTTTTATTATTATTACTATTATTTTTGGTGATAAGAACACTTAACATAAGATCTAGTTTCTTAGCCAAATTTTAAGTATACAATATGATATTATTAACCATAAGTACTATATTATACAGTAGATCTCTAGGGCTTATTCATTTACCATAACTGAGTGTTGATTTGTTATTCTTTCCTACCAGGGAATCAAATGATAACATCTAAAACTGAAATATGTAAATTTTAAAGTACTCCAGGGGCACCTAACTGGCTCAGTCTATAAAGCATGTGACTCTTGATCTCAGGGTCATCTGCTCGAGCCCCACATTGGGTGTAGAGCTTACCTAAAAAAATTTTCTTAAAGTACTCCAATTGTCAGAAAGGACCCAGGTTGGGTAGGGATTGGAGGGACTGGCAAGGAAGCCCTGTCTCCCCTCAGTGCTAGAAGAATCTGGATGCCTAGGGAACTACAGGGTCTCAGATATTGAGGAAATAAGATAGGAGCTCAATCACAGGAAATGGGTATAAGGCAGGAACCTAGACGTTAGGGAAGGGACAAGAGCCCAGTTACTGGAACCGGAATTATGAGATCTGAGCAGGGCCAGAAACTACTTACTTGAGCCTCAGCTGGGGAGGTATGGATGGAGATGTCTTATATTTTCTCCTGATTCAGAATAGAATAAATCCCAGAGTCCAAGTCTTGAAATGGAGGGGAAAAAAAACAATCAGTGGGGGTTAGGTGGCGTTGGAAGGGGCATGGAGCTGGACAGGTCATCACAGTGTCACCCAGACAAGCTCACATAACCGTATTACCACTCAAAATGCCTGCAGCTGTGTCCAGAGGTATATGTTTCCTCATTTCCTGCACCCTCGGTCCTCCCCACTGCCCAAAGAAAGGAGCACAAAATTGTCCTATATTGCTTTCACTGTCTGGACCTCCCCAGATCCAGGCCTTTCTTGATTAGCATCTCAGGCCCATAACGGAGGATGAGGTCACCCCGGTATGAGATGAGATGACAGTATCATGACTTGGCTGGCCATAAAACAACTGCTTTAAAGGCTAAATTTTGTAATTTCATAGTTTACCCAAGGGGTTGTGTAGTTCAAAGCAATGACCATAACATGAAGCTATTTGTAAAATTCTGACTTTCTCCTGAACCCAGTGTGGGTTAGGGAATGGTTTATGGTGGTATTAGGGAAGGAAGAGCTGAGAGCTGGGGAAGGCAAGCAAGGAAGGCTCAGATGGCTCAAGGGTGAGACCAATACTCCTGGGTTCTCTAAATGTGACAGGGGTCTCTTCTACAGATACAAAATGCTTTGTCTTTTTTCAAGGGCCTTGAAGATTTCCAAAGCAGAGGGTGCTTAACCTACTGACCGAACCTGGAAAAAAATAGTAAGATTGAGAGAGAAAATCCCAGTAGGAATTGCTTAGCTGCCTAAACCATAACTGGGGCCAGCGGGCTGCTTGTGTGGGGCAGGATGACTTGCCCTCCACCAGCAGTGTGGAGCTGGGCCATTCTGGGGGCTGACAGCCTTGGAATTAGATATATACCATAACGGGTGGGTCTCAGGCTTAGTCTCTGGGTCCAACAGTGAATTTGTAGAAGGCATGAAATATCAGGTAAAGAATTGATATGCAGTGGAGTGTACTGTGTGTAGAATCAGAACTGAGTTTGACTCCTGGCTCTCACACTGGCTGTGGGAACTTAGACAAGGCATTTAATTCTCTCCAATTCTGTTTCTTCCACTATAAAATTGAAACCATAATTGAACCTCCCCCTTAGGTGACTGTGAGACTAAAATGTGGTTTATATATGTGTGTGTATACATATATAAAATTTTCCATGAGGGTCTCACTGAGTTAGTAACACTGTTACTAACGGTAACTAGTTAGTTGCACAGTGTTATGTATGCCAGGGACCCTTGCGGTTCTACATTAGTGGGTCTTGTGATTCTTTTTCATTTCCATGACTGCTTATTACAGTGGTTTTTGAGAGGTGAGGGGTGAGTTAGAGTATTTTTGCAGCAATAGAGGATTGTTTTATGAATACATGCTCCTTCGTTGACTTTTCCCCTTTTATCTACCCATCATCTTTTCAAAGGATGAGAGGCAGCATGGTATGGAGCAGAGTCAGACAAATGGGGCTTGAACACCAGGTGTGTCACTCAGAGGCCATAGAACCCCAGATGAGTCATGGTAACTTCTCTGAGCTTTATCTTCCTTGAAGGGTTTTGTTTTGTTTTGTTTTGTTTTTACGAATTAAAAGAGATAATGCGTGTAACATGTCTGGCACTTAAATATGCAGAGAGTTTTTATTCTATCAATCATTGTTCAGAGATTTTAGATTTTTAAAGATGTATGGCTTAGCTAAGGCTATGAAAGGCTTATTAATACTGCATGATTTCAAGGATTTCAAATGTAGATTTCTCTTTTTTTGAATTTTAATTGCAGTATAGTTAACATACACTGCTATGTTAGTTTCAGGTGTACAATATAGTGATTCAGAAATTCCATACATCACCCCGTGCTCATCATGACAAGTGCACTCCTTAATCCCCATCACCTATTTCACCCACTTCCCATCTGGTAACCATCAATTTGTTCTCTATAGTTAAGAGTCTGTTTTTTGGTTTGTTTCTCTCTCTTTTCCTTTGCTCATTTGTTTTGTTTCTTAAATTCCACATATGAGTGAAATCATACGGTATTTATATTCCTCTGACAGACTTATTTCACTTAGCATTATATCCTCTAGCTCCATCCATGTTGTTGCAAATGACAAGATTTCTTTCAGTTTTATGGCTGAATAATATTCCATTGTATATATATATATATATACAACATCTTCTTTATCCATTTATCAGTGGATGCTTAGGGTGCTTCCATGATTTGGCTATTGTAAATAATGCTGCTATAAACATAGGAGTGCATGTATCCCTTTGAATTAGTGTTTTTGGATTTTTTGGTAGATACCCAGTTGTGTGATTACTGGGTCATAGGGTAGTTCTCTTTTTAATTTTTTGAGGAATCTCCATTCTGTTTGCCACAGTGGCTGCACCAGTTTGCATTCCCACCAACAGTGCAAGAGGGTTCCCCTTTCTCTGCATGACTGATTTTTTAAATTATTTATTTACTTATTTGTCAGAGAGAGAGAGCACAAGCAGGGGAAGCAGGAGAGGGAGAAGCAAGCTCCCTGCTGAACAGTATAGAAAGCCCAGAAATAAACCCACTATTATATAGTTAATTAATCTTTAAGTTTATTCCTAAGTATTTTATTATTTTTGGTATAAATGTAAATGGCATTATTTTCTCAATTTCTCTTTCTTCTGCTTTATTATTAGTGTATGGAAATGCAACAAATTTCTGTACCTCAGTTCTGTATCCTGTGACCTTACTGAATTCATTTATCAGTTTTTTGGGTTTTTTTTGTAGAAATTATGGTTTTCTCTATATGGTATCATGTCATCTGCAAATAGTGAAAATTTTACTTCTTCCTTACCAATTTGGATGCCTTTGATTCCTTTTTCTTATCTGATTGCTGTGCTTAGGACTTCCAGTACTATGTTGAATAAAAATGGTGAGAATGGACATCCTTGTCTTATTCCTGACCTAAGGGGAAATGCTCTCAGTTTCTCACCACTGTGTATAATATTAACTGTTGGTTTTTCATATATGGCCTTTTTTATGTTGAGGTATGTTCCCCCTAAACCTACTTTGTTGAGGGTTTTCATCATGAATCGATGTTGTACTTTGTCAAATGCTTTTTCTGCATCTATTGAAATGGTTCTTATCCTTTCTCTTATTAATGTGATGTATCATGTTGGTTGATTTGCAAATGTTGTACCACCCTTGCATCCTGTGAATAAATCCCACTTGAGTGTGGGGAATGATTATTTTAATATATTGTTAGATTGGGTTTGCTAGTATTTTGTTGAGGAATTATGCATGCATGTTCATAAGAGATATTGTCCTGTAGTTCTCTTTTTTGTAGTGTCTTTTCCTGGTTTTGGTGTCAGGATAATGCTGCCTCATAGAATGAATTTGGAAGATTTCCTTCCTCTTCTATTTTTTGAAATAGTTTGAGAAGAATAAGTATTAACTCTTCTTTAAATGTTTGGTAGAATTCATTTGTGAAGCCATCTGGTCCTGGACTTTTGTTTGGTGAGAGTATTTTCTGTTTTGTTCTGCTTTAAGTATTTATGCTTGGGTTTTCCCAGGCAATTTTATTTTATTTTTTTATTTTTATTTTTTTAATTTAAATTTAATTTAGGTAACATATAGTGTATTATTAGTTTCAGGGGTAAAGTTCAGTGATTCATCAGTTGCATATAACACTCAGTGCTCATTACATCAAGTGGCCTCGTTAATGCCCATCCCTCAATTACCCCATCTCCCCACCCATTTCCCCTCCAGCAACCCTCAGTTTGTCTCCTAGAATTAAGAGTCTCTTATGGTTTGCTTCCCTCTCTGTTTTCATCTTATTTTATTTTTCCTTCCCTTCCCCTATGTTCATCTGTTTTGTTTCTTAAATCCCACATGAGTGAAATCATATGGTATTTGTCTTTCTCTGACTTATTTCACTTAGCATAATACCATCTAGTTCTATCCATGTTGTTACAAATGGCAAGATTTCATTCTCTTTGATGACTAATATTCCATTGTGTGTGTGTGTGTGTGTATATATATATATATATGTATATATATATATATATATATATATATATATATCACATCTTAATCCATTCATCAGTTGATGGACATCTGGGCTCTTTCTGTATTTTGGCTATTGTAGACATTGCTGCTATAAACATTGGGATGCAAGGGCCTTTTCGAATCACTATGTTTGTATCCTTTGGATAAATACCTAGTAGTGCAATTGCTGGGTCATAGGGTAGTTCTATTTTTAACTTTCTGAGGAACCTCTGTACTATTTTCCAGAGCTCCTTTCATGTAGTGGTCATGAACTCCTTTAGTTATTTATATGAGAAACTTTTTAATCTCTTCTGTTCTGAATGATAGCCTTGCTGAATAGAGTATTCTTGGCTGCAGATTTTTCCCTCTCAGAACTCTGAATCTACCATGCCACTCTCTTTTGCCCTGCAAAGTTTCTGCTGAAAAAGTCACTGCAAGCCTTATGGGGTTTCCCTTGTATGTAACTGTCTTGTCTTGCTGCTTTAAATTTTTTTCTTTATCACTACTTACTGCCATTTTAATTACTATGTGTCTTAATGTGGACCTCCTTTGGTTGATTTTGTTGGGGGATCTCTGTGTTTCCTGCAGCTGGATATCTGTTTCCTTCTCCAAATTTGGGAAGTTTTCAGTTATTATTTCTTCAAATGGAATTTTTTTTGCTCCCTTTTCTCTCTCTCCTCTTTCTGGGATCCTTATAATGCAAATGTTCTTATGCTTGATGGTGTCGCTGGGTTCCCTAAATCTATTCTCATTTTGCATATTTTTTTCTCTCGCTTGCTCAGCTTGATTACTTCTCATTACTCTGTCCTCCAGGTCTCTCATTCTTCTGCTTCATCTAGCCTATGATTTATTCCATCTAGTGTATTTTTAATTTCATTTATTGTGTTCTTCTTCTGTGATTGGTTCTTTTTTATCTCTTTGTTAAGGGTCTCACTGATGTCCTCCACTCTTTTTTCAAGTTCAGTGAGTATCTTTACAACCATTACTGTAAATTCTCTCTCAGGCATGTTATTTATCTCCATGTCACTTTGGTATCTTGCTGTGATTTTGTCATGTTCTTTCATTTGGGACACATTCCTCTCCCTTCTCATTTTGTCTCTCTGTGTTTGTTTTTATGTGTTAGGAAAGTAGAGTAATCTATGTCTCCTGTACTTGAGAGTAATGGCCTTATGAAGATGAGGCCCTGTAGTGCTCTTCAGTGCAGTGTTCCCTGTTCTCCAGACCTGGTGCCTCATGGGTGCCTCCTATATGTGTTGTGAGCACCCTGCTGTTGTGAGCCACTTTTTCCTTCAGTCTCAAAATCTGCAGTGGCTCTCTTTGCTTGTTGTGGGCAGTGTTTGGTCCCTGTGATGTTAGTGGGCCAGTCTGGGGATGGCTTGGGCTTGAGTTGAGTCTGGCCAGGCATTTGTCATAGATGCTGTAGCACCAAACTGCTGGGTGCTTTCCCTGTGTTGTCCTCTGAGAGGCTTTCATTAGTGGGCAGGGCCTGCAGTTGAGACCAGCTGTCTGTGTCTGGGGCAGTCTGACTGGTGTGTGTGGGTTATCTTTCCTTCTCCCCAGGGCAAGAGTGACTTCAGTATGTGGCTGCTTGCACACTGTCAGGCCTGTGGTACCACTGTGCTTTGGCTCCAGCTATGAACATATTGGATAGGATGGATCTGCAATGTGTTGAGGGGGGGCAGGGTGGTGGTGTTAGCAAGTTAGGTCATGAGTGTCTGTGCCACACTGGTTCCCACAGGTGTCCATGTGTTTATGCTGGGGGTGATGAAGGGAAATGGCACCTGCCAGCTCTTTTGTTCCTGGAAAAGTCTCCCAGTGATCTCTGTCCTTCTGGGACATGCTCTGAGTTGAATAACTACTCTTGCTCCCATATACCCGAGGCTTTTTTTTTTTCCAAACTGCTGCTTCTGTGCTGTATCTCTGTGGAGCTGTTGTGCTGTCTCTTTAAGGGTGGGGGCTCAGCTTCCTCTTGTCCTCGGAGCTCTCCCAGAGCTGATTCCACTGATTTTTAAAATTCTAGGCTTTAAGTCCCACTGTTTTAAGAACTCATGAAATTTGGCCCCTCTGGTTTCCAAAGCCAAATATGGGGATTCATCTTCCTGGCAGGGGCTCCCCAGGATGAGGGTCTGTTTTTTTCCTGGAGAAGTGGTCTCCTGTGGACCGACCCATGGGTTCATTTAGCTCCCAACCTTGTCTTTACCCTTCATGCTCTCTTATATGCGGCCTCTTCTCTACATTAGCTGTGGAGAGTTTGTTCTGCCAGTCTTTGGGTTGTTTTCTGGGTTATTTACACTGATTGAGTATTATCTAGTTGTATCTGTTGGACAAAGTGAGCTTAGGGTCCTCTTACTCTGCCATCTTCCCCAGAAGTTCTGGGCTCCATCATTTTTGACAATGGTTTACCTTAGTTGGGCTTAAGGAGTTTTTGTTGCTGTTGTTGTTGTTGTTTTTAAGGAAACTTAGCTGAGCTGTTGCCATCAGAACTTGTCACCCTTAAGCAAATGGTCAGGCTGAAAGGATAGTCCAGAGATAACAATGTACTAATGGGGCTATTTAGGCAAGATTGGCCATTAAGACTTGCCAGGTTTCTCATTGCTCAGCAAGTTGCTCCATGTTTGACATCAAGAGTCAGTACTAGTGTATTATTAAGAGGACAAAACCTTAAGACTTTGATTTACCATCTATATGTACATTCAACTGTCTCTTCTGC